>NC_044031.1:531959056-532273421 GCF_901765095.1 Microcaecilia unicolor
CCGCCGTCATCAACCCCGCCCCCGCCGTCACCGGCCCCGCCCTCCCACGTCACCGGCCCCGCCTCCCCGTCATCGCCCCCGCCTCCCACGTCATCGGCCCCGCCTCCATGTCATCGGCCCCGCCTCCCCATCATCGGCCCCGCCTCCCACGTCATCGGCCCCGCCTCCCACGTCACTAACCCCGCCCAAAACATCATTAACCCCACCCAAAAACGTCACTAACCCCGCCCCCCCGCGGCCGAAAAAACCGCCCTGAAGGCCAAAAACAGCCCAAAAAACCGCAACCCGCCGCGGGCAAAAATTTCCCGCGGCGGGTCGCGGAAAACCGCCCAATTGGGCGGTAAAACCGCCCACCTGGCAACACTGCCGGTTGTGCTGCTCTTTCTGCTCCTTTGTTCCTATGCTGTTTTTCGTGATTGGTCTGTTTTGCGATGCGTTTGTCGTCACGGTACGTCGCTTAGCAACGGTTCGGCGATCCCTTAATTGTCAGCTGCTGGTAGTCCTTCCCTCTTTCGTGTAGTTCGTTCTCATTGGTCCGCGATGCGTCTGATGTCACGTTTCGTCGCGTAGCAACGGTTGCGCGATGCGATTCGTGAGTGTCTGTGCTCTGCCCTTGATGTCATCACGTTTGACGTGAGGGCGGGGCAAACACTCATGGGCAAACTTCTATCTACACCACCATGGATTTAGAACATTGGGACTTTGGGGGGCTTCATTAGAACGTTGGAGGTGCGTTTTATATAGAGAGATGTGAGAGCCATAAGTATAAAGAATTACAGTAATCCAATTTAGATAACACTAGACTTAGCTGAATAACTGTTTCAAAAGTCTTCAAACAATAACATGGGTTTAAGCTGCTTTGGTAAACGCAGTCTATAAAAGGCCAAGTAAATCACATTGCTTATCTGTGATTTCATCTGTAGATTTGCATCAAGGATAGCTCTCCGACTGTAAACTTGAGATGAGACCTTAATTTGAATGTCATTAAACATAAGACTCAGAGGAAGGTTCAGTGGAACAGAAAGAACCAGGCACACCCATTAAAGGGGGCCGACCACAACCGGGCTGAAGGCCAGCAAAGACAGAAGTGTGGGGGAGGGTACAGGGAGGGCCTAGCTAGAGAGCAGAGGTAGTAGTGGGAGGGAAACAAGGGGTAGCAAGGGGAGGGGGCAGGAAAAAAGGGGAGGAGCAAGGGAGGAGGAGAGAGGAATTTGAACTGCACAGGAAGTCCTTTTGAATTTGGAAGCAGGAGAAGAGCAACCCTGGGCAGCAGCTCCTGAAATTTTTACAGGCACATGTTTTGTGTCTGCCCTGGGCAGAGCTTGTGCAGAGTACAGCCAAAGAAGCTCTTACAGCAGAGCACGATATTCCAGCAAATTGAGAACAAATTTTATGGTATGTAGACATTTAAAACTTTGTGCAAGGCATTTTAGCTTTCTCCTGCCGACCCCCATTTAGTTTTTCCAGGATGGCCGGCCATCTCGGGTTAGCTGCCTATCTCACGGCATTACGTGCACTAGGCTAGAGTCCCACATACGCTGCCCATGGCGCATGGCAGATGGGTTTGCCACAGCGCGGTTGCCATTTTTGGCCGGCCATGCAGTGCTCACAATCTGCAGTGCATAGCACGGCACTGAGGCACGACTAGGAAGACCTTGTGCACAGTACTGAACCGAGGCACAAACTATCTCAGGGAGACGAAAACACCTTTAATGGTACGTCATTTTTGCTCTTCTCCTGCCTCAGCGGCACACCGCACGTTAAGATGCGGTGATGGCCGGCCACTAATAATTGGCCAACAGTTACGCACTATACAGCAACGGACCTTCGAGCCCCGTTGTGGCTAGCCACGCCGTGTTATCTAATTTGAAAAATAAATGCGGTATAAGCCGTCCATGCCATTACGGCGACGGACCTTAAGCCCCGTTATGGCCGGCCACACCAGATTTTCGATGTAATGCGGCAAAAATGAGTGCAGTATAAATCGCTCATGCTGTATAAGCCGCCCAGGCCACGCAGAGCTATACAAGCCCCATTGTGGTCTGCCACGCCGTGTTATCTAATTCGGTAAAATTTAGTGCGGTATAAGTTGCCCATGTTGTATAAGCTGCCCATGTCACGCAGCACTACGGCCATGCTGTGTTTTCTACTCGGTCAACTACGCTTCATCCTAAACGTTACTTACCGGCGCCATGTCTGTATGATTGGTCTGCCATGCGATATTTGAGATGCGGGTTTTTGCAGAAACGTCCACATTGCGATCCTCGCTAGTCAGGGTCTTCTCTTGCGGGCCACTTAGGGGGAGTCCCAAATTGGCGGGACATGCGCTTCGCTACGCGTTGTAATTGCCCGCCCATACAGTCGGCCATTAACCTACAGAGGCACGTACGGCAGCGGTGAATTTCGATAGGGTGGCCATTTGCATGAGTGCCGATTGTAAAAACGGTGGCCACTTTCAATACACCGCCCATTCTGACTAGCAGTAAAATTTGGAAAAGGCAGCCAGTTTTATGGCGCTAAAATTCACTAGAATGGACATTCCAAATACAAATTTAACCGCAGCGGCCACCTTGGATACCACACGCATTTGTGTCTTTGACACACGGCATAGGCTGGAACAATTGATATCATACCGTTTGGTGCCAGCATAGCGGGACACAGTACTTAGGGGCATCAGACAAACATATCGGTTACAGTATGCTACTCTCAGCTGCCGTTAGGACCAGGTCCACGGGGGGAAGGGTTGGTACAACAGTGTTAGTCCTAGAGGGCCATGTGCACTTAGCGGCCATTTTGACTAGAGCGGCCACGTGGACTAAAGCAGCTAATTTGAAAACGGTGGCCATTTTGATAGAAGGACCACCAGTCTTACTGATTTATCTGCCGGATTTACAGGGGCCTGGCCATTTTAATTTTAGCAGCCCATTTTGCATACGGCAGCCGTTTTGACTACCAGGCCAAATTTGAATGTAACAGCCATCGCCCGTGGGGATTTAGGCCAGCCATTTAAGGAAGGGCGCACTGCGCAGACAGCACGCAGTCGGATATGTAGCTGTGAGCAAGGAGGGTACAGTTTACACAGGCACCATAAGATGCACGCAGCGATTGGGGAAGCCGGCGTCACCACAATCAGTTATTATGAGGTCATTTTGCTTTAAATTGTCTATTCTTTTAGTCTCTCCATTGCAGTAATGTCATTGTAGTGTGCGAAGGAGACATATGCACCAGCAAGGCCAGCCAAGCGGCCCACCAAAACTCCGCCAGCTAAGACGCGGAGTGCTGTGGCCCCAGACCTTAGAAGTCACAGTGGACCTACACCACAAGCACAGACGGTGCGGGGGCCTGCAAGGGAGGTAGCAGCACCGCAGACTCCACCTCCATAGTTGCGGGGCTACCGCCAGTACCGGCAAGGGGTAAGTCTAATGACAGCAGCACACTCCTTCCAGCGCAGACGCATGACATAACTAGATATGCAGTATGGGACGATAAGAACGGGTAACGGAGCCCAATATGGCAGGACAGAATGCGGTTGTGGCACCGGTCGGTGCACAGGGGACCAGTCAGGATGTGGGAGTACTTAATCACAGGAGCGATGCATTAGGTACCGTTCTCACAATACAGGTGGATCGATATCTTCTCCCTTCTTCTGTGGGAGTTGCATGAGGAGGGTACCGTAGGCAGGGATAGCGTAACAGATAAGAAGCCCAAGATATTCGGGTCCTTCATGGGCTGGTCGGAGGCTGTTCACATACTTAGGACACTCAGCTGTTGACATACTCAGGACACTCACTATAGTGAAGGAAACGGAAAGGGGCCCGGACTTGGTGTGGGATATGGAATATAATTTTAAAAGCGCATGAGATATTTAGGGGACGGGCATGGCTTAACTAAGATATTAAATTTACAAGAAAGCAGTGCAGACAATCCATTCATATCGGGTCAGCACCAGTGGTAGTCCTGTCAGGCAATGCCGTCAGGACAAAGGCAGGACGGAGGCAGCGGACATTGCACCTAGCACCCGACACGCCCGTGCGGGCAGGCATGCTGCAGGGCAAGGCAGGCTCCCCAGAGACAGGGAACAGCAATCTAGTAACACGGGACAGGGTACTGAGGGAGCTAGCGCTCCCCCCATCAAGCTTATGAGACAGGAGAAAGCAACCTATTAACTCAGGACAGGGTCCGGAAGCCATCAAGCTTCAAGGTTAGCCCGTTACCCTGACAGAACGGGTGCATCACCACAGGTTTCCAATCAGGTTGCATGATTCCATATTAGAGGACAACACCACAGTGACAACACTACCCCAACAATGCATCCTCGATTCACATGCATCGACAGATAGCTGCAGGCAAGATTACCAAAGAACTATTGCTAGGCTGCATAGCGGGGCTGTTTGAGGACCCGCCCTTCAAGGCAACAACAGTGTCTCCGCTAGGCATAATACCAAGGAAGGAGCTGGGAAAAGGTAGGCCCAGTCGTAATTTGTCCCGCCACATAGGAACATCAGTAAATGACTACATTGACCATAGCAGCTGTACAGTACAATATGCATCTGTAGACAATGCCATTCAAATAATTCGGCGGCAAGGCAACTAGGCACATTGGGCTAAGGTGGACGGAGATTCGGCTTTTCGCACCTTGCCTTTACACCCACAGCCCTTTCCCTTGTTAGGTGTCAGGTTCCAGGAGAGGTTTTATTGCGATAAATATGTCCCCATGTGTGGCCACATCTAGTGCGCATACTTCAAAGAGCTTAGCATGTTTGTGCACGGGGTAGTGGAACAACTAGCCCCCGCTAGGTCTCTGGTCCTCATCTGGAGGACTTCCTGTTCAAAGACCGGGAATCACAAGAGTGGACGGATGTGTTACAGGTCTTTATCCACTTGGCACAGAAATTGGACATCCCATTAGCCGTTGAAAAAACAGTAGACCCACGGTGAATCCTTACATTATAGGTATTGAATTGGAACTAGATGTTCCAGACTGCCGGCTGACAAAATTGATAAGCTTGCCAGAGCGGCGAATACGAGGTGGCACTGTAAAAAAGCAAGGCTGAAGCAGGTACAGGAACTCCTGGGTCCAGTAGGCTTCGCAATAAGGGTGATTCCCAATAGCTTTAGCAACATCGGGAACAAACAAAGCGCATTTTCATCTCAGACGTACACAGGACATCAAGCGAGATTTAGCAGGTTCTTGGCCCATGGGATTTCATTTTGGCACGATTCACCCACTCTCACGGAAACCCTGCATTTTCTTTACAGATGCGGCAGATTTACTTCCAGGGAGCGTGGTGCGCAGCAAGCTCGGGTTTCAGCAGGGACCACGTAGGATATCATGTTTCCTGGGGGGACCTGGCATATCTCACAAGTTAATTGTAATTCCCTCAGACAATATGGCAGTAGTTGTCCGCCATGCACTTCCCACAAGTTATGTGTGCAGACAGATAGTTCCGCAGTGATTACAGCTAAACATATACCAGGCAGGGAGAATGGTTATAGTGGATGCTCTTTCTCGTTTTTAGAGCGCAGACCCGGAAATGGGACCCGATGCTGCGATAGTTAACAGATATCTCGCGGACAAGATACACAACCGCACATATAGTCAACACTTAGAAGAGAAGGGTGGTACTGATATATTCCCGGCCCCCGGCATGTATGAAGGGAATTAGCAGAAACCAGGTCTCAATCATGTTCGCAGCCATCAGTTTTCTCGCCAAAGCGGTGGCTGTCCAAAATCCATCTAGGTCATTTGTTGTCATGAGACTGATGAAAGGATGGGGCAGGCCGGGAGTACCCTACCCAGGTAAAAGAAAACCCAGTACCAGCAGGGAAATGGGCCGTCTCTTTGCATCATTAGAGGAGATAAGTGACACTGAGTTTGAGGGCCGTCGAGTCAAATGCGCATTCTCATTAGCTTTGCATGGTGCTCTGCGAGTCAGTGAGTTGGTGGCTACGTACAAGCATGCCCACCATGGCATGTCCCTCTTAATACGTGACGCGGCCATTACAGCCGCGGCAACTGACCTACTTATTCACAAATCAAAATGGATCGGAACGGACATGCCCTGTCCTGAACCTTTAAGCCGACTTAAAACAAAGACCAAAGACCAGCCTGCTGATTCATACACTATGTACAGTACCCACTCATTTAGGATTAGGGCAGCTACGGCAGTGGCAGCGCTAGGAGTGTCCATAGAGGCCATCAAAAGACTGGGCCGATGGCGACCTAATGTATATAAGCGCTACATCAGACCCATCTAGTGTATACAAGCGGTACATTGGACCCATTAAGGCATCCACAGCAAAGTGATAATGGTTGCTTGCACTGTGCTAACATGTTGCTTCCCATTATATTCTGTTACAGGTATCCATATCCAGAATGAGCTGCAGCGGATTTGGATATGCGGTCACTCATCACTTGTATGTACATTGGGCACAGGGAAAGGCGGTGGGCGCATAGAAGGGCAGCAGTGAGACCGAACAGTGAGAGCCTGGGTTGTCAGAGCGATAGAGGAGCCAGGGCGATAGAGTAGCCATAACAGGGTATAGGTAAGGGAGGGAGGCTTCAGGCATTCTTGTGTGCATTAAAAGTCATACGATCCCACATGACTTGCGAATAGATACAAGCCATAGCGTTAGGGCATGACCGCAGCCAGGAGGGGTGGGGGACCACGGCAAACGAGGTGTCGTTGCCGTGGCCTGTGGCGTTAGACTACAATGTTTACGCACAGCCAGCAATGGGTACACAGCAGCTTGACACATAACAGTTACAAGTTTGGGGTAACTACTGCTGCAGAAAGAGTTGTGTGGAAAATTATCAAGTTGATGCAAATGGTAGGCTTGCATGTGAGCAGCCTTGTTATAAGGAAACAACGTGTATACAGCTTGTCTCCTGGCTTGGGCGGCCGGGAGGCCTAGAACGTCATTTTGTAAATGTGGTAGGTGCCTCCTTCAATGGGAAACAACGTGTATACAGCTTGTCTCCTGGCTTGGGCGGCCGGGAGGCCTAGAACGTCATTTTGTAAATGTGGTAGGTGCCTCCTTCAACGGGAGACACCAAGTGACATCGGGTGCTTGGAAAACAGCACAGGGGGCCACAGGGGCTTGGTACGGCTTGGCCTGTGGCCCAGAATATGCAACTACGTGTAGAAGCTGTGTACCCGGGTAGAAATGCATGCTGGCATAATGATTAGTAGAAGATGTAATGTAATTTGTTTAAGTTGTAACAATTTTGATGTTCCTGGCTGCGGCCAAAATAAATCCAATTCTATCGAAGATATGGCTTGTAGTGTGGTATTGAAGGGGGCGGGGGTTGATACGTCTGAGTGTGTGCCGAATGCCCGAGTTGAGAACCAGGCACACCCATTAAAGGGGGGCCGACCACAACCGGGCTGAAGGCCAGCAAAGACAGAAGTGTGGGGGAGGGTACAGGGAGGGCCTAGCTAGAGAGCAGAGGTAGTAGTGGGAGGGAAACAAGGGGTAGCAAGGGGAGGGGGCAGGAAAAAAGGGGAGGAGCAAGGGAGGAGGAGAGAGGAATTTGAACTGCACAGGAAGTCCTTTTGAATTTGGAAGCAGGAGAAGAGCAACGCCCACCCGCCCACCCACTTGAGAGGCAAGATTTGTCGCAGCGAGGCGTTAGACTACAATGTTTACGCACAGCCAGCAATGGGTACACAGCAGCTTGACACATAACAGTTACAAGTTTGGGGTAACTACTGCTGCAGAAAGAGTTGTGTGGAAAATTATCAAGTTGATGCAAATGGTAGGCTTGCATGTGAGCAGCCTTGTTATAAGGAAACAACGTGTATACAGCTTGTCTCCTGGCTTGGGCGGCCGGGAGGCCTAGAACGTCATTTTGTAAATGTGGTAGGTGCCTCCTTCAACGGGAAACAACGTGTATACAGCTTGTCTCCTGGCTTGGGCGGCCGGGAGGCCTAGAACGTCATTTTGTAAATGTGGTAGGTGCCTCTTTCAACGGGAGACACCAAGTGACATCGGGTGCTTGGAAAACAGCACAGGGGGCCACAGGGGCTTGGTACGGCTTGGCCTGTGGCCCAGAATATGCAACTACGTGTAGAAGCTGTGTACCCGGGTAGAAATGCATGCTGGCATAATGATTAGTAGAAGATGTAATGTAATTTGTTTAAGTTGTAACAATTTTGATGTTCCTGGCTGCGGCCAAAATAAATCCAATTCTATCGAAGATATGGCTTGTAGTGTGGTATTGAAGGGGGCGGGGGTTGATACGTCTGAGTGTGTGCCGAATGCCCGAGTTGTGACTTAACAGCAGTACCTCTGAATTGTTTATGTTCAGCACCAGCTTGTTTTTATTCATCCATGTTGAAATTACAGACAGGCATGACTGCCATCTTATCATTGCCTCAGGGATGATACAATGAAATGAGAAGAAACATGGAATGTAATTGGCACATTATTTAATAAAGCAGAACACAAAGAAACCAAATGCAACCAAATCAAATTTCCAATATTAAATGTAGGGGGAGGAGGTTGTGATTAAAGTGCATTAAGAATGGCTATAACATGCATTATTTGCCTCTTACCATGCATTAAAAAGCCATAACGTGTTATATTACTATAACATATATAAATATTAGTTACTGTGGGATACATAGTAATGAGATGCAAAGCTCATTCCCCATATCCACTAGACCCCAGGGTTTTATAAAAGGTAGGCTCATTGTCCTACAGGAGCATAGGTAGTGGTGGTGGTGGTGGGAGGAGACTTGGGAAGAGAAGGGGCTTAGTGTCTGACCCCTTTAAGAGGAGGCTTGGGAATATGAAGCCATTGATTGGTAGCCCGACGTTCATGGGCATTCTGAATAAGGTTGTTTGGCCCCCTTTTATCAAGCCGCACTAACGGCTGTCAGTGCGGGAAGGCCGACAAAGCCCATTCACTTTGAATGGGCTCCGTCGGCATTGCTAACTTGACTTGTTAAAAGGAGGCCTTTGTGAGGTTGATCGCAAGCGGCATCATTCCTGTACTGTAGAAGTCTGTAACCTGCAGTAGTGAGCTATGACTGCTTAGTGATTGCCATGGTGAATTAAAGTGTAGTAAAAGCCCATCTCTTACCACATCTTAATAGCTGCCACCATAAACTCTAACATATAAATCCCAACATGGTCATGTTTCATCATTACACGCCCATAAGAGTTATATATAGAATAAAATTATAATACACTCATCAAAAATAGCAATGTTCCACAGTTGAACATCCAATTTGGGACTGGTGAAGAAAAAAGAGGGAAAGAAGTTTTTAAAAAGCTGAACAAACATCTCAAGCAATCCTAATTTGAAATACTAAGAAAAACCTTAAAGGTGCACTCCCCATACTATAACATGGCAACTGTCTAATGATTGTACTTCCTGCACTAAAGGCATATCAAAAATGCCTAAAACAAAAGAATGATAATGTACATAATAAATCACAGGGTGAACACCAGTTGTTACAACTAAAAAGTGATTCTATTACCTGTAAGGCAGACAATAGTCTGTATACCCTGCAGTACCAGAAAACTGACTGGGAAATAAAACTATAAAATAAATTAAGCTCAACCTAAACTTAACGAACTTTAAAATAAATTTTGTAAAAACAAAGCCAGAACTAACAATAAGACTAGAAAAGGGAATCAAAAGCTTACCTAGGTGCCAAAGCAGCCTTGCAAATAATATTGGATTTTCTGTGGTAAATACTGGAAGGACAAAGAGGATGTGCCGGAACCAAATACAGCTTTTAAATTCCAGTTTTGTACCAAACGTTTACAAACATATAGATTAAAATGTTTAATCATGCGATTAATTGCATAATTGTCCCCCTCCCATGTCTTCATCTACAGTACAATATAGAGATAGCAGATGTACATTCTCAAACTGACCTATTTCAATTACTAAACTAAAAATAAAATAATTTATCTTACCTTTGTTAACCGATAATTTTATCTTTCTAATCATCTTGTCTCCTGTCTTTGGTTCTGCTTCTCTGTATTCCCAGCACAGTTCTGTGCTCTGAACTCTGTTTCCAGGGCCTCCTATCTATTCACTATTTCTTGTTTTCTCCTCCTTCACTTCCTGCCCTATATCCATTTTTCACATTCAGTTTTCTTCCTTCTCAAATCTATCTAGTTTCTATCTCTTCCCATCTCTTACATTCATGGGCACAATCTCCTCCCTTCTCGTTCCCTTCCCCTCCTCTCCATAGACACCATCTCCTCCCTTCTCGTTCCCTTCCCCTCCTTTCCATAGGCACCATAAGTACATAAGTACATAAGTAGTGCCATACTGGGAAAGACCAAAGGTCCATCTAGCCCAGCATCCTGTCACCGACAGTGGCCAATCCAGGTCAAGGGCACCTGGCACGCTCCCATTTCCTTTCCCCTCTCCTCCATAGGCACCATCTCCTCTCATCTCCCTTCTCCTCTCTGTATGGGTAACATCTCATCCATCTCTGTTGCCTTCTCCCCTCCCCTCCCCTCTATGGGCACCTCCTCCCAGCTCCCTTCCGCTCCTCTCCATGGGCATCATCGCCTCCATCTCTCTTTTCCATTCCCCTCCCCTCCATGGGCACCATCTCATCCTTTCTCTCTTCCCTTCCCCTCCTCTTCATGGACACCACCTCACATATAAACCCCACTTGAGGCAGGATGCTTTGGTCCGATCCCCCCCCCCCCCCGACCAGTATATGTTTCTGTCTTCTGTGCTTCCTCCATGCCCCAGCATCTTTTTCTCTCCTACCCCCCATGCATTCCAGCAGCTTTTTTCCTTCTGCCACCCCAACGTTTGCCAGCATCTCATTCCCACTCACCATCCCCCTGTGCACTGGTCTTTCTTTCTTTCTTTCTTTCTTTCTTTCTTTCTTTCTTTCTTTCTTTCTTTCTTTCTTTCTTTCCTGGAGTTTCTGCTATTGTAATGGGGGGAGTGATTTAGACAGAAAAGCTGCAACTGAATCTGGATTTATAAGAAACTAAACTACCTAGTGGGAACTGTACCATGTGTGGGAAGTCCCATGCATGCCTAGTAATCTCATCTGAAAGGCTTGCTAGAGGAGAGCACTTGGATCAGTCAGGAGATGTCATCAGAATGCATGCCTGCATCTCCCTTGCTTGTCTCCGGAGAACACAGGAAGCTGTGATTGTACACGCAGTCCAGACCGATGTATCATATGATTATTTTTGTTTTTAGAACAAGGGCAGAAAAGAAGACAAACACCTCCTCGCGTCCTAGATCACCCAAATTTTACTTTGGGGGGTTAAGAGTTCACCAGAGAGCCAGTGATTTAACTTTAGCCCATAAATCTCCATCAGGCAGTTCCCCCTCGTCCTATGTTATGCCATTATGTCAAGAAAGGAAGCCCACGGTGTACAGCACACTCACTGCGTAGCAGCAGAAACCCACACTGCAGGGTGTACTGAAAAGAATTTGCCAAACCTCATGCCGCTTCATACCAATGCTGGTCTTCCAATACCACCTCCTCATCCAGATGTCTCCCTGTCTTCAACCTGCTCTGTACCATTGCCAAAGCACCAGACCCTTCAAACTTGCCTGTACAGATGGCAATGCTAAGCACATGCTGCTTCTCTGTAGACAGAGCCCTCCCTCTCTAGTGTCCTGCCTACAGGAAACAGGAACTTTCATCAGAGGAGGCAGGATGCTAGAGAGAGAGGGCTCCAGCTAGAGAGAAACAGTGTGTGCTTAGCACTGTTGTCTATACAGGCAAGTTCAGAGGGTCACCAGGGGGAGGGACAAGGGAATGCTATTAATGAATTAAAATTATTAATGCAAGTTAAAATTTTAATGTGTTAATCACATTAAAAATGCGCCCAAATATGCAGCCCTGT
Source organism: Microcaecilia unicolor (assembly GCF_901765095.1). NCBI lineage: Eukaryota > Metazoa > Chordata > Amphibia > Gymnophiona > Siphonopidae > Microcaecilia > Microcaecilia unicolor. The sequence goes on from NC_044031.1 coordinate 531,970,907, forward strand.
AAAAATACTGCCTTAAAGAGGTCAGCTAGAGAAGAGGCTAATTTAATTCCAATAGGTATGACAGCTTGCTGAGAATCTCTGGTGTTCCAGTGGACTGCCTTCCAACTCCTCCAGAACAAAAAATCTTGGGTGGTCCAGTGGACCGCCTCCTGACCCCCGGTGCCCCTCTGTGCCTCCCAGAACAAAACTTTCCTGGAGGTCCAGTGGACCCCAACCCTCTGACCCCTTCCCGGCCCCCAAAATAAAATCACGTGGACCTGACATCCCCCCCCACACCCTCCTGAACCTAAAGATCTATCTGGTGGTCCAGTGACCCTCACTGCTCTCCCCTCCCTACACCTTGCAGGACGGCAGGAGCAACACCTCCTCCCTTCTGCCTCCGGGCCCATCCAGAACAAAATGGCAACGCCCAGCCCCTGCTCAGTGCATTCTGGAATACACTGGACTGGGGCTGGGTACCGCCATTTTGTTCTGAGCGGGCCAGAGGCAGGAGGGATGAGGTGTTGCTCCTGTCCTCCTTTCTAGGACTTTTTAAGGCATGGGTAGGGGAGGGGAGAAGGGAGGAGGGTCACTATACCACCAGGTAGATTTTTGCTAGGGGGGTCCAGGAGGGGGTGCAGTGGGGTTGGGTCCACTAGACCACCAGGGTGACTTAACTTGGAAGAGACTGGCTACAACTAGTCTAAAGCAAAAGTTCCCAGCACTGTATGCTTTGCACATCAGGACCTCAGTTCCTTTTCCCACATAGAAACTGAATAGTCAGAGGCAAGCTGAAAATGGCTTGTGGTAGTGTAGGTGTGGGTTTTGGGCAGGTGCCAATCCATTTTTCAGTGGGCCTGTGAAAAAGGCCTTTTTTTTGCCGAACATGGATGTGCGGCAAAATCAAAATTGCCACGCGTCCATTTTGGGTCTTAGCCATTGACCTAGCGGTAAAGAATCAGGGCAGTATTGAACTATGCGTGTCAAATTCCACTTGGCGCATGTCCATTATGCCCGTCCAAAAATAAAAACTATTTTCCAGACACGTGTATTGGACACACGCCAAAAATGAAATTACCGCAAGAGCCACGCAGTAGTCGGAGGTAACTCCATTTTGGCTTGTGTTGGGTGCACATAGATACTTGCGCGGCTTAGTAAAAAGGCCCCTGAGTGTTCCTCCATATTTGAGTGGTTCTATAACACTTCATCTACATTTTGGGAATGCTCCAACCCGATCATGCCCCTTCTCTTTTCCTTTTGAGTTGCATGCAAGACAATTTAGGCATGCAGTGTTATAGCATAGGGCATAGACAGATCCGCGTGTAAGTCCTAATTAGTACCAATTAACATCAATAATTGTTAACAGCTCATTAACTTAGGAATCCTTTTACAAAGCTACGCTAGTGTTTTTAGCGCATGCTAAAAATTAGCATACGCTAAATGCTAGAGACCCCCATAGGAATATATGGGTGTTTCTAGTGTTTAGCGTGCACTAAAAACGCTAGCGTGCTTTTGTAAAAGACCCCCTAAATTAGTGTGTGCATAGAACTGGGATCAGTACCCAAATTTGGGCAACCTTTATATAATCCAGGGGATTGTGTAATAAAAAAAGGCATTATAAAGCTCAATAATTCTTCAAATATTTGGAATTCATTTTCGTTTGCTGCACCTCCATATCTGAAGTTGTTGTTCTCTATAAGTGAAGTTATAATATTGTGTTGAGATGTCACTAGTTAAATAATTTTAACTCTAGATTCAAAAACATTTGGGTCAATCTTATGAATGTTGACCGCTGCCGGTTAATATAGACAAACAATATTCTATGGGGTCCTTTTAGTAAGTGGCAGTAAGCACTAACATGTGCTTTCTGTGTGCCAAAATGCACTACCATGAGGTATGCTCAGGTATCCTACAGTAGTTCTAGCACCTACGCATGCTTCCCCAGCAATTAGCACCTGGCCACTAATAGGAAAAATGGAAATGTGGCCATTTTCAGCCAAGCTAAACGTGGCCTCTTCGCAATGGGAAACCTACACGCTACTCATAGAGCAAGACCACCTTTTAGCCCAGCTTAGTAAAAGGGCCCCTATGCCTGGCCCAGTTAAATTCTGCTGACTAATCCCCTCCTGACCACCTCTGCATGATTTAGCCAGGCAAGAGCCTTTCCTGCCCGGTTAAATAGTTTTGAATATCACGCCCATTAATTTTAGAATCAAAAAGTCTACCTTTGTTAGAAACTCGCATGCTAATAATTTAGCTATGGAAAACAACTATGGTATATGGACATTTACTTTTGTTTAAATGTTACCTTAAAGTGCACTGCTGCTTCTCATAATGTTAGTAGTTCTTATAGGCTGGCTGAGTCTTTTCTATTTGCTTTTTTCTGTGTACTACTTTGACATTGCATTTTTCAAACATATTTCTTCTGAAGAACTGCATGAGATCAGAAGGGCTGACATTCTGAAATCAAAACAGGTGCCAAAATCAGCATGATATGTATACTTCATCTAATATCATTTATTGGAGAGGACACATTGACAGATTACGTGGTGAGGTAGGGGGAAAAACAGAATTGCAAGCAGTTAACTTCAGTAAGCTTGGTCATTTTATTTCCATAACGCTAGAAACTCTCAAAATTTAAGCCTAAGTTTATTTTTATCTTTCTGTAGCATATTGTTGTAAGACATTGTTTTCAGATAAAAGGATTGTACAAAGTTAAATTAGCCAAGTTGACAAAACTAAGTTTTGTATCAGGAAAGACTATAGGGTCCTTTTACTAAGGTGAGCTGAAAAATTGCCTGCGGTAGTGCAGACACGTGTTTTGGGTGCACGCAGATCCATTTTTCAGAGCGCCTGCAAAAATGCCTTTTTAAAAATTTTGCCGAAAATGGACATGCGGCAAAATAAAAATTGGCGTACGTCCATTTTGAGTCTGAGACCTTACCTCCAGACATTGACTTAGCGGTAAGGTCTCACATGTTAACCATTTGGCACGCGTAGTGGTTGCGCACCAGAAAATAAAGATTATTTTTTTGAATGTACGTATCGGACACATGCCAAATATGAAATTACCACAGGAGCCACGCAGTAGCCGGGCAGAAACTCCAAATTGGCGCGTGTTGGGCACGCATGGAAACTTATGCAGCTTAGTGAAAGGGCCATAAATGCTGCTATGGAATTATTTCATGCTGAGTAGATATTTTTGCTTTGACGATAACATCAGCATTATTGGTATTTTGAGACACATTCCCAAGAGTGCCAATAGCAGATTAACCTAGTGGTTAGAGCAGCAGGCTGAGAACTAGGGAAGCCAAGGGTCAAATCCCATTGACATTCCTTGACGCTTGGAAGTCTCAAAATACCCTCCCAAAAGTCCATCTGCCAGAAACATCCAAATTGCTGTTTTGGAGCACCAAAACAGAAATTGTCCAAGTGTGCAAGGCATCTCAAATAGGATGTTTTCTGATTGGGCATTCTGGGTTGAGGCGTGCAAGAGCATTGTTATGATTTGGATGTCTTAACATGATAATGGATAGTCAGCGACATCTAGGGCAGGAAGTGAAAACATCCAGCCCTAGACCTGATAAAAAAGCGACTAAGTCAAAATGTGACTTGTCTTTTTGACCCATTTGTGCTGTTGCTGAGTTGGAGAGTAGAGAGATGGACTTAGTTGCTGTGTGAAGGAGAGTGCAATGTTTGATAGTGGTTGGTTTGCTGTTTTTATGTGCCCTAATGTAAAATGTTTGTATCCCAAATTGCTTGCCCTGCCTGTTCTGTTTGTCTCTCCATGAACTCATTGTCCATGCTTGCCTACCCCTAGCTACACCTATTCCTTACTGTCTCTTAGGCCCCTTTCCCCCTTTGATGTGCTGACCCCCCACCAACCCTTCACTGTCCCCAACCTAACACACCTCTCAATGTAGCTCCTTACCTGCCAGTACTGTGTGTCTCATTGTCCAATAGCTCTGTCTTTGTACAGTCCCAGTTTGTCAATGTGCTGTGTGCTGGTGCTAGGTGAATGTCTCACTAGGTGGTGTTGATTCCTGCAGTAGTTGGTGGCGTGCACAGTGCCTTTAGTGGGTTACACCTGTGGTGGTGGGACATTTGCACAATAAGCATGGATGTGCTGAATGATTGTGTTATAAATAAAATGCTGGATGTGGCTGAGAGTCTGGAGAGATGGGCTAGGAGGAGGCACCCCTATCAAAGAATATTCAGGCCAAGGACTCAGTTCATGGATCTTAGTGATCAGGAGAGCATTAACAGATTTCTTTTTGCCAGCAGTTATGTCAGCAGCTAGAACCCCTCCTTCAGGCCAGGACACACAGGAACAATCCTGAGCCAGTCTACCTTAGGATCACAGCCTCCCTTGCCTTTCTTGTTACTAGAAGCTTTCTGTATGTGCTGGTAGTCACTATAGGCATCATCCAGTCTACTATCTCACAGTGTCTATCGCAGTTTCTAGATGTCTTCCTTACCCACAGCTCTGACTACATTGTTCTTCTTCCCAGTACAGTTCAGGAGATCCAGGACACCATGACTTGGTTCTACAACATGGACCACCTCCCCCAGTCTTAGGGGTAATATAAAATTAAGGAGTCATGGGATAGGAGTCAATGTCCTTCTGTGGATTAAGAATTGGTTATTGGACAGAAAACAGAGGGTAAGGTTAAATGGCCATTTTTCCTCAATGGAGGAGGGTGAATAGTGCAGTGCTGCAGGGATCTGTACTAGGACCGGTGATATTTAACATATTTATAAATGATCTGGAAATCGGGACGATGAGTGAGGTGATTAAATATGCAGATGACATGAAACTATTCAAAGTTGTCAAAACGCATGCGGATTGTGAAAAATTGCAGGAAGACCTTAAGAAACTGGAAGACTGGGCATCCAAATGGCAGATGAAATTTAATGTAGATAAATGCAAAGTGATGCACATTGGGAAAAATATTCTGAATCATAGTTACCTGATACTAGGATCCACCTTAGGAGTCAGCACTCAAGAAAAGGATCTAGGTGTCATTGTAGACAATACGCTGAAATCTTCTGCCCAGTGCACAGTGGTGGCTAAAAAATTGGTCAGGGTGCTAGGAATTATTAGGAAAGGGATGCAAAATAAGCCCCAAAATAATATAATGCCTCTGTAGTGCTCCATGGTGTGACCTTACCTTGAGTATTGAGTACAATTCTGGTCACCGTATGTTAAAAAATATATAGCAGAATTAGAAAAGGCTCAAAGAAGAGTGACCAAATGATAATGGGGATGGAACATCTCCCATAGGAGGAAAGGCTAAAGAAGTTAGGGTTCTGCAGCTTGGAAAAGAGATGACTGAGGGGGGATATGATTGTGGTTTACAAAATCCTGTGTGATGTGGAGTGGGTGGAGGTAAATTGATTTTTCACTCATTCATAAAGTACAAAGACCATGGGGATAGTCAATGAAATTACAAGGAAATACTTTTAAAACAAATTGGAGGAAATTTTTTTTCAATCAATGAATAGTTAAGCTCTGGAACTCGTTACCTGAGGATGTGGTAATGGCGGTTAGCCTATCTGGGTTTAAAAAAGGTTTCGACAAGTTCCTCGAGAAAATGTTCATAGTCTGTTATTGAGATGGACATGGTGGAAGCCACTGATTGCCCTGGGAATGGTAGCATGGAATGGTGCTAGTAATTGGGTTTCTGCCAGGTATTTGGCCACTGGAAGCAGGATACTGGGCTAGATGGACCATTGGTCTGACCCAATATGGATATTCTTATGTTCTTATGTTCAGATGGCCCTCAGGCCCCCAAGAGCACAGAAGGCCACCTATAGGAACAAGAAAGCATTTCACTCAATGAACATGCAGTTATTGTGTAATGCACAGGGAGAGATAGTAGATGTCTATGCACGTTATCCAGGGTCCTGCCATGACTCCTACATTTTATGCCACTCAGTAATCTATCACTGATTTGACTGAGCGGAAATCATTGGTGGCTGGCTGCTAGGTAAGCTTGGCTGTGATTTTCCCCACCCCTTCCACCCCTCAAAGGTATCCACAGTTGCTCCTACCACCTAGCATCCCTCTGCCCAAGATCCTATCCCTCACTCCAAGGTGCCCATTGCTGGAAATACACAGCCATGTCTGTAACCTTTTCCCCCCTCCCTCACTCATGGCAGAGGCTACTCCCAGTGCACATGGCTGATGACACCAATTATGCACCCCCAAAATGAGTCAGAGGAGTGCTACATTGCAGCTCATTGCACCACAAGCTCCAACATAGAGTGGAACTTTGGAAATCTGAAAAACAGATTTAGATGCCTTGGGTGCTCGGGGGGGGGGGGGGGGGGGGAGCTACTGTACATCACTGAAAAGGTCTGCAAGTTCTTCAATGCCTGTTGCATGCTGCACAGTTTGGCCCAATGGCAAAGACAGCCCTTACCAGAGAATCAACAGCAGCTACTATGAGACCCAAAGGAGGAGGATGTTCCCCTGCCCCCCAGGAGAGCATATCTTGCTCCACACCAGCTTGACAAACAAAGACATTTTAATGGAAGTGAGTGCAACATTTATTGGTGTATACAAACAATTTGATAACCCTATCCTCTCCTCCTCCTCCCCCCCCCCCCCCCCGTCACCATGCCACTCTAAACATGTGATTCACAGTATACCCTGTTTCTCTCACACATTTATTCACCTCTTCCCTTTCCACATCCCTTCCAGCATCTATGTTTCCCACCCCTCCCTCTGGACCTAGCTGATGGCCCACTACTCTTAAGAGGTAAGAGAGCATCTGAACTTTCCCTTGTGAAGCTCCAAGCCCCCAGTTGCCTGTACAGCCATTTAAATGTTGAGAAAATTCATAGGGAGTGGGGGTCCTCACACCACCCAAACCAGGTGAGTTCTTTTGGTGGCTGATGCCATCCCAATGTCTGATGTGGTCACTGTCATGCCACCCTGACTGGTGTCATCCCCAATCCCATGTGATGAGGACGCTGAAGGTGGTGCTGCCTGACTGGTGGCATCCCTGATGATATGTAGGAGTGAAGGAGTATGCCGCATTGGCAAGGTAGAGGTCAGACCCTCAGTGTAGGAATGCAAGTACCTGTGAATCCCCTTGCCCCATGTTCTCTAATGCCCTCTGTGTCTCCTGCTGTATCTCCCACTGCCCTTAGGGACCCTTCAGCCATTCTCAGTACCAGAATGCTGTATCTTTCAACAGACCTGTCTGATCATATCTAGCTCTGTGTTCCAACATAATGGGGATTGGGGATTTTGAATTGTTCATTGTACCTGGCCGCCCTCCCCTGCCCAGGCTACAATTTAGCACAATGCTTCCCAACTCTGGTCCTTGGGGCACCCCAGGCAATCCAGTTTACAGGATATCCACCATGAATATTTCTGAGACAGGTTTGCATGCTGGGAGTAGCCTCTGTCACCTGTGAGGGAGGAGGAAAAGGTTTCAGACATGGGTGCCTGAGTCACAGCAGGACTAGCATTCTGCTTTCCTCTGGAAAAATTGGGCTCGCACCTTTGCAGACATTTTGTGGTATGAGGGAATTCCCTTCCATGTGCACCAGACATGGATGTCTTGCACATGGAAATGGACACCCCTCCCATCATGGCACACTATGTCCTTCCAGCGGAGGACCACTTCCGCATGCAGTCATTTTCACTAGATAATTTTCCAACAGGGAAAATAATTTTCTGAAAATGTCTCTGTCAGTCTGCAGTGCATCCTAAATTTAGACATTTTGGGGGCCGATTTTAGAACACATAAAAATGTCTTTTGGCTCTATCTGTTATCGGGATTCTTTTTGGATATTTTGTGATGGACTTTTTATTTTACCATTTAGATGTCATTTCGAAAATGCCCCTCCATATGACCTTCGGCATGTCACTTAGAGGTTAAACTGGTTGCATCCATTTAGGTGCCCCAAGGCTGTACGGTGGAAGCCTATTCTGTAACACCTAGATGCTTAGGTTCTGTTATAGAGTACTAATATAACCTGGTAGCAGTATGCCTAATATTTAGGTTCCCACATTTATACCAGCCATAGAACCAGTGCAAATGTAGTCACCTAAATGTTGCAGGGATGGGCATAACTACAGTATTCTGTAAGTTATGTTTGTAAGTGGGAGCCCAGCCTATATCCTGCCTATTCCCGACCCATGTGTACACACCTTCGTAATTAATTGTTATGCAAGATAGTTCCATATTTACAGAATAACACTTAGGCGGCATGAAAGCTTGTCATTCATAAAGCAGGAAGACATGGAGGGGCATTTTCGAAAAGGACGTCCAAGTTGCGATTTGAACGTCCTTGCAAAACGGTGAAATCCAGGGGCGGGGAAACCCGTATTTTCAAAAAAAGATGGACGTCCATCTTCCGTTTCGAAAATACCCTTAGGGACGTCCAAATCCTTAAATTTGGACGTCCCTAGACATGGATGTTTCTGACTTTCGGCGATTTTCGAAACAAAAGATGTCCATGTCAAAAACATCCAAATACAGTCATTTGGGCATGGGAGGAGCCAGCATTTGTAGTGCACTGGTCTCTCTGACATGCCAGGACACCAACCGGGCACCCTGGGGGGCACTGCAGTGGACTTCATAAAATGCTCCTAGGAACATAGCTCCCGTACCTTGTGTGTGGACCCCCCCAACCCTCCCAAAACCCACTACCCCCAACTGTACACCACTACCATAGCCCTTACGGGTAAAGGGGGGCACCTATATGTGGGTACAGTGGGTTTCTGGTGGGTTTTGGAGGGCTCGCTGTTTCCTCCACAAATGTAACAGGTAGGGGGGGTATGGGCCTGAGTCTGCCTGTCTGAAGTGCACTGCAGTACCCACTAAAACTGCTCCTGGGACCTGCATGCGCCGTCATGGACCTGAGTATGACATCTGAGACTGGCATAGAGGCTGGCACGAAATGTTTTAAAGATGTTTTTGAGGGTGGGAGAGGGTTAGTGACCACTGGGGGAGTAATGGGAGGTCATCCCCAGTTCTCTCTGATGGTCCTTTTTCTGCCTTAGTCGTAATAAAAACACGTCCGGGTAAAAACGTCCAATTGTTCGTCAAGGACATCATTGGCTTTTTTGATTATGGGTCAAGGACGTCCAAGTGTTAGGCACACTCAAGTTCCGCCTTCGCTACGCCTCCAACATGCCCCCTTGAACTTTGGCCATCCTTGCAATGGAAAGCAGTTGGAGACGTCCTAAATGGGGTTTCGATTATACCGATTTGAACGTCCCTGGGAGAAGGACGTCCATCTTCCAATTTATGTCGAAAGATGGACGTCCTTCTCTTTAGAAAATGAGCCCAATGTTTGCAAATTGAATTATGGAAATGCACCATAGGTTGTGCCATAATAGCACATTTGGGGGGTTATTTTAAAAGGATTGCCATGTGTAAATAGTGACATTTACATGTGTAGATTGCATATATGTGTGCATAGCGATTTCAGAAAGCTGCTATTTATTAGGGATGGAAAGTTGTTAATGACACAGGAAATAACAATATTTCCTCTGGTATTTCCTTTCATTGGGATATGAAAACAGACAGGATTTTGTTTGCCAACTGGTTTGGCAAATGAGAGCCCCCCCCCTACCCCCACACACACATACATTCTGTGATCCAAGGTTGCCCATGTTGCCCGTGGCTCCTCTCACTCCCTTTGGGCCACATGGGCACATGGGTAGGACTCTGTTTGGGCTGGAGCAATGCCCAATCACTCCTGCCTATGGTCAGGGTTACATCCAATCTGGCAGCCCCGGCCTGGTTGTCACCCTAGTCAGTTGAAAGAACGGCAGCCATGGCCATGAGCAGGAGTGAATGAGCATCACTCCTGCTCTAGTGGAACCCAGCTGGACCACCCTGGATTCAGGTAGACCTGAGGGGCCTCTGGGGAGGGGAGGGGGCTGTGGGAAATGTGTTGGTGGTTATGTGCTCCTGGTGAAATTACAGGAAGGAGACCTGGTGTGTGTGTGGTGGGGGGGGGGGGGGGGGGGAGAGAGACACACACACAGGAAGAAGGCTCAAGAAAAATTTGTTTTGTATCATCTTCCCTGACAACAAAGGGGGTGATCCCCCGAATAAAACGAACATTCCCCTAAACAAGGAAAATGTCACAAAATAAAAATTTTCTCGGTGGCCATTTGTACTATTTACACATGAAGATTCACACCACACAGAGATTTCAAAGGAACATGGTAAATGCATGCTTATGGGAAAAATAAATTCCTTTTGTATTTGCACCTGCTCGAAGGCATTCATGGATTTTTAAAAAGTGCTCGTTATTGCTAGGGCTTGAAGTAATTCTGCTTAATCCCAAGTTGTTTATTTTTGCCTCTAAAATAAAGAAACATAAAAATTACTACCTCAGTACTTATTTAGCAACATTTGCACATCTAGGTTTGTAAAATGGGGCAAATTCATGTTCTTCTTTTTTTCCTATATATATATATATTTTAAATAGCTGTTCCTGCAAATACACATACTGTATATTCTTGCATTTCCTTATACATATTTCACAAAAAGCCCCATGTTTTGCAGAATCTTTGTAAACTACCACTGAAATCGATAACATTTTTACCTATATTTTTCAACTACCACCAAACTGAGCACATTCTTACCTATATTTCTCAATTAACATGAGTGGAATGACATTTTATTTATTTATTTATTTATTTATTTTTATTTATTTGTTACATTTGTATCCCACATTTTCCCACCTATTTTCAGGATCAGTGTGGCTTACATAGTACTGTAAAGGCGTTCGCCAATTCCGGTATGAACAAATACAGTAATGTTGTGGTAGAATAAGGTTCGTGTGTACAGATACATTAAGGAATCGTGGAGAGGAAGAGAATCATAGAGAGGGCATCCAACTCAGTGTGTGACAGCAGCCATAATAGCAAACAGAATGTTATAAATTATTGGGAAAGGAATAGAAAATAAGAAAAAAAAGAAAAGAAGAATATTATAATGCTTCATTATCACTCCATGGTGTGACCTCATCTTGAGTATTATGTGCAATTCTGGTTGTCATACCTCCAAAAACATGTAGCGGAATTAGTTTCTCTCTCCTTCTGACATAGCTTCGGTGAAACAAGCAGTGCCCCTTGTCGGGGTTTGAAGAAGCTTTGGAAGACACCATTGGATTGTGCTTTTGTGTTTGCTGTTACTGCATTTTTCTTACATTTAAGGATATGATGCAGAGAATGCATGGATATCAGCACACCTAGCAAGCTTCACTGTCATATATTTTTGTGGGAAATTTTTATTTTTTTATAATTAACATTGTGTTTAATGGCAAGTTTAGAAGTTATTATGAGGATTAAGGAAGTCCTGAGCTGTTCTTTTCAACGGTGTTTCTTTTCTCTCCATGGTACAGTTGTTTCCCACCATTGTTTTTTCAGCTGGACTTAAGCCAATGATAGAAACCCTAAAAGAGGTTTGTTAAAAAGTCCAGGACTCTCTTCAGGGTACTTGAGGCATTTTGTTTCTTTAAATTTCGGTAATTCCCCTTCAACGTTCCATTTACACAATGCAAAGAGCAAATGATTTACTTTTTTGATATTCAAAGAAGAGTGACCATAATGATTAAGGGAATGGAACTCTTCTCATATGAGGAAAGGCCTGAGAAGTTAAGCCCCTACAGCTTGGAGAAGAAATGACTGAAGGGGGATATGATAGAGATCTACAAAATCCTGAGTGCAATAGGATGGGTAAAAATGAATCAATTGTTTACTTCTTCAAAAACTACAAAGACTAGGGGTCACTCCATGAAGTTACATGGTAATACCTTTAAACTAAATTGAAAAAAAATATTTTTTTCCTCTCAATGAATAGTTCAGCTCTGGAATTTGTTGCTGGGGGATGTGGTAAAAGCAGTTACTGAATATGTGTTTAAAAAAGGTTTGGACAAGGGGATTTGTACCTGTGCCTTGTGAGGTTCCCTGCAGTCAGAGACCTGGACACCTTCTCATTTGAGTCAGCTGTGTGGGGTTTTACCGTCTTTATAAGTGTGTCCCTTCCACGGGGCACTTGGGACTTGTACCAGTGCCTTGTGAGGTTCCCTGCATGCAGAGGTCTGGTCGCCTTCCCATTTGAGTCAGCTGTGCAGGGCTTTACCATCTTCATAAGTGCATTCCTTCCGCGGGACACTTGGGACTTGTTCCGGTACCTTGTGAGATTTCTTGAAGGCAGAGGTCTGGATGCCTTCCCATTTGAATCAGCTGTGCAGGGCTTTACCATCTTTATGGGCCCTGGCCATGGGCGCGTGCCTAGAGGGGCGTTCCAGAGGGGTAGGTCCCACTTCTTTGGAGCTACTGAGGAGCATTGTGTTCTGCTTCTATGGGGAAGCATAAAGGAGGTGTTGAGAAGGCTCCCGTTGGTGTTGTGAAGAGGCCTATGGATTTCCATCTTTCAGCAGCAATGGCCTTAATTTCATCAGAAGCTGTGAATGCCTCTCCCTCCTTGGAGGTTTCCCTATCATCAGGGGACAGAACCCCACCCCCACAACCCACTGTTCAATGAGAGTCAGAAGATGCCAAAGAAGAAGGATTGACGTTGGTTTCTGGAGTTGGTCAACCCCAGGCTAATCCTTTCTTTTCTAAAGGTGGTGAGTCTTTATCTTCAAATTAGACACAATGTTTGGTACCTGCTCTGGTAGTGAGCTCTCATAAATCTTTCCATTCTTCAGTTTCTGTAATTGGTAAGCAAGATGTTTCTTTAAAGGACATTTTTGAAGCTATTCTCTTTATGGATAAAAACTTGCAAGAGAATCTTTCTTTGTATAGTATATTTACTGAAGAAACTGTTCTCAAACTGACTGATCATGAATCTAGACTGCTGGTTGTTGAAAAATTTTTTGATAAAATGGAGTCTCAAATAACTTTGGGACAATCAGCTACTGCTGCTTCAACCAAGGACAATTTTCTTTTACATATGCAGTTGGGGGTACTAGAGAATGTCTCCCATGCTTCTAATTTGAGACTGTTGAACTTCCGGGTAACCTACTGTTTATCAGCTATGAAACTGTTTAAAATGTTCTTAAAGGATGTTCTGCAGTTTAGTATGGATGCCTTTGAGAAAGAGAAGTTGTATTATTTACCTAGGAATGTTCGTGGGGGAAATCAGGAAGGTGAATTTGATACATTAAACTCTCCAGATAGCCTAGATTTGACGAAATTTATTGCATCTTCTCAATATAATAGAACTAAGAGAGCAACTTTGTTAGTGGTTTTGGGCTCCAAGGAGCATAAATTAAAAATTCTTAAGGCATATTTCCTAAAAAATCAGTACCATTTTGTGATTAGATTGTATTAATGCTTCTTGATGTTGCCAGGGAAAGGGGGAGCCTGTTCCAAAAGGATGGACTCCACCTTAACCAGGATGGAACCAGGCTGCTGGTGCTAACATTTAAACAGGAAATAGAGTAGCTTTTAAACTAAAAACGAGGGGGGGGGGGGGGGGTGAGCCGACAGTCACACAGGAGTGTATGGGTCAATGTGGAGTATCCTTGAAGGATACTACTGAAAAAGGATCTTTAGGGAATCCCTATAGAGAGGTTTCAATAAAGGTCAAAGAAAGCCAGGAGTGTTTAATGAGAGAAAAGAGTAAAGGATACAAATTATCCCCATCAACTTAAAAGCAGGTTGTAGATTCAAGGAAAAAAACACAGTTTGAAGTGTTTATATACAAATGGTAGAAGCCTAAAAATAAGATGGAATAGTTAGAGTATATATCATTAAATGAAGAGTTAGATATAATAGGCATCTCAGAGACCTGGTGGAAGGAGGACAATCAACGGGATACTGTGTTACCAGGGCACAATTTATATTGCAATGATAAAGTGGTTCAAATAGGAGGGGGGTTGTGCTATATGTTAAAGAGGGAATTGACTCAAGCAAAATAAATGTTCTACATAAAACAGCAGCGTGGAATCCTTGTGGATAAAAATTCCATGTGTGAATGAAAGGAGTATACTGGTAGGTTTGTACTACCGTCCTCCAGGACAGAATGAACAGATGGATGAAGAAATGTTTACAGAAATTAAGCTGGCAAATTGGGCAACATTATTATAATGGGTGATTTCAATTACCAATTAATACCTCTTTCTACCAAAATACAAATTGTTGACAAGCCACACAATCCTGAATTTGGCAATGCACTTAATAAAGAAGATGCTCAATATAGAAAAGTGGAGAAAAAAAGAGACATCAGGTATAACGGACCATCTCGTTGTTAAAGGACAAGCCTTTTATATAATGAGGGGACCGTATCAATCATATGTCTTAAAAAAACTCCACACTATGTATTATAAATTAATTTGCCAAATGCTTGGCTGTGTACTCTGACAACATTTGTAAAGGAGATATTACCAGCCAATTCTAAGTTCAAAAAAACTTTTTCAAAAAAAGAAAAAGAAAAAAACTTGGAAAGAGTACTTATCTGAATCGAAAAATTATGACTTTGGCTAATCGTTCGCCGTACTCCACAAATCAATGTTCAAATCCCGACAGGGAAGCCCTGTTTCGCTAAATCCAAGCTGCTTCAGGGGAATTTTTCAAAAACATCCAAGTTTTTTAATTGTCATGCCGTCTCCTCCTCTAGTCACTGGTTCAAAAGCATGGCGGACGGTTTCTTCACTCACACAATCCGTTTTATACTTGGCGTCTGACGTCACTCCACTGTGCTCCAATCAGAGAAATGCTCTCCATTCTAGCACTATATTCAAACCACCAGGCATGACTGTCTTGAGTTCGAAAATCCATCGTTGTTCCCTTTGTCGTAAGAGGCGTCTAATGTCGCCCCTTCTTTCAGACACCCTCATCTGTTCTAATACAGTACATCTCAACTCTGAAAATCGATGATGGAATTGGACGCAATGTGAAACCATAGGTTCGTGTGTTTTCTCTGATTGAATACAATGTCTGTGTTCAATTAATCTGGTCTTTAAGGACCGAGATGTCTGTCCCACATAACATAATCCGCAAGGACATATAATGATATATATCACATTGATTGAAGTACAATCCGTTATAGAGTATAGCTTGTATCGCTTATTAGAGATGGGGTGCAAAAATTGATTCGAACTCAACATGATGTGACAGACTGAACAATGTCCACAGACTCCATGAAAACCATCTTCATGTCTTTCAAATCTATCCTGGTTCCAGACTTCCGCTGGACACAACACATCATTTAGATTGCGATTCCGTTGGTAAGCAAAAACAACTCGCAATTCTCTAAAACAAGGGTGAACTCGCAGCATTCCTAAATGTTTTCTAACAATCTTGTTCTCCTACCATTGCCAACCTTTTTATGGAATATTTTGAGACTAGATGGATTTATACATCCACTCTATTTGAACATGCTGTTTGTTGGCTCAGATATATAGACGATATCTTCATGGTTTGGAATGGCACAGTAGAACAACTAAACAGATTTGTTGAAGAGTTAAATTCATGCCATGATACAATCAAGTTTGAAGCCAAACACAGCACTTCTGCCATTGCTTTTTTGGATATTTGGGTCACTTTAGAAAATCAATGTATGGCTAGTTCAGTGTACATCAAACCCACAGATCGTAACACTACTTTACAATTTGCCAGTATGCACCCGCACCATTGCAGAATGAATATTCCATTTGCCCAATTTCTTAGATACAGAAGGATTTGTTCTTCTACCACGACTTATCAACAACAATCTAAACAGTTGGAATTAAAGTTGATCAATAGAGGCTATCCGAGCAAATTGGTATCTACAGCAAAGAAGCGAGCTAAGAACAACCATAGAGACTGGTTGTTACACTCTAGTTCGAAGACACACAAGCCAGAAGAAGCATTAACTTTTGTAACACGCTATAATGCACATACGGACAAAATATCCAAGATTGTTAGAAAACATTTAGGAATGCTGCGAGTTCACCCTTGTTTTAGAGAATTGCGAGTTGTTTTTGCTTACCAACGGAATCGCAATCTAAATGATGTGTTGTGTCCAGCGGAAGTCTGGAACCAGGATAGATTTGAAAGACATGAAGATGGTTTTCATGGAGTCTGTGGACATTGTTCAGTCTGTCACATCATGTTGAGTTCGAATCAATTTTTGCACCCCATCTCTAATAAGCGATACAAGCTATACTCTATAACGGATTGTACTTCAATCAATGTGATATATATCATTATATGTCCTTGCGGATTATGTTATGTGGGACAGACATCTCGGTCCTTAAAGACCAGATTAATTGAACACAGACATTGTATTCAATCAGAGAAAACACACGAACCTATGGTTTCACATTGCGTCCAATTCCATCATCGATTTTCAGAGTTGAGATGTACTGTATTAGAACAGATGAGGGTGTCTGAAAGAAGGGGCGACATTAGACGCCTCATTCGACAAAGGGAACAACGATGGATTTTCGAACTCAAGACAGTCATGCCTGGTGGTTTGAATATAGCGCTAGAATGGAGAGCATTTCTCTGATTGGAGCACAGTGGAGTGACGTCAGACGCCAAGTATAAAACGGATTGTGTGAGTGAAGAAACCGTCCGCCATGCTTTTGAACCAGTGACTAGAGGAGGAGACGGCGTGACAATTAAAAAACTTGGATGTTTTTGAAAAATTCCCCTGAAGCAGCTTGGATTTAGCGAAACAGGGCTTCCCTGTCGGGATTTGAACATTGATTTGTGGAGTACGGCGAACGATTAGCCAAAGTCATAATTTTTCGATTCAGATAAGTACTCTTTCCAAGTTTTTTTCTTTTTCTTTTTTTGAAAAAGTTTTTTTGAACTTAGAATTGGCTGGTAATATCTCCTTTACAAATGTTGTCAGAGTACACAGCCAAGCATTTGGCAAATTAATTTATAATACATAGTGTGGAGTTTTTTTAAGACATATGATTGATACGGTCCCCTCATTATATAAAAGGCTTGTCCTTTAACAACGAGATGGTCCGTTATACCTGATGTCTCTTTTTTTCTCCACTTTTCTATATTGAGCATCTTCTTTATTAAGTGCATTGCCAAATTCAGGATTGTGTGGCTTGTCAACAATTTGTATTTTGGTAGAAAGAGGTATTAATTGATTATATATTCTACCGTTCCGGTTTTTTGATTTCAATTACCCCAATATTGACTAGATAAATGTTACATTGGCGAGTGCTAGGTAGGTAAAATTCCTAGATGTAATAAATGACTGCTTCTTGGAGCATCTGGTCCAAGAACCAACATGCGGGGAACTATTTTAGATCTAGTCCTTAATGGAATGGAGCACATGGTACGAGAGGCAATGGTGTTGGACCTGCTAGGAAACAGTGATCATAAAATGATCAAATCTGAGCTGATATCTGGAGTGAAGTCACTATGGAAATCTTCTGTAGCAGCATTTAATTTTCAAAAGGGCGACTATGACAAAATAAGAAAATTGTTTAAAAAGACGCTAAAAGTATTGATAACAAAGGCTAGGACTTTAAATCAAACTTGGACATTGTTTACAAATACCACTGTAGAAGCCCAGACCAGATGTATTCCACATATTAACAAAGGTGGAAAGAAGAGCAAATGACAGCCAGCATGTTTAAAAAGTGAAGTGAAAGAGGCTAGTAGAGCCAAAAGAACATCCTTCAAAGAATGGAAAAAGGATCTGAATAAACAAAACAAGAAGCAACATGTGCACTCTCAAGCTAGATGTAAAACACTGATAAAGAAGGCTAAAAGAGAATATGAAGAAAAACTTACTGGGGAGATAAAAACTCATAGTAACACCATTTTAAGCTACATCAGAAGCAGGAAGCCTGTGAGGGCATCCATGCGACCTTTAAATCATGAAAGAACAAAAGGAGCACTCGGAGGATAAGGCCATAGCGGAGAGATTGAATTCTTTGCTTTGGTCTTTACGGAAGAAGATATAAGAGATCTGCTTGTACCAGAAATGGTTTTCAAGGGTGACGATGTGGAGGACCTGAAATAAATCATGGTGAACCTGGAAGACAAGTTAAAGTGATAAATCACATCTAATGGCCAAAGGCCTTTGCCTATTAAGGATTTTCTGTTTTATGTAGCTTGACCTGTAATTGGCTATCATTGAGTAGTCCAGTAATTCAGTGGATGAGATATGTAGTATAAGCTCTTTATTGAGCACCTTTAAAGTTCTTGTCTTTTGTCCTACCTGTGTAAAGCAGATGCTCAGCAATGTGCTCTGTTCCTCTATAGCTCAATGAGGAAAATTCTGGAGTTCCTGCTTCTAATTGATTCTTAAAGTAATATATAATGATCAATGGCTTTCCTGTTTTACTGAAAGATAGGAGAAGTAACCTTCACTAATTTGGAAAGAACCACAAAGGGCCTGACAAACCAGTGTCTAGGGTTTTCTTTTTCAAGGAGTCAGGGAAGTCAAGAGAGGCTGACTGACCCTAAGACAAGGGCTCAGTCAGTCTGGGTGTTACATCCTATGGGACCCACTTGGGCACTAACTGCAGCATAGCAGTCACCCCAATGACCAGCAGTGTGGTGCAAACATAGGAGAGAAGGATATTGCAAACTACAAGAGTGTCTATGGAAAGGAGATTATTCTGCAACGGAAAAATTGATGAACAAGGCAGAACTAACCTATATATCTGCTGGGTAAAGATGAAGACAGACGTATTCAAGGCTGTAGGAGGAATGCTACACCGGTGCATCCCTGCTCTGAAACTTGTAACTCATACTATATTTGGATGACATCTATCACCCAGATGCATCCTTGCTCTGCAACTTGGAATCCAGTACTGTGATTGGAAAAGAACCTGCTATCCAGATGCATCCCAATCAGAGTCAGTGGTGTAGCCACAGATGGGCCTGGGTGGGCCAGGGCCCACCCATTTAGGGCTCAGGCCCACCCAACAGTAGCACACGTTTAGCGGTAGCTGGTGGGGATCCCAAGCTTGGCCAGCTGAAGACTTACCCCCTGATGGTAACAAAAGTGTTACTCTCCACGATACCAGCACCTGAGCATGCTCATTTTTCAGCACATGCCTGCTGCAGCCTGCCAAAGTGGAAAGAAGCGTTTTCCTGTCAGTTGAAATATTATTTTGGTGGTGGTTGGGGGGGGGGGGGGGGGAGAACACTTGGTGCCCACCCACTTCTTGCCTAGGCCCACCCAAAATATGTTGTCTGGCTACGCCCCTGATCAGAGCATTATTTAAAGTATATTTTGAGAACTCCATGTTAAACTTGCACTAATGGAGAGGAAAGCAGGTGAATCTCTTTAAGCTTGTCTCTGTCTAGAAGATATGCCAATCTTTGTTAGAGAACCTCTAAGAGGTTTTTTATTTTTTGGTGTCCAGTGTATAATAGGCTGCTCTAGTAAAATAGCAGATCTCTGAGAAAGATGGAAGGACAGTAGAATTTAGTAGGTGTGATCAGGCAGACTGAATAGGCCATATGGTCTTTATCTGTCATCATTTTCTATGCTTCTATTTGAAATGGGAATGGCTATGGAGTTCCTGGAGGTAAAGTTCATAAAAGTGTATTAGCTAGGTAAGCTTATCAAAGCCATTGTTCATCCCATCAAATGAAAAATGAGAGGTTGATCTACATTTTGGGATCTTCTGGGTACTTGTGACTCATACTGGCCTCTGTTGGAGATAGAGTATCTGGAACAGTGGACCTTGGCTTGACTCTACATGACCCTTCTCATATTCTTATGTTCTTATATAATGTCAGGCAATGCATGTGGTGAATGTAAAAAACACCTTCCAATGGATATTTCATGAAAAATGGGAGAAGCATCGAGGAGGGGTCTCTAGCAGAGGAGGGGATGTTAGAGCTTTCCAATTGGTGTGGATGGCCTGACTAGATAGGTCAAATGGTGTCTAATTTTATCTGGTTCCATTTTTCTGAATGCACTTGTCTATACCACCATGGACCTCTGGATACACATAGTTCTAGTATTTCTGCTTTAGGGTCCCCTTTACTGTTTCTTGGTTGGGGTTCTAAATAAACCTCCCCCTACCACCTTATACACAAGGCCGGCTCAAGGATATCTAATGCCCTATGTGAACTTTCACTCATGGATACCTCCTCAGTGCAGCTCAGGGCCCTACTCTCCCATAGTCCAACATCTCCTCTACCCTACCCTCCATAGCCAGCATCTCCCTTTCCTTTCCCCCCCCCCCCCCCCCATGTCCAGTGTCTCTCATTCTCTTACCTTCCCTATCTACTACTACTTGACACTACTTGACATTTCTAAAGCGCTACTAGGGTTACGCAGCGCTGTACAATTTCAACATAGAAGGACAGTCCCTGCTCAAAGGAGCCATGTATATAGCATCTCCTCTTCCCTTCCATTCCCTTCTCTAACCTCTATGTTCAGCATGTCCCCTTCCTTTCCTTAATCCTCTTGTCCTGCATGTCCCCTTCCTTTCCTTACCACCTATATCTACTATCTCACCTCCCCCCCCCCAAGTATGCAGCATCCCCCATTCTCTTCTCTACTACCCAGCATCTCTCCTTTGTTTCCCTTCTCTCTCCACCATGTGACAGCATTCCCCTCGCTGGGTCTGTTTCTACCTTGATCCACCACCATACCCTACTTCTCCCTGGGCCATCCTGTAGCTCCAAATGCAATTTGTGCAGTTCAAGACGTACGTAAGTGTGATCAAAGTCTGCTGCACCCTGCCCTCTCTGATGCAAACTTCCTGTCAGAAAGGGCAGGATGCAGCAGGTCTTGAGCACGCATGTTTCTGAGGAGCAAATCTTAACTGCAGCAAAATAAATAATCACTGAAGAGTGTATTATAGACAAGTGAGTACTACTACTACTACTTATCATTTCTAAAGTGGTACTAGACATATGCAGCGCTGTACACTAGAAGATGAAGAGACAGTCCCTGCTCGACAGAGCTTACAATCTAATTAGGACAGAAACAGAAGAAACAAGAGATAAGGGAATATTAAAGTGAGGATGATAAAATAAGGGTTCTGGACAAGTGAATAAGGGTTAGGAGTTAAAAGCTGCATCAAAAAGGTGGGCTTTTAGCTTAGGTTAGAAGACGGCCAGACATGGAGCTTGACGTACCGGCTCAGGAAGTCTATTCCAGGCATATGGTGCAGCAAGATAAAAGGAACGAAGTCTGGAGTTAGCAGTGGAGGAGAAGGTGCAGATAAGAGAGATTTACCCAGTGAACGGAGTTCCCGGGAAGGAATTTAGGGAGAGATGAGAGTGGAGAGGTACTGAGGAGCTGCAGAGTGAATGCACTTATAGGTCAATAAGAGGAGTTTGAACTGTATGCGGAAACAGATAGGAAGCCAGTGAAGTGACTTGAGGAGAGGGCTAATATGAGCATAACAACACTGGCAGAATATTAGTCATGCAGCAGAATTTTGAACAGATTGAAGAGGAGAGAGATGGCTCAGTGGGAGACCTGTGAGAAGCAAGTTGCAATAGTCTAAGCGAGAGGTGATAAGAGTGTGGATGAGGGTTCTGGCAGTGTGCTCAGAAAGGAAAGGGCAAAATTTGGTGATATTATAGAGAAAGAAACGGCAGGATTTAGCAGTCTGCTGAATATGTGCAGAGTACACTAACATATGTGTGTTCATTTATATTTGCTGTATCTTTTTTTGTCCTCATGGGTTCTCTTATATCTATATCCCAACTGGTGCTCCATGGCTTTTCCAGGTTATTTCTCCTTTCCTCTGCCTGCATACAAATGCATGCATGGAGCTGTAAGACAGGTTATAGGAGCTGACAGCTCAGCTCAGAGCAGCAACTGCAGGAGCCAGGAGAAACAGAAACACATTAGTTGCAGTTCCTACCGTGCTGTAGATATCAGTTATACAGTCCTTGACAAGTGAAACCTACTTATTCCTTTCCATCCCCTTGTCACTAGCCTTCCACAACAATAATCTCACTCTTAAGGAATATCATGGGCTACTAAACTATTGCTGACTGTGCCCTTCATGCACCATTGTCACTTATCATCTGCTTTTCTATCTTTTCACAGAAAAATAGAAAGTTCCAATAACACCTAATGCAGCTGAACCAGCAGAGGTAATTGAAGATGCAGTTCCATCTCTTCTCCCTGAGGCAGCTCTTCCCCCAGTAAAAGGCAATTCAGGTTCTCAGGCAGAAGCGCCTTGCCACCAGAATGCTGGCATCCTCTCTTTTTGTTTCTCCTCCTTCCTGTACTCCAATCCCAGTAGGGCTACCTACCAATTTTCCTTTGGCAGCTGTAGATGAATTTCCATAGCTGGAGGAAGTGACATGCATTTTCTTCCTTTGACTGAGGCCACTACTTCAAGCACTGAGACAGCTACTGCATCTTCAACTGCTGACAGATAGGTAAGAGAGAAACCTCTCTGTTCATAGTAGCTGCAGCACTGCATGAAGTGGCACAGAGACTGGGCTGCATCCAGTGGAATAGAGACAGTGCTGGTGAGGCTCACAGTTGGTCAAGAGGAGTGAATCACTGAGCTCTATACTAGGCTTGAAGGTGCTTACGAGCATCCAGCCACCTTTGCAATGCCAGCCCTCCCCTCCCCTGTGGCAAGTTCACCTCCCTCTTGTCCTCCCCAGCTGCCTGGGGTCCTTTCAGTTGCCCACTTTTTTTCTGTCTCTAGGTCTTCCTTCACCTAGCCATACCCCTAATGTTGTTGTGTATTATTGCCATGCCCTAATGTATATAGTTGACTTTCATCCTGTTATGTAATAAATTTTATATGCTGTACCTTGTCTCTTTTGATGGTAACTGGATTCTATAGAGTCTCCATATAGGTTTACCATTGCCGTTCTGTTAGCATTTTAAAAAAGAAGATAAACTCTACTAGGAAGGTTACTATTTCAGATCCATTCTTGATTTAACACATATTTCAGGTTTTGGTTAACCCCCCCCCCCAAAACAAACAAACAAACCAACCAACAAAAAACAACCAACCAAACAAACAAACAAAAATACCCCAAGTAATCCCAGATGAAAATGTGACTATAGAACTTAAAATCCTACGACCTGAAGGTGGCCATGCAGTCTTCTTTCTTTTGATGATGATGGGAGGAGCAGAGGTGACGAACATCAGTCCTGGTCGCAGAAGATGGAACTTTAGGTGGTCTTTAGTGGTTGATCCTTGCATGGCCATATATACTGTTTGTTATAGATTAGCAGAATCACTCACATCAGTCACCTCACACATGCAAAACTCAAAACACAAAGCTGTCCTGACTTAGGCCCACAGCCAATAGAAGGTGCAGGTTTATTTTTCTTAAATTACGGGCAGTCAAGAGCGTGTCTTAAATCTAAATCTACTTTATATTCCTGCTGGCTGGGGTCAATGGAACCTACAGATACCACAGTGATATCATTATACGCAGCAAGAAAAAGCAGAGGAAAGGAATGCTTATATAACTGAAACAAACTGACAAGAATCTGCAGCTTTAAGTGTGCAATGAATCAAGCGGCTCAATAAGCCTCCTCCATTCTACTCTGTAGTAACTAAGTGTAAAGTTATTTAATCAGTTGGAAATTATTCAAGATTATGTATGAGTTTATTTATTTATTAGGATTTATTTGCTGTCTTTTTGAAGGAATTCACTCAAAGTGGTGTACAGCAAGACTAAGTCAAACATAAGCAATAGACATTTACAGCAGTAAAAAAATATTCAAACAAGTATAGCATAGTATATTAATTACAGTGTCAACACAATAAGTAATAGAACATTTTAATAGACAGGATGTAACCTATGAAGAGCCCACCTAGGTCGTAACTTCAAAGGCAGGTTTTGAGATCCCATTTGGGATCCCGATCTACAATTTGGGATACTCTGGCATAAATTCTTTTGCAAAAATAACTAATAGTGGAACAGTGCTTCACTTCTATTATATCCAAAAACCTGTAATCAGTGCATGCATACACATGTATGTATATGTATGTAATCAATGTATGTATACATGTGTGTGTATATATATACACACACATATATATGTATTACAATTTATTATCTTGGGTTTTACCATACCATTTCAATATAGTTATATCGCTGATATCAATTCTAATATATAAATATAACTTATAATATCTCTAATTTTCCATTCTTTTATTGAAAAAATTATTATACAATTTACAAATTATTCTACAAACTTTACATATCTATGAAACTATGACCCATATGTTTCTCCATGCCATGAAACACACTCTTTTTTCATACATTCATACCCTAATCTTCCACACTTCATACTTTCATACAATATCCCTTTATCTAAAACCATTTTCTATGCTTGTACCCTTAACACTGACAAGACCGTTCTCCTTGAGCGACCAATTCAGCATAAATACACTAATTCCCGTGACGAAGACTAGTTCAGCATAAATATGCTAATTCCCGTGACAAAGCCCCATGGTGAAATGGAAAACCTGTTGGAATTTATCAAGATGAATGCTTGAAGCGATAGATCAAGATAAGTGAGATTGAATGCTGGACACTGAACATGCTCTATAAAACAATTTTAGGAAAAAGAAAAAATGTCTTAAGAAAATAAAGTTCATTAGGTAGGGTATGGAGGTTTTTGACCAATTATTATCTTTATGTCTGTTGAAACTATAATCTCTTACAATAGATAAAAATCTGCAGACAGTCTGAGGTCTTTTCCTCCATCTTAGAAATTTAAATGCATTGTTCTGTTGAGCACTTTTTTTCATTCAATAAGGTTTGTGTAGTTACACATTCTTATACAATATACCCTCTTTATATATAAGAATAATGAATAAAGACTTTCGATCCAAATCCTTTTCATATATTGAAGATTTTGTCACTATTCATTAGATAAAATGTCTTTTCCATTGTTCTCCAATGCACAGTTCCTCCATTATCACGCAAGGCTGAATTCTTTTCCCCACGTCATATCAGTCTTGTTGAATAGCACAAGTAAACGGGATTTCCTTCTTATTTGTCAAAATTAAGCCATCTGCGTAGTTAAAGCCCTTGTTTATAAAAGTAACCCTTGAGCGTAACTGAAGCCCAACACTGTTCTGTGTTTCGCTGATTGCATTTTCAGGGGTCAGACTGCAATATTAAGAGAAAAACATACAGGAAATATCTTAAACCTTATTTTCTTACTCAACTCTATATATACTACTAAAAATCTTAATTCTAACTTGGATACTATCCCGGGTTGGATACCACTCATGGGGCTCCTTCAACATGGCACTAGTCTCCAAAAAATGCCAAGACATGCGCATTATAATCACCTATCCCTTATGACACATGTGTACTATGCCACTATTTAATCACTGATCCTACAAAAGGACACAGTCACTGGTTTTCAAACACAGCTCACAGTCTCAATCATTAGTCAAAAACTTACTTTTAAGTATTTTAAATTTTTAATTTGCTTCTTTTTCTTTGCTCACTCATACAAAACAGTTCAATTTCAATTGAAGCAAATGCTTTTGTTGTATATCATTTATAAACCTGCTTGTCAAATATCTTCATAAATACTCAACATAAAGCAGAAAAGACTTAGCTTCGTTTACAGGAACCCGTTTCACTTCCCAGACTTCTTCAGGGGAACTTTGCACCCTGCCGATGCAAATGTTGATATTGATTTGGCAGCACCGGCAGGGTGCAAAGTTCCCCTGAAGAAGCCTTGGTTCAGCAGCATTTTACAGCATGGAACATCTCACAAGGTCCACATTCCGTTCACATGCTTTTTGATA
The DNA here is from genome assembly GCF_901765095.1 of Microcaecilia unicolor. Taxonomy (NCBI): domain Eukaryota; kingdom Metazoa; phylum Chordata; class Amphibia; order Gymnophiona; family Siphonopidae; genus Microcaecilia; species Microcaecilia unicolor. The sequence goes on from NC_044031.1 coordinate 531,996,566, forward strand.
TCTCTTTAATTAGCTCTTAGCGAACCTGTTTTTTTCAAGCCAAGTTTGTTTTCCAATCTTGGATTCCTTAATACTTTTCACATCTTATATGGACCCCGATGCAGGCACCTGTTGCTGAAATGTGAACCGTGTCAGGTCTAATAAAGTATTTCTTAATAAAGTAATCAGCGAAACACAGAACAGTGTTGGGCTTCAGTTACGCTCAAGGGTTACTTTTATAAACAAGGGCTTTAACTACGCAGACGGCTCTCCATTTTAAAGGCTTCTGGTACTTTTTTGGCTTTTTGCTTTTGGATAATAAAAGGAGCTCAGTGTGAACACTATCCACCCTAAAAGGTTGTTTTGTGGCTCTATGGGCCCTTTTTACTAAGCAGCATTATACGCGTGTTAATGTTTTTAACGCACGTTATCCATATATGCGCGTTAACCATGTATGTGCCTACAATATCTCTATAGGCACTTACATGGTTAGCATGCATGCTAAGTGTAGGCACGCTAAAAACACTAATGCACCTTAGTAAACAAGGCCCTTATATGAGGAATCATATAAATAAGCATGTGTTTTTGTTCTTAGTCATGCATCCAAAGATTATGTAATCCTTTCAAGAAAGCCAGTTAATCATTTAACTTTTTAGTGGAACATAACCCCAAAGGCATGGTATAGTCGCATTTTCAATATGGTAATAATAATAATAATCCTATATAATAAAACTCACCTCCAACGTTCTAATGTGCTTGGGACCGTGGCTCCATCGGCTCGGAGGTGGTCTGCTAGGCAGCATCGAACCCGATGATGTCACTAAACCCAGCTGACCGGAGGAACTGGCTGCTGGCACGCGCAAACAAAAAAACCAAAAAGGCTCCAGACTGCCGCGCTCAACAACCGCCCTCAGAATGCTCGCACCTCAACAGACTGCCGCCCAACTGAGGAGAATACCCTCCGACACTGCCGCCCTCCCGAACCTGACGCCCACCTGAGGAGAATACCGACGCCACGACACTGCTGCCCTCCCGAACCTGCCGCACACCTGAGCAGAATACCGCCGCCCCGACACTGCCACCCTCCCTAACCTGCCGCACAGCATATCGCCGCCCCGAACCGCCCTCAGGACCCACACTAACAAAAAAAAACCAAAACAGGTGAAGAGACAGCCTCCGGGCGCCTCAGCAGGGGACGTCGACCACACCGCAAGCTGCACGAAGCTGAACCGCCCTCTGGACCTGCACTAACAAAAAAAAAAGGCGGAAGACACAGCCTCCGGGCGCCTCAGCAGGGTATGGCGACCATAACGCAAGCTGCACGAAGCTGATGGACAAACTTTCCTAACAGCAGGTACACTTAAGGGAGGGAGGGAGAGGGCAGGACCTTGAGGGGGGGAGGGAGAGAGGGGGGCCTGGAACTTGAAGGGGAGACAAAGACACAGGGAGGGGGGGGGGGGGGGAGAAAACAGAACGGGAGGGAAGGGGAGAGGACAAATGTTGCACATGGATGGATGGAGGGCATGGGAAAAAAAAGAGCACAATCGCTAGATTAAAAAAAGGAAAATGAACTGAAAAACACGACCCTACACACACACACACACACACACACACACACACACACACATATTCACTCTTTGTGTGTCACTGTGGCACACACATACACACACAGTCTTTCACTCTTTGTGTGTCACTGTGACACACACTCTCAAACACACACACACTGTCTGTCACACACACACATATATGCCCTCTCTCACACGCATGGAGGGAGGGGGCAGGAACTTGAGGGGGGGAGGAGGGAGAGAGGGGCCTGGAACTTGAAGGGGAGACAAAGACACATGGAGAGGGGGGGGGGGGAGAGAACAGAACGGGAGGGAAGGGGAGAGGACAAATGTTGCACATCGCACCCACTCTCACTTTCTGTCACACACACACTCGCACATTCACTCTCTCTCAAACGTACACACTCTGAGGAAAACCTTGCTAGTGCCCGTTTCATTTCCATCAGAAACGGGTGCACTACAGCGATGTGGGTAAGCAAAAGTGAAAGATGATGCATGTCACTGTACAGCTATGCAACCATGCTTGGAAGGAATGGAACTGGGAGGGAGGGAGGGAGAGGGGGATGAGGACCCTGGGAGGGAGCGGGGGTGAGGACCCTGGGAGGGAGGAATGGGGGGGGGTGATGACCCAGGGAGGGAGAGAGGATGAGGACCCTGGAACTGGAAGGGAGGGAGGGGAGGCCCTGGCACACACTCTCATTCTCACACACACACTCTTGCACCCAGTCTCAATCTGTCTGTCACACACACTCACACATTCACTCTCTCTCTATCACACACTCATTCTCACACACACTCTGTAAAACACACACACTTCGAGGAAATCCTTGCTAGCGCCCGTTTCCTTTCAAACAGAAACGGGCCTTTTTTACTAGTAATAATAATAAAACTTTATTTCTAGCCCACTATATCTGAGACATTCTAAGAGGGGAACAAAATTACATAAAAAATAAAATAATCCAACAAACAATAATTGAAAACTATAACAATGATACAAAATCATATATTACTACAACTAATACATACTTGGACATAACAATAATTCAAAATCAGGCACTACTATAAAACATAAGCTTGAATAAACAAATGAGTTTTTAGATCTCTCTTAAATTGGACAATATTCTACACAGGGCAAAGTTCAATGGGCAAAGCATGCCATAATTTAGGGCCTTTAACATGGAATATGGAAGACTTACATTCTTCAAGGTGAACCTGCTGGAAAGATGCAAATTCAGGAACTGTTTTTGAGCCCAGCTAATAAACAGGTTATTTTGAGTTAGTCTTCACTGGATCAAACTTGCTTTCCTTGTGCCATCACCATCCAGTTGGATAGGCAGTGCCTTAAATAGTGGAGCATAAAGGTTCCCCCCCCCCCCCCCCTGACATGTATTTCCCGTCCCAGGTTCAATGTGGCTTACATTTGAAAATACAGTGAAGCAGAATAATAGACTTCAGTATCATCATGGAAGCAAGTAGATGGATGTGTCTGAAACCTTTAACAAAGTTGAGATTAGCATATATTCCCAAATGGGCATTTAAAAGTCTGTCCTTTAATGATGCCACATGTTCAGAAATTATAGCCATAAGTATAGACAGTAATTCAAACATTATCACATGCTCTCAGGCATCCATAAACACATTGCAAAAGTAAACAACTTCTACAGAGTACATCCAAAACTTAATTTTTATTTCCTCATTTCCATCTTCCAAAATTCTAGACAGCAGATGTACAGATCAGTAGGACCCGTGGCAGTCCAAAACAAGTAACATCTTTATACCTAATTGTGCAAGCACCCTTAGGTTTCACCTTTAGGTTTAAAAAGCAATACCATGTATATGTAATGTCTGGATATATGAATTAAGACCATAGTAACATAGTAGATGATTACAGATAAAGACCTGCATGTTCAATCCAGTCAGTTTTAAGCAAATGCACCAAATATGTAATACTTGGTAGCAATAATAACACAGTAATGGAATATTCACATAGCAGGCAGCCAACAGATTTATTTTCCACTGAAACTAATTGACTTTGTATGAACTTGGTGGCTAATAGTGTGCTGCATTTAAATCCAAACAGACTTTAAGTAGAAATAAATATATACAACAGAACTGGCACATGTGGACTGACTCTGGACTTCTGCATGAAGGTAGCTCTTCCCTTATTGTTCAATACTTGCCTTTTAAATAGTAGTAGTAACAAATATCAAGTGCATTTTATAATATGCCACTGCATTCCACAAAACAAAAGGAGCAAGTCCCCACATACCTTTATTTATTTATTTATTAAAAAAAAAAAAAAAATGATATTCTGCACTATCCACTGTTCTAGGCAGATTACAATTTTACATGCATAAAATGTCACATTACATAAATTATATACTGCACACAAATTGTAAACAAACACAATGAACTTTAAAATGTATATTATACATGGTATTCTGCTATTCAAGCATCTCTGCAAATAATACTTTCACATATAGACAAACTAAAATCACCCATAAGCTTCAACAAATAACAATGTCTTACGTTCTTTTTTAAAATCTGTCCCAATCATGGACATCTAGTAACCCTATACAAAAACTGTACCTCCCCCAAACAACAGCTATAAATAAGAACTAGGGTATTCTCCATAGAAGTCTTTATACAAAAAATATTCTGATTCTCATGTCATCTGATTAATAGCACCATAAATCTCTCTACTACAAGGCACACTGTGAAATAATATAAAACCTGAAAAAAATCCTCACATACATGTAGCAAACCTGCCATACAATAGTAGAGTCAATTGCTATGAAGCAAACAGCAAGAACCATACCTATGAATAGGCAGTACTACAAAAATTACACTGGGCCCTGGAACACCAATACACCTACTACTGGTAAAACAGAATAAGTGGAATTGCAACAGATTTCCACATAAAAAGCTACATGTAAACAGAATATTGTTCCTCAGTCACACAAATACTGACAAACCTGTCCAAAATACAGAACAAGGGATAGCAACTTTGAAATAGAAATATGAAGAGAAAAACTGAACTGTGAATCCCAGGAAGTCAAACTTGGCACATACTGCAAAACTGGAGAAATAAAAAAAAAAAAAAGAAATGCATTTCCTTTTGTACTGAACACAAAAGAAAGACAGCTGTGATATATATTTCCAAAAGCTAACGTATTCCAGTTAATAAATTCAAAATAAAACATTTTATTCCTAACTGTGTTGTCTGGACATTTTATTTTTCAATCATGATGGACTCAGTTTCTATGTTCTGCTTCTGCTGTCCATTTCTCATTTCTTCTCTTTCCACCCGTCTTTTCCATTCTCACCATATGGATGATATTCAGCTAATGGTGGACAGCATGTTTGATGTCCACCACCGGCGTTAAACTTGGGTATTCAATGCCGGGCCATATCCAGCAACTGGCATTGAATATCCGGATTTATTTTGGCCACTAAAAAAATAACTCTCTCTGCTGATATTCAGTGCTAACCAGTTAACTTTGTGGCCTATTTTGACTGCTCAACACAGCTGGTTTGGTGCTGAATATCTGTGCCTAACCGGCTTTGTTGCGTGATATAGCTGGTTAGTGGCTAGCTGCTAACCAGGATATTCAGTGGGAGATAAGGCACTTAAATGCTATTTAACTGGCCAGGAGCCATTCCTGGCCAGTTAAATAGTTTTGAATATCCGAGGAAACATCTGTCTGCTGTTTCCTTTATTTCTCTTCTGCGTCTCTCCACTCAAATGTCACCCTTTTTTCGCCCTCTAGTTCTCAATTTCCTTTTTAATTTCCTTTTTAATTTTTACCTATCAACTAACTGAGGCACTCCAGGATAACACCAGATGCATGCCCTCCCCCACCCCATAATACATCCCCTCGCATCTCTCTCTCCTCTTGCACCAAACCGCCCCTCCTTAAAACAGCAGAGTCAAAACCATTGGGTTAAACTTGGCCGCAGCTTTGTCATAATAAAATTCATAACCCGAGCCACATTGACTAAGAGGCCAGCATTTAAGCTTACTAACAGCCAGCCACGGTCCTGGCCCAGCTGTTCAGCCCTCCCACCTGCCCCTTCCCTATTTAGCCAATAATTCACCATACCCCTTTCCAGATTCCTCCACCATCCCAGAGAAATCCAGGGGATAACAGTTTCTCTCCTCGCTTAGGCCAGTGTTTTCCAAGTTGATGATGGAGTACCCCCTTTCCGGTCAGGTTTTCAGGATACCTGCAATGAATATGCATGAAAGAGATTTGCAAACAGTGGAGGTAGTGAATGCAAATCAATCTCATGCATATTCATTGAGGATATCCTGAAAATCTTACTGGTAAGGGGGTTCTCTAGGACCAACTTAGGAAACATTAGCTTAGGTTGCCCATCTAAGCTGCAACCCTGCAGCCCCAACAACCTACAAGCATCAATTAACATCTTATCACCCCCATTTAGCCCCCCACTGGTTTGGGTTTTCCTCCCCCTCCCCCATGCTGTGACAACAACTTTAGCCACAACCCCAAAGAACACCAGCAAAATTCACAAAGATGAAAACAAGACTAATCCCACCTAGGGATGGGCAGGGGGATATATGGCCAATCAACACAACCTGTTCCCACTTCTCCTGACACAAGCAGCTCCACACCACCCTCACAACTCTCATGACCAGCCAGCCAATCAGCCCATGCGGGGTTCAAAAAGTCCCCATGTGAACCTTGATTTGCCAGCCGTGAGTGTTTACTCCACCCACTGCACCTGGGCCCTAACCTCCTCCAGCATCCCCACACACCCTTAACAGGAACCTGTTGGCCCAGTTACAACCCAGAGCATTCATTGTCCAGCACCCCTATTGTGTGGATCTACAAAAAAGCAAAAAACAAAATTAGTGACCACCCTCCCCCTGTCTGGGTAAATATGCTTGATGTATGCAGTTGATTTCTACCTTTCAATCAACTGAATTATACTAGGAGCCATTCCAGCCACAGCAGCACCTGTCGTTGCCCCAGTCCTTAACAAATGAGACCTATAATCCCAGCAGTTCAAACCTAAAGCCTCCAATGAGCACTGCAACACGGCTACGAACTGAAACCATATCAGAGGGGCTGAGTCCACATGAACCAAAAAATAAAAGCCCCCCCAGAGGCCACAGTTCCAAAAAAGGACCAAACATTGTGCACCAGACATGTGACATTAGAGGGCACCCCTTTGAGCCGCTGCATCTCCCCCTTTCCGTTTTGATCGGTCTTGGACTGCCCCACCAAAATAAACAAAACCTAGGCTTCACGTAAAATATCAGACCCCTACTACTGCCCGTCCAGAATGGGCGACCAGTTTGGCCAAACTCAATGCCCCGAAAAAAAGCCAGAATAAATGCCATGCGAAAGAGGCAAACCTTGCACACTGACGAACAGCAGGTCCCTAACACATGCCAGACAGCCTGCAATACAGAATGAATGATGAGCTGCCATGTGCCTTTAGAGGGCCCCATCAACACTATCAGCACTAAGATGCCTACACCAGCACAGACCACTTTTGGGCGTGCCTTAGTAAAAGGGCCCCTAAATGCTGAATATTGGCACTTAACCACAAAATGAGTATTTCTTGAGTGTGAGAGGAAGTGAAGAGCTTACTCCCAGACTATTAAAGGATACTCAGAATAAAGTCCAGCCCCGCTCAGCCCTGCACCAAAGCTCGAATCAGGAGGACTAGATGAGGTGTGTGAAGTGAAAACAAAAAGATTTTTTTTTTTTGTGGCCCGGGTCAATCAGGGAGAACTGAGCTGTTCAGTGGGACCCGGGTTACAGACGCTTAGCTCTGACCTTTCCTAAATTGGTGCTTTATATGTTTTGGGGGTTTCTATGTTGATGTGCTGGGATATCCACAATTACATATGAATAGCACTTGGTCATTGGTGGGGGGGGGGGGGGGGGGCAAGGAAAAAGTGAATAAGACTCTATTGGGAGGGATGTTCAGAAAATAAGTAAATGGAGGGGATGGGGTTGAGGTGCCCGTAAGTATTTCTCCCTAGGCTCAATATACTGTTAATCCATCCTTGTAGTGGGACAGTGGAACTCTGTGATTAAACTGTAAAATCTATTCTTTGAACTCTTATCAGTGATATCTAATGTTTTTGTTAACTTTGTTTTTCTAAAGCTATGCTCCACATGCTTCCCCACTTGCTTGAAGGTAGTTGAACAATGATCGTTAAAAGACATAAACGGTCAAAGTCTACACAACATGTGGTATTGCTTATATGTTGCAAAATTGTGCAAATTCAGCTTGTGTGAGTTATATGTGTGTGTATATTATGAAATGTTCCATATACGGGCAATTCTATAACTGGGTACCTCCAAATAGGTACCAGAAGGGCATGCAATAGGAGCCTATTCTATAAAAAAAAAAAAAGCTAGGTGCCTATGTTCTTGTGGTAATGTGTGCAAGTAAAGGAAGAACAATTCTAAGTATCAGGTAGGGTTCCTGTTCTGTTCACAAGGGGGGGGGGGGGGGGAGTCAAACACAAAACTAGCCTGCAATGTTCTTAGGTTGCCTGCTCCAGCAGGGCCACAGTGTACTTTACTTGTCTCTGACCTGGTACCCTAGAGTTACCAATATAGTATCTAGAAGTTACTTCGGTCAAATATCCAAAGCTGCAAGGAACCAAGCTTAACTTGGTCTACCTGATTGTAGCAGTTGCAGTTCACAAGTAGGTGGTGGATGCAAATACAGATGGGCATCACTGCTTCCCTCTGGGTCTCCTTAACCTAGCTATGACCTTAGCTTATATGCATCCTAAAACATGCTCTCCTGGCATCCTGGACCATCCCCTCCTGTGTCAACTCCCCCCTGGATTCGACTGTAGGTTTTAAGGTGGTTCTGACATTGTGAGGGAGTGCTATCAAGGGAGAGGAGCAGCGTCCTATTGACTCCTTCACAGTTCCATTATAAAATACTAAAATACTAATGCAACCCACTCTCAAAGCATATAAAATCTAGGCTCTGACATTTATGCCAGTTACAGAGCTGGAGTAAGTGCATGTGCCTAAATGCAGGAAGAGATGCAGATGGAAATGGGAGTCCTGCCTATCTCTGCAATGTATGAAATATGTAGAATCCAATCACCGTCTTATATCAAAAATTCTACAATTTACCAGCGTTTGAAGGGTGATAACAATATATAAACATGTAAGATGGTGGAGAAAAAAGACCTCAGTGAAAACCGGACACACCTCTTACAAAGGACACTCCTTAAATAGAGAGGGGACCTCTTAATCATTAGTCTCAAAAAAACTCCACATACTACTCTTTCATGTTACAAAACATAACGCCCTTTCAAATCACTGTAAAGGAAGGCAAAAAAAATGGCAAAATGCCGTTACTTAGCTTTGGATAGTAATTCAGTGTCACTCTCTTCCGTCCGTGCAGTGTCTCTCACAGTCCATTCCTGCACTACACTTGATCCCGACAGGGTAGCCCTGTTTCGCCAATCAAATGGCTGCCTCAGGGGAAAACACCAAACAGTTATTTCAAAAATATCCAAGTCTCAACCCACGCCTTCACTACTGCTGTACATCTCCTCAGGAATGGCGGTCGACTTCTCCACTTCCGGCGTTGGTTATAAATCTGCAACGTCTGATCTCATCTCATTTACGTCATCAAGTCACGTATTCTCAAAGAAAAGCCTTCCATTCAATGGAGACATTTAACCCACCCGGTATCACAGATCATAGGTTGAATATCCACCTCTGCTCTTTTTGTCGTAAAACTTTTCTGATGTCACCTCTTCGTTCCGTGAGCTGCACTTGCTCAATTGCAATACATCTTAAATCAGAAAATTGATGATGTTCACTCATGCAATGAGAAATCATGGGTTCATAAGTTTTATTGGTCTGAATACAAAGTCTGTGTTCAATTAATCGAGTCTTCAAGGCTTGAGAAGTCCTGCCTATCTTCTACCCATGCTTTGCTCTTTTGTATGCCCTCTTTGCAAATATGCATGTTAAAAGTTCAATGGGTATTGCTGAAGAATGCTAATGGCACTGTAGTAGCATTTACACACTTAGGTCCACACATGTGTGCATAAATGTTGGTATTGTAAGCATTTAAATCTATTAATGATGTGTAAATGTGATTAGCTAGGTTGTAGAAGTGCCCTTTATATTCTTGTGTAGTTTTTTGAAATAGTATCTAAAATGATTCAGTCATCTAGTATAAAAGTATTTCTGTTCCTTAAAAAGCTGAACTGTTCAGTGCAATAGGATCATCTGATCTTTTCTGAAACAGAACTTTTCTGTAGCTGGATATACATACCAGTTCTAAAGGTTTGACTAGAGCTGCTGAACTTTTCAAAATCTGAGCGAGTTAAAGTTTTAAAATAATAATAAATCATGATTTCATGACTAGAAATTCATGAAAGACATTTTTGTGATTAATTTTGCATGGAAATTAGAAGATAAATCTCCCATTAGTAAAAAGCAAGCCTGAAGAACTTTTCACTTTCCGAGACATCTATGGTCTCTTATGAAATTAAGCAGAAAATATGGCTCGATTTTAATGATACAGTATGCAAATTTTCTATGTCACATCATAATGGTAAGATCATCAGCTCACAAACCAGATTAAAAAGCTTATCAGGTGGTGAAAGGGATTTGGAGAGAAAGACGTTTGTTATTACATACCTCTAAACCAAATGAGCTCCCTAAGCATTATGGCATGACTACAACATTTCATTATGCATAAAGCCATAAATGTTTAATTTCTTTCTCTCTTATGGTGAAATGATATGTGGCTCATGAACTGTTTTTGACCTGCAAAAAACTGAAAATAATCATATTCATCTCTAGAGTGATACATGTTTTCATTACATTTATGTTGTACAGGTGTTGCTTTAAGAAAAATCATACTTAATTTCTATAAAATAAAATCTGAAATGTCTAAAGTAGTTGTTGTGTTACCTACCTCACTTACGAAAAAATATATGTGTCATTTATTCAGTAGGATTTATTTACCAGCTTTTTAAAGAAATTCACCTAAGGTGATGTACAGCAAATATAACCTTGATATATGCAATAAACAACCACAATAGTAAAATATTCAAATAACAGTACACATTAGAGCATAGTATGATACCTACAATGTCAGCACAATTCCCCAAATTCTAGAAATGGTGCTTGAAGCTGGGGATGCAAATACGCACCCAGTTATAGACTAGGGCAGGGCCATAGAGAAGGGGGGCAGGAGAGGCAAAGTTCCACGGTCCCGGGCCCGGTGCCGGGGTCTCTCTCTCCTGTTCCTGATGGGATTCGGGTGATTGTGTCCCAACAGGAGCAGGAGAGAGAAAACTCCGGCGCCGTGCCCCCTTGGGGGCTGGGGAGGACCTGAAAGAACAGACAGAGCAGGCTGCTCTTCTTCACAGTCTGCCACATTGCTTTCTCCTGCAGGCTGCTTTTCCCCTCAGGCCGTGCATGCATGACCTGAGAGAAAAAGCAGCCGCAGGGGAAGGCCATAAGGCAGAAGGAAAAAGAGCAGTGCTGGAGGATGAACTCCTCTGCTGGTGGGGCCTTGGGATCCCCACCAGCCAAGGTACCTAACAGTTACAGTGGGCGGGTGGGCGGGCGGGCGGTAGCAGCAATCGGGGAGGGTGGGGTGGCAGGTCCTTGGGAGCCAGGTGGCGATGATCCTGGGGGGGGGGCCCAGCGGCAGTGACAATCCTGGGGGGGGGGGGGGGGGGGGTCTGGCAGCGGCGATGATCCTGGGGGGGGGGGGGGCCCAGCTCAGTCTCTCGGCAGCCCTGGAATAGGGTCAGTTATGCTCATAACATATTAGCTAACAGGCACTAACTTGGCCCTTAATTGGAAATAAGTACTAATAATTGGCCTTAGCAAGCACTAATTGGCACTAATTAGCAGTTGCTCACATAACTGACTTACATCTGTATTCTGCAAACTGAGCGCCTAACTTCTCATATGGATAACTCCAAAGGAGACGTGGCCATTGGAGGAACATGGGCTGGTCAGGGGCCTGCCCAGGATTTATGTGTGATGTCATAGAATAGTGTGATTTACATGTCCAACTGCCATTAGATAGATGCCAGTTTTTGGAAGGCATAAGTGCTTGCACCCATAGTTAGGCATGAGATGCACAGTAAGCCAGTATTCTGTAATGGTCGTTTCATATGGAGCATTCTTTGCAGAATATTGGCTTAGTGTGGATCATCCCGGAACCTAACTTTGGACACCATTTACTGAATCTACTCCAATACACATTAGAATATCTTAATAATACCATCATCCTTAGCGTCTTCATCTTTCACTTTCTCGAGACACTGCTTTTAGTTATTTGGGTCCAAAACTGTGGAGCTTATTGCCTCCTTCTTTGAGGATAGCTATGCATCTACAATCATTTAATGCTCTATTTCCCAAAGCCTTCAGCTAGGGTATAGGTCTATCTATGGTTTTTCCAATCTCCTGTGCATCTTCTTCGGATCCCATTTCTATTCTATTCTCTTCAGGCCTACTTCGTTAGCACTGTTCTGTTATTTTTAGTTATAGTGTAAACTGCTTAGTCGCCTATCAAGACTCAATTTAGCGGTATATCAAATATACACAAGGGGACAAATGGAAGTAAAACATATAGACAGATAGGTCACTTGTTCCTCAAGTCTTATAAATTTTTTGTTGCACAATCTTAAATAATCTATTAGGGATTGTCAATGATTCACTAAGGAAAGGCTATTTTCTTATCCAGTTTTGCTGCTCTGTAATGATATTTATATTAAAAAAAAAGCTTGCATTGTTTTGTATGAATTACATACCACACATACCAGGTCCATATCCCACTCCATTACACTTGTGGTGGAAACTCTGAGCCCTCCAAATTCACCAAAATCTACTATACCCAGATATAGGTGACACCTGCAGCCATAAGAGCTACTGTAGTTGTACAGTTGGGTAAGTAGGTTTTTAGAGGGCTCACCAAACAATATAAGGGGGTAATGGTGAGATTTGTACCTGGGGCATTTTATGTAAATCTACTGCAGAGTCCCCTAGGGTGCCCCACTAGTCTTCTGGGATGTCTGTGTGGCTAGTCTACTAAGAATGCTGGTTCCTCCTTCATTCCAATGACTTAATTTTGAACATTTTTCACTTCAATGTTTTGTTTTTTTCCAGAAATGGACAAAAAGATAAACAAACAAAGAACAAATCATCTAGCAAGTGGCCATTAAAAAAATATGTTTTGCTGTTTTGATAATCACTATATTTGCCAGTTGGATTCTGGACATTTTAAGTAAAACGTCCAAAGTCAGCCTTAGACTTCATATCAAATATTCCCCTCCACATCTCGTAAAGATAATAATGGCCTTAAACATTTTCAAGCAGGCTTTAGAATAGATCACAGTACAGAGAACATTTGGTTCCTAGCTGTATTTGATTGTAGACAATTGGTAGGGAGTGTGTTTCTATAATAAGGGGTCCTTTAAGCCTTAGCATGTCCTTACTTGGGTTTTACCCTTGTGCTAAGGCCATTTTTACCACAGCAATAAAATGGATTATATTCCTTTGTTTTCATGAATGGCCATGTGTTGTCACAATAAGAACATGCCAACTACAAATTTTCAATACAATTCTCAATAAATATTCAAGTCTATGAAGTAAATCTATAGATTTAAACAAAGTGAAAAGTGGGTGGGAAAAGTGTCAAAGAGCTCCAGGTGGAACACCATCAGAGCTAATAAGTCTTCATCATTGGCAAAAAACCACACCACAATGTATATAAGTGCAAAAGTACCACCCTTTCATTTCTTATCATATTTTAACAAAGTGAAATGAACTTATCTAGCCTTCCCCAGCAGAATAAAGTAGTCCCCAGACCGATGTTGGCCAGTGTTTCACAATGATTTCTCAAGGTCAGGACTTTTTTTTACCTTGCACTAAAATGCTTAGCTGCTGGGAATCGACATTACAGAGCAGCAGTATTTTATGCAAATGGAGCAGCAGGCAGTAAGGAATCACATGGTAATCCTGTGCTAATCAGTTAGCATATGGCAATGTAGCTGCACTAATTGATAAGCACAGTAGTGCCCAGTATCTGCCTCCAGACATGCCCCTCTGCACAAAAGTAAAAAATATTTTTTTGCATGTGGATAGCCTGTGCAGATTACAAACTTACTTCAGGATACTTCAGTGCATCCCATGGTAAACCATTTTAAGCTGCAGTAAGTACACGCTATCGCTTACCACAGCTTAGTGGAAGGACCCGTAAGATTTCTCTATTGTTCCATAGATAAGATTGCTCCATAGAAATTCTTATCTAAATGAATAGTGATTTCTGAACATAAGAACAAAGAACATAATCGTTGCCATACTGGGACAGATCGAAGGTCCATCAAGCCCAGTATCCTGTTTAGAATAGTGACCAATCCAGGTCACAAGTACCTGGCAAGGTACCAGAATAGTAGAAAAAGATGTTATGTTACTTATCCTAGAAACAAGCAGTGAATTTTCCCAAGTCCATCTTGATAACTGCTTATGGACTTTTCTTTTAAGGAAGTATCCAAACCTTTTTTAAACCCTGCTAAGCTAACTGCTTGTACTACATTCTCTGGCAATGAGTTCCAGAGTTTAATTACACATTGAGTGAAGAAATATTTTCTCTGATTTGTTTTAAATTTACTAAGTAGCTTCATTGTGTGCCCCCTAGTCCTAGTATTTTTGGAAAGAGTAAACAAACATAAAGATAGGGAGGAATGGATTTTGTTAGAACTAACTTTTGCTTATTGCTTGGCAGATCATTATATTGTCTTGAGTAGGGGGAGCCTATTCCGAAAGGATGGGCTCCACCTTAACCAGGGTGGGACCAGGCTGCTGGCGTCGGCATTTAAAAAGGAGATAGAGCATCTTTTAAACTAGAAATGGGGGGGAAGGCCGACAGTCGCTCTAAAGCGCATGGTTCGGGAAAAGGTATTTGCAAAGATACCTCACAAACAGGGAAGATAGGGTTTCTAGATAGTGAGGTTGCACAACAGACCTTAGGCCAGGTGTCCTTAAATACGACTAAAGATCAGACAAAAGATGGCAAATCAATAGTGTCAGGTACTAAGCATCATGCAAATAGGAACAACAAACATACTCTGAAATGTCTATATTCAAATGCTAGGAGTCTAAGAAATAAGATGGGAGAGTTGGAATATATTGCACTAAATGAAAAATTGGATATAATAGGCATTACTGAGACCTGGTGGAAGGAGGATAACCAGTGGGACACTGTCATACCAGGGTACAAAGTATATCGTAGTGATAGGGTGGACCGGACTGGTGGAGGGGTAGCATTGTATATTAACGAGAGCCTTGACTCAGATAGATTACAAATTCAGCAGGACACAAGTCACACCTTTGAATCATTGTGGGTTGAAATTCCATGTATAAAAGGGAAAAAAAATGGTGATAGGAGTGTACTACCGTCCGCCTCGCCAGGACGAGCAGGTAGACGCAGAAATGATAAAAGAAATCAGAGACGCGAACAAAATGGGCAATGTGATAATAATGGGTGACTTCAATTATCCAAATATAGACTGGGTAAATGTAACATCGGGACACGCTACAGAGTTACAATTCCTTGATGAAATCAAGGACAGCTTTATGGAGCAGCTGGTGCAGGAGCCGACGAGAGAAGGAAAAATTATAGACTTGGTGCTTAGTGGAGTGCATGATCTGGTGAGGGACGTTATGGTACTGGGGCCGCTTGATAACAGTGATCATAATATGATCAGTTTTGATATCAACTTTGAAGTAACTGTACACAGAAAGTCAAATACGTTAGCGTTTAACTTTAAAAAAGGAGACTATGATAAAATGAGAAGAACGGTAAAAAAAAAACTTAGGGGGGCAACTGAGAGAGTAAAAACTGTACAACAGGCGTGGACGCTGTTCAAAAATACCATCCTGGAGGCCCAGGCCATACATATTCCGCAAATTAGAAAAGAAAGACGGAAGTCCAAAAGACAGCCGGCCTAGTTGAAAAGTGAGGTGACGGAAGCTATTAGGGCTAAAAGAAATGCCTTCAGAAAATGGAAGAAGGAACCGTCTGAAAATAACAAGAAGCAGCATAAGGAGTGTCAATGCAAATGCAAGGCGCAGATAAAGAAGGCCAAGAGGGATTACGAAAAAAAGATAGCATTAGAGGCAAAAAAACATAGTAAAACATTTTTTCGGTATATTAAAAGCAGGAAGCCGGCAAAAGAATCGGTTGGGCTGCTGGATGACCGAGGGGTAAAAGGGGTGATCAAGGAAGACAAAGACGTAGCGGAGAGACTGAATGAATTCTTTGCTTCGGTCTTCACCGAGGAAGATTTGGGTGGGATACCGGTGTCGGAAATGGTATTTCAAGCGGACGAGTCGGAGAAACTTACTGACTTCACGGTAAACCTGGAGGACGTAATGGGGCAGTTCAGCAAACTGAAGAGTAGCAAATCTCCTGGACCGGATGGTATTCATCCTAGAGTACTGATAGAACTGAAAAATGAGCTTGCGGAGCTACTGCTAGTGATACGCAACTTATCCTTAAAATCAAGCATGGTACCTGAAGATTGGAGGGTGGCCAATGTAACACCGATTTTTTAAAAAGGCTCCAGGGGAGATCCGGGAAATTATAGACCGGTGAGTCTGACGTCAGTGCCGGGGAAAATGGTAGAGTCTATTATTAAAAACAAAATTACAGAGCACATCCAAGGACATGGATTACTGAGACCGAGTCAGCACGGCTTTTGTGTGGGGAAATCTTGCCTGACCAATTTACTTCAATTCTTTAAAGGAGTAAACAAACATGTGGACAAAGGGGAACCAGTTGATATTGTGTATCTGGATTTCCAAAAGGCGTTTGACAAGGTACCTCATGAAAGGCTACAGAGGAAATTGGAGGGTCATGGGATAGGAGGAAATGTCCTATTATGGATTAAAAACTGGTTGAAGGATAGGAAACAGAGAGTGGGGTTAAATGTGCATTATTCACAATGGAGAAGGGTAGTTAGTGGGGTTCCTCAGGGGTCTGTGCTAGGACCGCTGCTTTTTAATATATTTATAAATGATTTAGAGATGGGAGTAACTAGCGAGGTAATTAAATTTGCTGATGACACAAAGTTATTCAAAGTTGTTAAATCGCGACAGGATTGTGAAAAATTACAAGAGGACCCTACGAGACTGGGAGACTGGGCGGCTAAATGGCAGATGACGTTTAATGTGAGCAAGTGCAAGGTGATGCATGTGGGAAAAAAGAACCCAAATTATAGCTACGTCATGCAAGGTTCCACGTTAGGAGTTACGGACCAAGAAAGGGATCTGGGTGTCGTCGTCGATAATACGCTGAAACCTTCTGCTCAGTGTGCTGCTGCGGCTAGGAAAGCGAATAGAATGTTGGGTATTATTAGGAAAGGTATGGAAAACAGGTGTGAGGATGTTATAATGCTGTTGTATTGCTCCATGGTGTGACCGCACCTTGAGTATTGTGTTCAATTCTGGTCGCTGCATCTCAAGAAAGATATAGTAGAATTGGAAAAGGTGCAGAGAAGGGCGACTAAAATGATAGCGGGGATGGGACGACTTCCCTATGAAGAAAGATTAAGGAGGCTAGGCTATTCAGCTTGGAGAAGAGACGGCTGAGGGGAGACATGATAGAGGTATATAAAATAATGAGTGGAGTGGAATAGGTGGATGTGAAGCGTCTGTTCATGCTTTCCAAAAATACTAGGACTAGGGGGCATGCGATGAAACTACAGTGTAGTAAATTTAAAACAAATCGGAGAACATGTTTCTTCACCCAACGTATAATTAAACTCTGGAATTCGTTGCCGGAGAAAGTGGTGAAGGCGGTTAGCTTAGCAGAGTTTAAAAAGGGGTTGGACAGTTTCCTAAAGGACAAGTCCATAAACCGCTACTAAATGGACTTGGGAAAAATCCACAATTCCAGGAATAACATGTATAGAATGTTTGTACGTTTGGGAAGCTTGCCAGGTGCCCTTGGCCTGGATTGGCCGCTGTCGTGGACAGGATGCTGGGCTCGATGGACCCTTGGTCTTTTCCCAGTATGGCATTACTTATGTACTTATGTAGATGTAGATCAGTAATGTTCAGTAATTTAGTTCTACCATAGATTTCATCATTCCTATCAAATAGATCAGCCTCCATAAGAGCTGGAGGAGTGCTATAAGAACCAATGAAATATGTGTGTATTGTGCCACGGGGGTCATATTTGGTCCCCCCCCTTAATATTTTCATGCAGCCATTGGAAGGAGGAGGCTGTTATGTTTTTTGATTTTGAGGGGTTATTTGTACATGGATGACATTCACATCATGATACCAGTGGGAAGATACTGATTTGGCTTTTTTCAGTTCAACCAAGGGTTAACTAAGATTTCTAAATGCCTGGTTGAAAATAGATTGATTTTGAATTCAGAAAATGACATTCTGGGATGGGTAACAAGGATCAGACACCTTCCTGTTTATACTGAGCACAGATATTCATCCTATTCTCCATAGGTGAAATGTTTTGAGGAAATCTTGACTCTAAACTAACATAAATGTATTGATCAAACCATGTGCCAATGGCCTTTTCAAATTAAGATCAGTGAGTAGGCATTATCCCTTTTTAGATCATAATGTGTTTTTAGACATTGGTAGTATAGCAGTTAATTGGAGTCACAGATTACTTCACATGAATTTACAATGTTGGAACTAATTCAAATAGCTAGTGCCTTGGAACAATCATGAGGGAAATGTCTGACTACAAATTAAATGTTGATTCAGGATAAAACAATAGTTCAACATAAATTAGATATGCTTGAAAGTCTCATTAGATATCTAATTATGAAATTTGTGAATTTTCCCAAAGGTCCTCTTGACACTGTGATTCTTACATTAGATAGATATATGGTAGAAGTTTTGAAAATCTCAAATGAAGCCATACATCCATCGGGACAAGTGTTCTTCCTATTTGGCAAGTTAAAATGAAACAGAAGGATCAGGATCCCTCCAAAGATAGCCTGAATGTCATAGCAATTTTGGAAAGTGTTTGGAAGAAAAACCAAATACAGCTATGCTACTTGCAGCATTTATTTAAGGCTTCTGATTTTAGGTTTCAATTGCTGGACACCCAATAATACAACACCCCCAATGGAAAAAAAGTAGGTATTTAGCTACTGGTAGAGTTTGTATTTGAAGAGGGCAGAGAAAAGATTTTCTATTTATATTTTCAATTAAAAAAAACACCTTATTTCTGTTCAGAAAATCTGGACTTACCTAGATTTAAGTACGTCAACACAAGGTAGGTAAAAGAAATTTCATTCAGTCTGAAAGCTAAAGCTATAGGCATAAAGATTTTTGTTAAATATCCTGCAATGTATGAAAATGTGAACCATATATTTTTGATCAAATCGGGTGTGGAAATATCAAATCGCTAGACTACAAAGCATCCAAAAATTCCCACAAACTGAAAAAGTCCTGATTAGGCTATATATGCTTGTCCCATCAAAAATCTAAACCAAACAGCTTGAAACTAGAAGGAAAAAGGCCTCGAAGAGCTTCAGGATAACATATAACTTATAGAGCTAACTAGATCAACTTGATCTTCTCTTCATCTTTGGCCGAAAAAAACCTTCCCAACGTCCTCTTAATCAGCTATTTTTTAATTTATTTTTTATATTTTACATTTCTTTATTTATCAATACTTTCAGTTGCTTCCTGTACTGATATGCACTCAAAACATACTGAACCATAGAATAACTTAAGGAACTGCACTGAAATATTGACTCTGAAAGATAAGTGCCCATACCTTACTACCTAGCATTAAGGCATACTAGTGCAATCCCTCAGGTTATTCTATGGTTCAGTATATTTTGAGTTAAGTTACCATATCAGACACTATACCAAAGGTGCATATGAGTACAGGAAGCAACTGAAAGTATTAATGAATAAAGAAATATTTTAAAAAATAGCTGAATAAGAGGAAGTCTGGAAGGTTTTTTTCAGCCAATGATGAAGAGAAGATCAAGTTGATCTAGTTAGCTCTATAAGATATATATTATCCTGGAGCTCTTTGAGGCCTTTTTCCTTCTAGTTTCAAGCTGTTTGGTCCATATATTTTTGAGCCATCTAATCTGAAAATTTTCTTACATTCAAAAAATGTTTCTGTTTCTGGTGCAAAAAATTCTGATCTTGCTGGGAATCATTTAGATCATTACTTTTTTTTTAGTGATTAGTCTATGTGCCATTCTGAAACGTTGAAGCAGATTTCTTTTCGTGGGGAAGGAAATAGGAGGTGGGGAGAAAGTGAGAGGCAGGGCCTAATGTTTTTTTTTTTTTACCATAAGAACGTAAGAATAGCCATACAGGGTCAGACCAATGGTCCATCTAGCCCAGTATCCTGTTTCCAATAGTGGCCAATCCAGGTCACAAGTACCTTGCAGAAACCCAAATAATAGCACAATTCCATAATACCAATCCTAGGGCAAACAGTAGCTTTTCCATGTCTGTCTCAATAGCAGACTATGGACTTTTCCTCCAGGAACTTGTCCAAACCTTTTAAAATCTCAGATAAGCTAACCGTTTTTACCACATCCCCCGGCAATGAGTTCCATAGCTTAACTATTCGTTGAGTGAAAAAATATTTCCTCCTATTTGTTTTAAAAGTATTTCCATGCAGCTTCATTGAGTGTCCCCTAGTCTTTGTGTTTTTTGAAAGAGTAAAAAATTGATTCACTTCTACTCATTCTACACCACTCAGGATTTTGTAGACTCAATCATATCTCCCCTCATCCATCTCTTTTCCAAGCTGAAAAGCCCTAACCTCTTTAGCATTTCCTCACATGAGAGAAGTTCCATCTCATCTATCATTTTGGTTGCTCTTCTTTGAACCTTTCCTAATTCTGCTAACCAGCTTATTTTCAAAAGAGAAAGATGCCCATATTTCGACCCAAATCGGGAGATGGGCGTCCGTTTCCCGTGGGCGCCCAAATCGGTATAATTGAAACCCGATTTTTGGCGTCCTCAACTGCAGTCCGTCACGGAGACAACAAAGATCACGGGGGCGTGATGAGGCGTGGCGAAGGCGGGGCTGGGGGGGCCGTGGTTATCGGCTGAGGAGAGATGGGTGTCTTTAGCTGATAATCGAAACAAGAAGGGAGTTTTTGACGAGAATTTGGTCCGCTTTATTTGGACCCTTTTTTCAGATCCAAGTCCCAAAAAAGTGCCCCAACTGACCAGATGACCACTGGAGGGAATCGGGGATCACCTCCCCTGACTCCCCCAGTGGTCACTAACCCCCTCCCACCAAAAAAAAAAAAAACACTTTACAAACTTTTTTTTCCCAGCCTGTATGCCAGCCTCAAATGCTGTACCCACCTCCATGACAGCAGAATGTGTTCTATCCTCTGACAACCTTTCCCTGGTTCTGATGTGGGTCTCGGGTGAGTGTGACACCTTTTCTGTTAAGGGCACTGCAGAGCAATGCTTTGTGGTGGGTGTAGGGTATTGGGCTCCTTGATTTCACTAGCTTGTGTTAAATGCTCACGATGTTGGTAGTTGGTAGGCTCTACTCCCTTGGTGCTTTTCCTTCTGCTTACTGGGTCAGAGTGTGCCCTGTTTTGTTTTCGGTAGTCCATGAGGTAGTGGCCATTTGTGTAAGACACTTTTAGATCCCTTTCATGTGTTAGCCATGTTACAGCACTTAGTTCTTACCTTGAATGTTGCTGAAAGAGGGCATTGTACACCATTCTGCCAGCTCGGACCTACTGCTAATCTCAGTACCAGCGAGACTCATTGCCAGTGGGGCACAACCTCTGATGTGCAGTTAACTGTGAGTAAACGTGCTTATTCAAATAAAGGACACTTTCAGCGAGATTAGTCTTCAGGTGTAAACTGCTGTGCCAAGGTTATACACCAGCAACAAGTCCTGTCCCTGGAGCATTTTTAGTGGGTACTGCAGTGCACTTCAGGCAGGCAGACCCAGGCCCATCCCCCCCCCCCCGTAACACTTGTGGTGGTAAATGGGAGGCCTCTAAAACCCACTGTACCCACATGCAGTTGCCCCCTTCACCCCAAGAGCTATGGTAATGTTGTACATTTGTCCCTCCCACGACCAAATGGCTTGGAATGGGACATTTCTGAGCTGAGCGTTTTTAGTTTCCATTATTGCTAAAAAAAACCCCGCCCATCTCAGAAGGGACCAAATCCATGGCATTTGGTCCGTCCAAACCGTATTTTCGAAATGAAAGATGGACACCCATCTTTTTCGATAATACGGTCTGTCCGGCCTCTTCACATACCCGTTTTCGGACATAGACGGCCATGGAGATGGGCGTTCGCGTTCGATTATGCCCCTCCACATCTTTTTTGAGCTGCAGCAACCAGAAAAAAAGCATCCTCTAAGTATTTTACTTTTGATTTAACTTTCTTTCATTTCTATTTAACATTTTGAATATTTCTACATGCTCATTCTTTTTCTATATTAAACAATTGAGATTTGACTGATTTCTTTTGTTTCTAATGGAATAAAAAGAAGTATCAAGATCCATGTCAGCCAGGTTTCTGACCCTGACACAGACCACTGTGAAATTAAATTTATGGATAAATGTTTTTGAACCTTGGGAAACTATACTGCTTCATTACTGATTCTATTAGAGATGATCTCATTGTTTAACATCAACAGCTAGAAATTCTAATGTGTACTATTGTGTTAGCACACACATGGCTAGCAAGTGTTATTTTACTGCAGGTCCTGTTTTTACAGACTATATGCCCCTTAAATCTAACTAACTAAGGGTGCCCTGAGAACATTTCAGATGTATTAGCCTACCAATACTCTCAGCAGATAGTTAGATATACATCTTGAGGTGTAGAAATCTTTCAGGCGTAGAGTCTCATCTCTGTTTTTTTGACAACAGTGCTGCTCCATTTGCATAATAATGAGCTTCTTTGCATGCATTTGCATCCAGTACAGCTCATAATTTTTTTTTAAACTCACATTGACCCTGATTTAAACTGCAATAAAGGAAATAATCCATGAAATCACAAGATAACAGGTGTTATTTGCTTAATAATGTGCATTACTTGACAATTTCACACATCATTTACCTTATTGCAGCTCAATAAATAGGTGCCTTTGAGATATATAATGTAGAGTGTTAATCCTATACAGTATTTTGGGTGCTATAATTTTTAGGTCATGATCTATTCAAGTTTCATAATGAGGCTGTTGAACATCCCTTCCCTATTGCCCTATCTTTCCTTTTTTAGGCTGCTGTTCACTATCCCCGTAATTCTATAGGTGATACTTGGAGCCGTAAGGGCTATTGTAGTGATGTACAGTTAGGTACATTAGGGGTTTGGTGGGTTTTGGAGGGTTTCCCCATACAGTGTAAGTTGGTAATGATGAAATGTGTATCTGGGACCTGTTCCTATATAATAATTTAGATTGTAAGCTCTTTTGAGCAGGGACTGTCTCTTTGTATCAGGTGTTCAGCGCTGCGTGCGTCTGGTAGCGCTATACATAAGTACATAAGTACATAAGTAGTGCCATACTGGGAAAGACCAAAGGTCCATCTAGCCCAGCATCCTGTCACCGACAGTGGCCAATCCAGGTCAAGGGCACCTGGCACGCTCCCCAAACGTAAAAACATTCCAGACAAGTTATACCTAAAAATGCGGAATTTTTCCAAGTCCATTTAATAGCGGTCTATGGACTTGTCCTTTAGGAATCTATCTAACCCCTTTTTAAACTCCGTCAAGCTAACCGCCCGTACCACGTTCTCCGGCAACGAATTCCAGAGTCTAATTACACGTTGGGTGAAGAAAAATTTTCTCCGATTCGTTTTAAATTTACCACACTGTAGCTTCAACTCATGCCCTCTAGTCCTAGTATTTTTGGATAGCGTGAACAGTCGCTTCACATCCACCCGATCCATTCCACTCATTATTTTATACACTTCTATCATATCTCCCCTCAGCCGTCTCTTCTCCAAGCTGAAAAGCCCTAGCCTTCTCAGCCTCTCTTCATAGGAAAGTCGTCCCATCCCCACTATCATTTTCGTCGCCCTTCGCTGTACCTTTTCCAATTCTACTATATCTTTTTTGAGATACGGAGACCAGTACTGAACACAATACTCCAGGTGCGGTCGCACCATGGAGCGATACAACGGCATTATAACATCCGCACACCTGGACTCCATACCCTTCCTAATAACACCCAACATTCTATTCGCTTTCCTAGCCGCAGCAGCACACTGAGCAGAAGGTTTCAGCGTATCATCGACGACGACACCCAGATCCCTTTCTTGATCCGTAACTCCTAACGCGGAACCTTGCAAGACGTAGCTATAATTCGGGTTCCTCTTACCCACATGCATCACTTTGCACTTGTCAACATTGAACTTCATCTGCCACTTGCACGCCCATTCTCCCAGTCTCGCAAGGTCCTCCTGTAATCGTTCACATTCCTCCTGCGACTTGACGACCCTGAATAATTTTGTGTCATCGGCGAATTTAATTACCTCACTAGTTATTCCCATCTCTAGGTCATTTATAAATACATTAAAAAGCAACGGACCCAGCACAGACCCCTGCGGGACCCCACTAACTACCCTCCTCCACTGAGAATACTGGCCACGCAATCCTACTCTCTGCTTCCTATCTTTCAACCAGTTCTTAATCCATAATAATACCCTACCTCCGATTCCATGACTCTGCAATTTCTTCAGGAGTCTTTCGTGCGGCACTTTGTCAAACGCCTTCTGAAAATCCAGATATACAATATCAACCGGCTCCCCATTGTCCACATGTTTGCTTACCCCCTCAAAAAAATGCATTAGATTGGTGAGGCAAGACTTCCCTTCACTAAATCCGTGCTGACTTTGTCTCATCAGTCCATGTTTTTGTATATGCTCTGCAATTTTATTCTTAATAATAGCCTCCACCATCTTGCCCGGCACCGACGTCAGACTCACCGGTCTATAATTTCCCGGATCTCCTCTGGAACCCTTCTTAAAAATCGGAGTAACATTGGCTACCCTCCAGTCTTCCGGTACTACACTCGATTTTAGGGACAGATTGCATATTTCTAACAGTAGCTCCGCAAGTTCATTTTTTAGTTCTATTAATACTCTGGGATGAATACCATCAGGTCCCGGTGATTTACTACTCTTCAGCTTGCTGAACTGACCCATTACATCCTCCAAGGTTACAGAGAATTTGTTTAGTTTCTCCGACTCCCCCGCTTCAAATATTCTTTCCGGCACCGGTGTCCCCCCCAAATCCTCCTCGGTGAAGACTGAAGCAAAGAATTCATTTAATTTCTCCGCTACGGCTTTGTCCTCCTTGATCGCCCCTTTAACACCATTTTCGTCCAGCGGCCCAACCGACTCTTTGGCCGGTTTCCTGCTTTTAATGTATCTAAAAAAATTTTTACTATGTATTTTTGCTTCCAACGCTAATTTCTTCTCAAAGTCCTTTTTTGCCCTCCTTATCCCCGCTTTGCATTTGGCTTGGCATTCCTTATGATCTATCCTATTACTTTCAGTTGGTTCTAATAATAATAATAGTCTATGGGTATGTATGAGAAATTAGGATGTGTGTGTATGTTTGAAAGGAGTTGATTGAATTTTAAAACAATGTGATAAAAATAGGTGTTGTTATAATATTTATGTGAATTAATAAAGATATTTATAACATGTAAACAGTTGTTTATAATGTGCAATGAATATCAATGAGATAGATTTGCGTACAATGGAGGCAATGCATGCAAATTTATTTCATGCATATTCATTGTGGATAACTTGATAACTAGACTGGCTTGGGGTGACTTGAGGACTGGGTTGAAAACCCTTGGTCTATATTTAACTGCTTTTATAGTGAGCTGCCAAGTTACCAGGAACCAGGAGTGAAATTTTAGGCCACTTCTGGATTTAATTGTGACAACCGTATCGTATTGCATTCTGGGACATGTAGCAATGATTTAAATTGAAACAGTTAGGGACCATATCGATTTTTGATGTCATTTTAAAACCAGGACTGCCAGAAAAAAACAAAACTCCCTCATGGAGCATGAGCTCTGCCTTTGTTCTTATTAGATGATGAAACTTCTCCAGTTGATTTAGAGGGGCATAATCGAACAGAAACGCCTATCTCCATGGGCGTTTATCTCCGAGAACGGGTCCGTGAAGGGGCGGACCGAATCGTATTTTCGAAAAAACATGGACGTTTATCTTTTTTTGAGCTGGGCGTTTTTGTTTTTCAGCGATAATGGAAACCGAAAACGCCCAGCTCAAAAACGAATAACTCCAAGACATTTATTCGTGGGAGGGGCCAGGATTCGTACTGCACCGGTCCACCTCACATGCCAGGACACCAACCGGGCACCCTAGGGGGCACTTTTACAAAAAAAAAAAAAAAGGTAAAACAGCTCCCAGGTGCATAGCACCCTTCCCTTGGGTGTTGAGCCCCCAAAAACCCCCTCAAAACCCACTGCCCACAAGTCTACACCATTACTATAGCCCTAAGGGGTGAAGGGGGGCACCTACACGTGGGTACAGTGGGTTTGGGGGGCGGTTTGGAGGGCTCCCATTTACCAGCACAAGTGTAACAGGTAGGGGGGGGGGGATGAGCCTGGGTCCACCTGCCTGAAGTCCACTGCTCCAGTGACCTGCATACTGCTGCCAGGGAGGTGGGTATGACATTTGAGGGTGAAAATAAAAAGTTGTGAAACGGCATTTTTTGTGGTGGGAGGGGGTTTGTGACCACTGGGGGAGTCAGGGGAGGTCATCCCTGATTCCCTCCAGTGGTCATCTGGTCATTTAGGGCACTTTTTGGGGCCTTATTCGTGGAAAAACAGGGTCCAGGAAAAGTCCCCTAAATTCTCGCTAAAAACGCATATTTTTTTTCCATTATCGGCGAAAGGCGCCCATCTCTGATCGGCAGATAACCACGCCCCAGTTCCGCCTTCACCACGCCTTCGACACGCCCCCATCAACGTTGTCCGCATCCGCGACGGAGTGCAGTTGAAAACGTCCAAATTCGGCTTTTGATTATACCGCTTTATTCGTTTTTGGGAGATAAACGTCTATCTCCCGAATTGGGTCACAATATAGGCGTTTTTCTCTTTCGATTATAAGCAGGATGGTACTCCAAAAAATAAAGAAAGGAATTTATATTGAATATCTCTTGTTTCATATACAAGCAGATATTCAACAGGCCAAATCTGCCTAAAAAACATAACTTCACTCCTATTGTTCTTGGTGCCCCGATTTTCATACTGTTATAGTGGAATAACCAAGCTGTGGTATTCTTCCATCCTACTCTTCCTTTTACTAGAACCTGAAATCAAAGGCAGCCTACTGTATATGGATAAACACAAAAGTCATAAAACTGTAGTGTGTATCAGACAGCTAGCGATGAGACATTTTTCCACAAGAGACATTTTTCCAGTTCTGTCTACTTATCTCACTGTTTGACAGGCTCAATTTCTTCCATGGTTCAGAGAATTTATCTTTCAGCTGTCCTTCAGTCTACAGATTGGGCCTATGGAGATTCAATCTATCTTTGCCACTGACAATTGAGCAGTGACAGGAGATCAAAATATAGGAAAACAATATTTCTTGTTATTAAACATAAAAGAACTTCATCTCAGTTTGTGTAATGTGGTGTTTATCAGGCTATTGATGTAAGGATTGTAACTATAATATATATCCTTATGCAATCAGAATACCAAGTTAGTAGAATCAGCCATTGAAAATTATTAGCTAATAATATCACTATGGCCCTTTTTGTGATGTGTTTGCGGGTACTATCATGGATGAGTGAACTAGCTGAGGAGTTTTTATCGTACTGATTGAAATATATAGAACACTCATACTGAGTACTGAGTTCAGCCAATATATTCACCTATCCGATAAATATACTTGGCTAAAGACAGGAGGAAAGGCGAAGGCAGGAGTAGAAAGCAGCAGGATGGTGGGAAAATCAGGTCCCACCACCTAAGATAAACAAGGGTGACACTCTAGGGGTTGGGATTCACATGGCAAGAAAGCTGGTGCCAGGTGAATCTCAACCCCTACAGTAGTAAGCAAAATGGAAAACTCCCACAGTGACAAGGAATTCAGTGTACTGGTGACGACCCAGCCCTCACTAGTACCAACAGTGGATGAGAACTGTAACTGTGAGGAATATGTTAATGATGTGCTCTGGGACTCAGTTCAACTGGCAGAAGAAGAAGAAGTGAGCCATGGCCACAGCAAATGAAGAGTTTAACTATATGGCTGTAGAGGATCTGGCCAACTATCCAAGAAGTTGATAGGAAACTTTAATGGACAAGGAGGGAAGAATGGGGAAGGGGGAGGAAAAAAAGAGTAAAGGGGGGGGGGGGGGCGAAATGAGAATGCCTACATGCCCGTAACCACAATCCCTCACATAAGCTGTACCCCACACACAAACATCCATACCCCTATATACACTACACATCTCACCCATACATCCTTCATAGACACAAACCTAAATTCTCTCTATAACTACACACTGCACCACACATACATTTGCCTCACATATACGACTAGTCGCTACTCACACTCCTTAGAGCTATCCCTATCCATCTGCTCAAAGAGCCCCTGCCACCCTACTCGCTTTTCATGTCTCTCCTCAGAGAGTACTCTATAAAAGAAATAGAGACCTCATTTTAAAAATCAGACATTTTTTTGTTTAAATACATAAAATAAAATGATTCAAAATGATTGGTGCTCAATTAACATGTTAATCCCATATTAGGAAAAGCAGCAAATTGCCATCTTTGCACCTGAGGAAAATGAGGAAGGAGTAGCCTAATGGTTAGTGTAGCAGGCTTTGATCCTGGCAACCTGGGTTCAATTCCCACTGCAACTCCTTGTGACCTTTGGCAAGTCACTTAATCATCCATTACCACAAGTACCAAAACTTAGATTCTGAGCCCTCTAGGGAGAAAAAAAAATACATGCATATAATGTATACAGCACTGTATACATCTAGTAGTGCTATAGGAATGATTAGTAGTAGTAAGTATCTTCCTGTACTATACCACTGGAAATAACAACAGTCTGTTAAATAAAGATTTCACACTTATCTGGTTCTTGTTTCCCCTAGGTACAAAAGGTGATCACACTCCTTCCAAAAATCTACCCATTCATTTAAGCATATTGAAAACAATCTATATTTATTATAATCCTCTTCATTGTTTCTTACAAATGTATAAATGAGTCACTGCCTTTCTTTCAGCAAAGAAACTTGTTCAATATACTGAGGTGCCGAAGCATAAAGCTTTCAACGTTTGCTTTAGACTGGTTGTAGCCAGTCTAAAGCAAACATTATTTAGCGAGTAATGCACAAAGAGGTTTTCCATGGCTCTAACGTGTGTCATTAGCAGCTACCGAGAACCCTATGCAAATGTACTACAACCAGTTCATTACTACTATAATAAGCATTCCATGTGAAGCACAGCTCCAGAGTGCCTAGCTTTAATGAGCTAGATTGTATAGCAGCTCTGGAGCTGTCAGGATGGAAACACAGGCAGCTGCAAAGGCTGCCTGCTTGTGCTCCCTCCCGTCACCCCTCCTGTGCCCCCCAGACCAAACATCCATGGTGGACCAGTGGACCCCCTCCTTGGTGCCCCCAGAACCAAAAATCCCCTTCCCAACCCCCCCTGCACGCTTCCAGAACCAATAAAGCACCTCTATCTCCCTGACCCAGTGGGCCCCAGTCAGGCTGGGCCAGAACCTTAGTGGCAAGGCCTGGTGAACTAGTGGGATTCCTTCCCTCCACCCCCCAAACCCTTCCACATACCTTAAAAATTGGAGGCAGGAGGACTGCCTCTTTGCTCCTGCTTCTGGGCCCACCCAGATCAAAATGGCAGTGTCTAATCCCTGCCCGGTACATCCTGGGATGCACTGGGATGGGCCTAAGTATCATATAAGGAGTTTCCACTATTTTAAGCAGCATTGACATCAGGCATACTGGTCTGTAATTTCCTGGATCACCCCTGGAACCCTTTTAAAAAATCGGTGTCACATTGGCTACCCTCCAATCTTCAGGAACTATGGATAACTGTAACGATATTACTATTACTAACAGCAAATCAGCAATTTCATGTTTGAGTTCTTTCAGTACCCTTGGATGCATGCCATCTGGTTTAGGTCATTTACTACTCTTTAATTTGTTAATTTGACTCAAGACATCTTCCAGTTTCACTGAGATTTCTTTCATTTTCTCCGCATCATCACCCTGGAAAACTTTTCTGGTACAAGATCGAAGCAAAGAATTCCTTTAGTTTTTTTCTGCTATAACCTTGTCCTCCCTGAATGCCCCTTTTGCTCCTTCATGATCTAATGGTCCCACAGATTCTCTCACAGATTTTCAGCTTCTGATGTACCTTAAAAATTTGTTACTGTGAGTTTTAGCCTCTGCGGCAAGTTTCTCTTCATATTCTCTTTTAGTCTTCTTTATCAATGCTTTGCATCTAACTTGCCAGTGCTTATATTTATTTATGACATTTATATCCCACATTATCTCAAACACATACACATTAGAACAGATATAAAATTGGTATTCAATTCTGGTTACACAGAACAAATAGGACCCAAATTAAGAAAATAAGAATGTTTCTTTTTTCCATTCTTTGAAGGACATTCTTTTTCTCTAATAGCCTCTTTTACTTCACCTTTTAACCATGCCGGCTGTCATTTTCTCTTCTTTCCACCTTTGTAAATATAAGGAATGCATCTGGTCTGGGCTTCCAAGATGGTATTTTTAAACAACGTCCTTGCCTGATTTAATGTTCTAACCTTGATCCTTTTAGTTTCTTTTTGACCATTTTCCTCATTTTATTAGAGTCACTCTTTTGAAAATTAAATACTGCTGTAGTAGATTTCCTTTGTGGTTTCATTCCAGATAGTAGCTCAAACATGATCATGTTATGATCACTGTTTCCCAGCAGACCCAACTCCATTACCTCTCGTAATGGGCAGGGAAGAGAGAATTGCTGGACATCGATGGGAGGGAAAGGCAGGGAAGAGAGAATTTCTGGACATTGATTGGAGGGCAGGGATGAGAGGATTTCTGGACATGGAAGGGAGAGAGGAGAATTGCTAGACATGGATGGGAGGGGAGGGAATGGAAGAGAAAATTGCTGGACATTGATGGGAGGGCAGGACAGGGGAGAGAGGAGAATCGCTGGACATCATGGGAGGGGAGGGCAGGGAAGAGAGAATTGCTGGACATGGAGGATCGCTGGACATGGATGGGAGGGGAGGGCAGGGAAGAGAGAATTGCTGGACATGGAGGATCGCTGGACATGGATGGGAGGGGAGGGCAGGGAAGAGAGAATTGCTGGACATCGATGAGAGAGGAGGGCAGGGATGAGAGAATTGCTGGACATAGTGGGGAGAGAGGAGAATCGCTGGACATGGATGGGAGGGGAGGGAAGGGAAGAGAGAATTGCTGGACATGGATGGGAGGGGAGGGCAGGGGAAAGAGGAGAATCACTGGACATGGATGGCAGGGGAGGACAGGGGGCAGGAGAAGACATACTGGACATGGATGGGAGGGGAGGTCAGGGAAGAGAGATTTGCTGGACATGCATGGAGGAGGAGGGCAGGGGAGAGAGGAGAATCATTGGACATGGATGAGAGGGGAGGGCAGGGGAGAGAGGAGAATCGCTGGACATGGGAGGGGAGGGGAGGGGAGAAAGGAGACATGCTGGACATGGATGGAGGGGAGGGAAGAGAGGAAGGAGATGCAGATGTATGGGAGGGCAGGGGAGAGAGGAGCAATGCTGGAAATGGATGGAGAAGAGAGCAGGAGATAGAGGAGAAGTGCTGGACTTGGATGGAGGAGAGGGGGGAGAGAATTATTGCTTTATATCGATATCTGAGGATTTGAAGGCAACGAAACAGTGTGACAAGGCGGTGGCCATAGCTAGAAGGTTGTTAGGCTGTATAGAGAGAGGTGTGACCAGCAGAACAAAGGGGGTGTTGATGCCCCTGTATAAGTCGTTGGTGAGGCCCCTCCTGGAGTATTGTGTTCAGTTTTGGAGGCCGTATATTGTTAAGGATGTAAAAAGAATTGAAGCGGTGCAAAGAAAAGCTACGAGAATGGTATGGGATTTGCGTTACAAGACACATGAGGAGAGACTTGCTGAACTAAACATGTATACTCTGGTGGAAAGGAGAAACAGGGGTGATATGATACAGACGTTCAAATATTTGAAAGGTATTAATCCGCAAACAAACCTTTTCCGGAGATGGGAAGACGGTAGAATGAGAGGACATGAAATGAGATTGAAGGGGGGCAGACTCAAGAAAAATGTCAGGAAGTATTTTTTCACGGAGAGAGTAGTGGATGCTTGGAATGCCCTCCCGCGGGAGGTGGTGGAAATGAAAACGGTAACGGAATTCAAACATGCGTGGGTTAAGCATAAAGGAATCCTGTGCCGAAGGAATGGATCCTCAGGAGCTTAGTCAAGATCGGGAGGCGGGGCTGGTGGTTGGGAGGCAGGGATAGTACTGGGCAGACGTATACGGTCTGTGCCAGAACCGGTGGTTGGGAGGCAGGGCTGGTGGTTGGGAGGCAGGGATAGTTCTGGGCAGACTTATACGGTCTGTGCCCTGAAGAGCACAGGTACAAATCAAAGTAGGGTATACACAAAAAGTAGCACATATGAGTTATCTTGTTGGGTAGACTGGATGGACCGTGCAGGTCTTTTTCTGCCGTCATTTACTATGTTACTATGTTACTAAGATAGAAGAAATGCTGGACATGGATGGAGGGGAGGAAAGAAAAAAGAAGATGCACATGGATGGAGATGAGGGAAAGGGAAGAGAGGAGAAAAACTGCACATGGATGGAGAAAATAGGCAAAAGCTGGATCCATGTTATACCTCCTGCAACCAATTCCACAGAGGAGGACCCAGCTTTTACTTATGGATGTATGGCAAGAAATGAAGAAGAAATGAGGAAAGTAAAGAAATAAGTGGAAAAGAAGCCTTGGAAATGGAGTTAAGGGAACAGATAGAGAGCAGCAGAATCAGAGACTGAGATCAATATGGATAGAAAAACGTGGAGGGGCATAATCAAACTCAAGTTTTCCTGAGGTTGACCTCGCAGGACGTCCCCACGAAGGGTCAGGGAATCCCGTATTATTGAAACAAGATGGGTGTCCATTTTTCATTTTGATAATACGGTCAGGGAAGCCCAAATCTCAACATTTAGGTTGACCTTAGAGATGGTCGTCCTTAGGTCATCCTTAGAGATGGTTGTCACCGGTTTTCGGCGATAATGGAAACCGAGGACGCCCATCCCTAGGGGGCACTGCAGTGGACTTCAGAAATTGCTCCCAGGTGCATAGCTCCCTTTGGGTGCTGAGCCCCCCCAAAACCCACTCCCCACAACTGTACAACACTACCATAGCCCTAAGGGATGAAGGGGGGCACCTACATGTGGGTACAGTGGGTTTGTGGTGGGTTTTGCAGGGCTCACAATTACCACCACAAGTGTAACAGGTAAGGGGGGATGGGTCTGGGTCCGCCTGTCTGAAGTGCACTGCACCCACTAAAACTGCTCCAGGGACCTACATACTGCTGTCAGGGAGCTGGGTATGACATCTGAGGCTGGCAAAAAATATTTTAAAAGCTTTTTTTTGAAGGTGGGAGGGGGTTAGTGACCACTGGGGGAGTAAAGGGAGGTCATCCCTGATTTCCTCTGGTGATCATCTGGTCAGTTCAGGCACCTTTTTGAGGCTTGGTTGCAAGAAAAAATGGACCAAGTAAAGTCGGCCAAGTGCTCGTCAGGGATGCCCTTCTTTTTTCCATTATCGGCTGAGGACACCCATGTGTTAAGCACGCCCAAGTCCCGCCTTCGCTATGCTTCCGACACGCCCCCGTGAACTTTGGTCGTCCCCGCGATGGAAAGCAGTTGATGACGCCTAAAATTGGCTTTCGATTATGCCGATTTGGGCGACCCTGAAAGAAGGACGCCCATCTCCCGATTTGTGTCGAAAGATGGGCACCCTTCTCTTTTGAAAATAAGACTGAAAGTCACCAGAGAACAAAGGTAGAAAAAATCATTTTATTTTCATTTTAGTGTTTGGAATATGTTCAATTTGAGAATTTACATCTGCTGTCTTATTTTGCACTGAGTATACTGGAGCTGTAATAGTTTACAGAAATTATTTATAGTGAAAAATATCACATTATTTTTTTTCTCGTATACTAGTATAATATTTTCAATGATGTCTGTTTATATGCGCCATGGCTAGTATAATGGGTATGGCTAATGTGAGTGTGGCTATCATAGGGGTGGATCGATATGTGGTGACCCCACCCATAATGAGTATCGGCACCTTTTTTTCTACAAAAAAAGTACTGCCCTACATGGACCATGTTTCAGCAACAAGCCTTCTTTAGGGTTCTATCAAGGACAACAGAACAACATGTTAAATATAAGAACAAATAAGAACGTAATATATGAATATATAATAGAAAAGAATAAATGGACAGGAAAAAATAAGAGAAAAAATGAAGTGCAGTTGTGAGACATGTGAGATACAGTGGTGGGGAAAGAATACATAAAAAGAGTGAGCATAAAGATACAAATATAAATACCTATCAATAACACATAAGGGGAACAAACAAACAGGAGAATAATGCTCCAATGATGAGGAAGTCAAACTGTCATGAAAAATAAAAATAAAAAATGTGATAATATGATGCAATGTGATTAGACAACATCCATAAGCATAAATTGACATCAGATAAAACCTAAAGGGTGGATGAAGTGCCCGAGACAATATAATGAATAAAGATATATTCACTGTGAAGGTTAACCATGTACTGCTATATGAAATAACAAACTTATCTAACTATGCACAGAACAATGGGATATCTCTGAAAAATGAGATGAATCAAATAGTGTTGACAATGGAGCGCATTTTCAAAAGAGAAAAACATCCAAAAAGTGGCATAAATCTGCATTTGAATTTTTTTTCACAAAAATGTCCAAATTGATATTTTCAAAACCAATTTTTAGAAGTTTTTTTGTGAAGTCCATCAGGAGTGCATTCAAATCACAAGGGGGCATATCAGGGGCATGTTAAGGGCAGGATCTGGGTGTTCCTAACACTTGGACATTTTTCTGCCATAACAGAACAAAACAAAAGCATCCAGGGCTATAAATTGGATGTTTTGATCTAGACCTGTTTTATTAACGAATAAGCTACAAAAAAGTGTCTTGAATGACCAGATGACCACTGTAGGAATAAAGGAATGACAGACACTTACTCCATCAGTGGTCACTGACCCTCTCCTACCCTGCAAAGATGTAAATGAATCAGTACATACCAGCCTCTATAGCAGCTGTCCAGTCCTATTAGAGCAGCAAGCAGGTTCCTGGAATAACCTAGTGGTGGAAAGTATCAGCCCTCCCCCCAAACCTACTGTACTCATATATAGGTGACACCAGCAGCCATAAGGGCTATTGAAATGGTGTATAGTTTGGTGCAGTAGATTTCTTGTGGGGGTTGAAGGGCTCACCATACAATATAAGGGGGTAATGGTGAGATGTGTACCTAGGACCTTTATATGAAGTCCACTGCAGTGCCCCCTAGGATGCTCCACTCCTCTGCTGGGATGCCTGTGTAGCCTGTCTACTAGAAAAGCTGGCTCCTTCTATGTCCCAATGGCTTGGTTTTATGCGTTTTTCACTTGGACCTTTTTTTTTGGGGGGGGGGGGGGGGGGGATGGTCCAAAAATAGACGTTCTAAGCACAACAACATTTAGGATATGGTCATATAAAAAGATAGATATTTTTCTGGTGTGAAAATGGTCATTTTCACTACTTGATTTTGGACATTTTCAGCAAAATGTCCAAAGTCAGATTTAGATGTCATATTGAAAATGCCCCTCCAGATGACCACTGGAGGGAATCAGGGAATCAAGGATTACCTCTCCTTACTCCCCCAATGCTCACTAGCCCCCTCCCACCCCCCAAAAATGTGATTTAAAACATTACTTGCCAGCCTCTATGCCTGCCTCAAATGTCATACTCAGGTTCATTACAACAGCATGCAGGTCCCTGGAGTAGTCTAGTCATTCCCACCTTAGTAATTCCCTTATCTCTTATTTGTCCTGTTTGTCTGTCCTAATTAGATTGTAAGCTCTGTCGAGCAGGGACTGTCTCTTCATGTTCAAGTGTACAGCGCTGCATACGTCTAGTAGCGCTATAGAAATGATAAGTAGTGCTTATCATTTCTATAGCACTACTAGACTATGCACATATAGGTGCCTCCTTCACCCATAAAGGCTATGGTAGTGATGTCCAGTTGGGGGTAGTAGGTTTTGGGTGGGTTTTGGGGGGCTCAGCAGACAAGATAAGGTAGTAGTGGTGAGATGTGTACCTGGCAGCATTTGATGAAGTCCACTGCAGTGCCCCCTAGGGTGCCCTATTGCTTTCCTGGGATGCTGGCTCCTCCTACATCCCAATTATGTGCATTTTGCACCTGGATTTTTATTTTCTCGAAAATGGACCAAAAAACAAAACATTCAAATAACAAAATCTTGGTCAAAATAGTATTAAAAAAAGATAGATGTTTTTCTTTTTTGAAAATGATCTTCTTTCCTATTCTGATTTTGGACGTTTTTTGCAAAATGTCCAAAGTTGGACTTCAACGTCATATCAAAAATGCCCCTCAATATCAATGGACATGTGAAAATCTGACCCTTAGGTATAAAAAAGAGTGTTGGGATAAATGAGAATTTACAAATGTTTACAAATATATAAACCCCTATACTACTCTTCCCGTATGTGTAATTGATAAAGAAATAAGGAACAGAACATAAGATATGTGTGTATATATTTATTATATCGTGTGTTCTAGCTCTTCTTTTTAATAGTGAATATCATACAATATATACATATCTCATCTACCACATACAAAGTACAGTGGGTAAAAACAAAAATTTGCAATGAGTAAGACAAAGTGCAGAGATGAAAGGTACATGCTTCCGATGTATCAAGTAACAGGCAAAGTATAACCTGGCAAACTGCCGGGCATTAGAAATTAAACACCAGAATGCACCAAAACTGACTGTTAAAAATAAGGACGTATTGCATCAGAACTGTGTCTCATGTAAATTGATATACTTTCCAACATATCCTATGCAGCGTCCAGGCAGCGTATCATATATATTAATATCAAACTAAACACTCCAAATGTGAAAAAACGATGAACCAAGCAGTGTTGACAATATCATTGGACACGTGAAATCTGACTCTTGAATATTAAAGAGAGCTGTGATAAGTGAGAGTTTACAAATGTATTAGAAATATATAAAACTAGGCTACTCTCTCCGAATCCGTAATCAATAAAGAAATAAAGTATAGAACATATTTGTGCATATTTGTTCTATCCTGTGCTGTAGTGAATACCATAGATACAAGCCTCATGTAGCACCAAATGCAAAATACAGTGAGTAAAACAAAAATGCAATGGATGAAACAAAGTGCAGAGATGAAATGTACGTACCTCCAATGCATTCTTTATTTCTTTATCAATTACACATACCGGGAGAGTAATATAGGGATCCTTTTACTAAGGTGTGCTGAAAAATGGCTTGCTGTAGTAGGCACGGGTTTTGGGCGCATGCCAATCCATTTTTCAGCACACCTGTAAAAAAACCCTTTTTAAAATTTTTGCCAAAAATGGACGTATGGCAAAATCAAAATTGCCACGCGTCCATTTTGGGTCTGACACCTTACCGCCAGTCATTGACCTAGCAGTAAAGTTTCACAAGGTAACTGGGCAGTAATGACCTGTGCATGCCAAATGCCACATGGTGCACGTAGCTCACGTGCACAAGAAAATAAAAAATATTTTTCAGACGCACATAGCGGATGCACGCCAAAAATGAAATTACCGCAAGGGTTACGTGGTAACTCCATTTTGGCGTGTGTTGAGTGTGCATAGACGCTTTCGTGGCTTAGTAAAAGGGCCCCATAGGGGCTCATTTTCAAAGCACTTACCTTCCAAAGTTCCATAGGCTTCTATGGAACTTTGGAAGGCGTAGTATTTTATATATTTGTATACATTTGTAACTTCTCGTTTATTTTTCATGGATATCACGTTGTTCTGTGCATATTTAGATCACCTTGTTACTTCATATAGCAGTGCATGGTTAACCTTCACAGCAAATATATCGTTTTTCATTATGTTGTCTCAGGCACTTTGTTCACCATTTAGATTTTATCTGACGTCACTTTGTGCTCATGTATCACATTATCACATTTTTTATTTCTTTCTTTTTCATGACTGTTTGACTTTCTCATCTTTGGAACATTATTCTCCTGTTTGTTCGTTCCCCTTATATGTTACTGATAGGTATTTATATTTGTATCGTTATGCTCACTCTTTTCATTCTATGCATTTTTTCCTCACCACTGTATCTCACATGTCTCAGTGCTGTACTTCTTTTCTTCTCTTATTTTTCCTGTCCATTTATTCTTTTCTATTATAAATTCATATGTTACATTCTTATTTGTTCTTATATTTAACATGTAGTTCTGATGTCTTTGATAGACCCCCTAAGGAAGGCTTTATGCCAAAACACGGCCTGTGTAGGGTCAGGATTGTATACGCATTTGACGGGTCAAGACTGTACACACATTTGACACACTTTTGGAGAATAACGGTTTTTAGAAACTTTGGACTTCTTTTTCTTTGACTGATATCCTGGAACACTACTCTTCCAACTTTTTTTCTTTCTCCTTGATTTTTGTTGAAGCTTTGTGTTCCTCCCATTTGCTGCTTGTTCTGGGAGTTCCTTGAATTTATGCGCAGTGTTATAGAATATGCCCATTCCGCACGTAATTTAGGTGTAGGCATTTGTACCAGGTTTTCATTGGCATAAATGGGTGTGACAAAATATAGTCACAGAAAACAGGTGCAGGGCGTATTCTATAAGCCATGCCTAACTTTAGGTGTGGTTTATAGAATATACCTAGGTGAAAATTTTTGGTACTGATTTTTTAGGTGTGATATATAGAATCTAGCGCTTTGCTCGTACTACCACTACTTATCATTTCTATAGTGCTACTAGATGCACTCAGCGCTGTACACTTGAACATGAAGAGACAGGCCCTGCTTGAAAGAGCTTACAATCTAAGCAGGACAAACAGGAGAAATAAGGAATAAGGGAATTACTAAGGTGGGAATGATAAAACATACATGGGTACTGTACTAGTGAATAGGGGTTAAGAGTTGAAAGCAGCATCAATAAGGTGGGCTTTTAACCTAGATTTGAAGACGACCAGAGGTGGAGCTTGATGTACTGGCTCAGGAAGTCTATTCCAGGCATATGGTGCAGCAAGATTAAAAAAAACAGAATCTGGAGTTGGCAGTGGAGGAGAAGGGTACTGATAAGAGAGATTGACCCAATGAATGGAGTTCCTGGGGAGCAGTGTAGGAAGAGATAAGAATGGAGAGGTACTGAGGAGCTGCAGAGGGAATGCATTTGTAAGTCAATAAGAGGAGTTTGAATTGTATGTGGAAATGCATAGGAAGCCAATGAAGTGACTTGAGGAGAGGGCTAATATGAGCATAGCAGAATATAAGTCATGCAGAATTTTGAACAGATCGAAGGGGAGAGAGATGGCTTAGTGGAGACCTGTCAGAAGCAAGTAGCAAGAGGTGATAAGAGTGTGGCTAAGGGTTTTGGTAGTGTGCTCAGAAAGGAAAGGACAACTTTTGGTAATATTATAGAGAAAGAAATGGCAGGTTTTAGCAGTCTGTTGGATATGTACAGAGAAAGAGAAACATCCAGAATTCAAGTGGCGAATATAGCGATTTTCAAAATAGCAAAAGTCTATCTTTTTTTTTTTAAATGGACACTTGCTAGATGTTTTTGTGCTTTGTGTGTTTATCTTAAAAAAACTGGAGTGCTTGATTTGCTTTGAGCAGATGGATAGGGATAGCTCTAAGGAGTGTGAGTAGCGACTAGTCGTATATGTGAGGCAAATGTATGTGTGGTGCAGTGTGTAGTTATAGAGAGAATTTAGGTTTGTGTCTATGAAGGATGTATGGGTGAGATGTGTAGTGTATATAGGGGTATGGATGTTTGTGTGTGGGGTACAGTCAAGTCATTTAAGAACATATTGCAGTGAATGGTTTTTGGACATTTCTTAACTTTAATAGAGGGAAGTCTGGTGTGCGATGATAGATACAAATGGCTAGAAATGTGTTTTTCACATTTATGTTGGTCACAATAAGTTTCTGAGCATACACATTCATTTTTTATATTAATTTTAAAAAATGTTCTGGTTTAAAGTTGATTATGCATACATGTACCAGATATGGAAGTGGAGGAGTAGCCTAGTGGTTAGTGCAGTGGACTTTGATCCTGAGGACCTGAATTCAATTTCCACTGCAGCACCTTATGACTCTGGGCAAGTCACTTAACCCTCCATTGCCTCTGGTACAAAATAAGTACCTGAATATATGTAAACCACTTTGAATGTAGTTGCAAAAACCTCAGAAAGCCGGTATATCAAGTCCCATTTCCCTTTCCCTTTAAGATACTCCCAGGAATTATTCTCATTGTTAATGACTACCCATCTTTAATAGTGGCTACTTTTTTTTAAATATAGTAACCCTGTAAATGTGTGGTGCTGTTTC
Source organism: Microcaecilia unicolor (assembly GCF_901765095.1). NCBI lineage: Eukaryota > Metazoa > Chordata > Amphibia > Gymnophiona > Siphonopidae > Microcaecilia > Microcaecilia unicolor. Next base: position 532,036,815 of record NC_044031.1, read on the forward strand.
AGGGGAAGAAATATGTATTCCTTGATCCTTTATATCTGGTTGCCTTTATTAAGGGTCAGAGGAAGGCTTAAGCATTGTGTGGTCTTTGAATGGAATTCAGCTCTTTTGTGGAAATGAATTTTCTTAATTCCCTTAGCTTATCTTTTTATTTGCTTTATCTCATCCTCTTTCTCTGTTATGTGGTCTTTAGGATGATGGTAGATTAGTATGTGATGTGTGAATATTATATTTCTTGAATTATCCTTTTCTTGTTCTGTATGGTAATTGCATAAACTAGAATATTTAATAAAAAATATATTAGATGCCATCATAGTTTCATTATAAAATGTTGAGTTCAATGACTAACAAAGAAGAATTTTATTCTCATTCTTGTGAAATGTTTGAGATGATGGCCCTGATATATGAAGGTGCAATTTTTTTTCCCAAAGGTGCTAGTTAAATATAAAAATGCACATATTTTGTGAAATAGGACATCTGTGTAGAAAACTTTCACAAAAAGTCAGTAAATTGGTACATTAACAAACTACTGTGGTGCAAATGCGTGCAAAGCAGTTCATTATATAATAACTAAATGATTGCAGGTAAAGACTGGTATTGTCTATCTAGTCTGCTTACAAGGTAACTAGAGTTGTACCTGCTGCTCCAAGCAGGTTACACTTCTATTCGCCTTTTTTGAAATGGGAAAGTTATTAAGATTCCCTCCTCTTTGTTTATCTCATACCTTTTTGAATTAGGTCACTGTTTTTGTCTTCTTCACCACCTCTTCTGGGAGGTCATTCCAAGCATCTCCCACTACTGTTCTCTTTAAGCTGAGCGGGAGTCCTCCAACTTCACTGCTACCAGTTTGGGGTGGTGCTCCAATACTGTATTTCCAATCACTAGGGACAGGCAAGTTTCCTGAAATCTTGCAGAGCTTACCTGTCCCCAACTATTGAAAATGTGATAGTGAAACAGCATCCCTCCACTGGCAGGACTGTAGGTTAAGGACTGCAGCTCAGCAGAGAGGGAACAGTGTCCCCTACCCTTTCTGTGAAAAAGCATTTCCTGATGTTGCCCTTAGGTTTACCTCCTTGCAGTGTCAGTTCCTGTCCTCTAATCATACTGCTGCTCCGTCATTGAAACATATTTGTTCATTATTACCTTTCAAGTATTTAAATATTGATATCATATCTCCCCTGACCCTCCTTTCTTCTAGGGTATGCATATTCAGAATTTCAATTCACTTGTCAAACATTTTCTGGTACAGAACCCCTACCATTCTTATTGCCTTCCTTTGAACTGCTTCAAGTATATTTATATCCTTGTGAGATGTGGCCTCCAAAGCTGAACATAATGTTCCAAGCAGAGCCTCATCAATGACTTGTACAGAAGAATTATTACCTCCTTCTTTCTATATGTTAAGCCTCTCTCTATGTAGCCTAACATCCTTCTGGCTTTGTCCACCAACGTGGGAGCAAGTAAAGGAGTGGGAACAGAACTATACTCTGTTCTTGCTCTTGTACCTGTTCCTGAGATTTTTCATGGGACACCGTTGTTCTTTTCCACCTTTGGTGATTTTGTTGCTTTGTTCACCAACGTGTCACATTTTCAGTTCTGTGAAAGCAGGCTTGTAAAAAAGAGTGACCAGGCCTGATTAAAAAAAAACAATTAACTACACCTTATTGAGGTTTAGTTATTTCTTTTGTGGCCCCACAGCTTTTTTCACGTGGTGGTGGCAACACTTTAAAGGGGCTGTGGCCCTCATTATGAGGGTGGTCCCCTGAAGATGTTTTGACTCCTTGGTAGGCCTCTCCTAAGTTCTACTCCTGAAGCTCTAAAAGGCTTGCATCCCAGGAGTCATATCTGAAGTCCCCAGGTGGTTTAATCCCTGGGAGTCCAGTAGATCCTAAACTCCTCCTTTCCCAGACCAATTCTGGAGCTAAATTTGAAAAGTGGGCCTCCCAGTCCCTGCCCCTTGAAGCCCTATGTTTTCTCCTTGCTCTCCATTTCCTTTGAATCCTCATCCACCCCCAAAGTTTGTCCTCCAGTGCCTTTGTAATGGTATCAGTTTATTACTGAAATATGTAGCATATTTGCTGGATTATATATACACCAATATATTTGTGTATCTTTTAAAAATATATATTTGACACTGCAGCAGAGAAAATAGTCTCATTCCAAAAGCCCTCTTCCCTCCCCCTTTGGGGCCTCACCTTGCCTTTTCTCATTCCTCAAACAAAAGACTTAAGACTGCTTTAAAGTTTTAAATTGACTCTATTCCTCTGTCCTCCCACCTAACAAAAGATGGACTAAGGTGGGCACCTGAATAAAACAAAGGACTCAGAGGAAGCATAAACAGGACATTTGCCTGTCATCAGAGGTATACCTGCCCCTCCCATCATCTATCAGACAAATGGACGCCAGGACATCTGCAGAAAGAAGGACTTATAATGTGGTCATGTGAACAGACTACATTAACCATAATGCCTTGCAAAATATCCAGGACATGCACACACCTTCAACCTCCAAAATGGCAGTGGTTCACTCCTATGATAACTTGGAGCGTATTGCAAATTATCAGGTTTCCAAACAAGGGAGATGTTCAAATTGTCCATAAAATTACAGGCTCACAGGTATATTTCACCCATGGGCCTGTAGGCTCATATTCTTCTTTTCGTAGGAATTTGTGCACCTCCATCCTCGTGGTGATTTGGCTTGCTGCTCATATTCAAAGTGAAACACCCCAGTGAATTTTAAAACTGTCGATTAGTGGGAAAGCAGCAAATTTCTAACAATATGTTTTGTACTTGACCAATAGCAGGTGCAAATTACCTGTATGAAAGTAAGCATGTGGATTTCAAAATAAAATTTGGATTTCATCTTTTCCAAACCTAACCTCAAGGCTAGTTACATGCAGGTATTCAAGTTACTCCTTACCAAATTTGTACATGAGACAATGGAGGGTAAAGTGACTTCCACAAGGTCAGGAGAAGGGCAATTTTACAATCTAGGCCAGTGTTTCCCAAGTCTGGTCCTGGAGTACCTCTTGCCAGTCAGGTTTTCAGGATATTCACAATGAATACGCATGAACTTGATTTCCATACACTGCCTCTATTATGTGCAAATCTCTTTTCATGCATATTCATTGTGAATATCCTGAAAATCTGACTGGACTTGAGAAACATCCTGAAAATCTGACTGGACTTCGGAAACACTGATCTAAGCATCTGCATTTAGGTTCCCCTTACACGTATAAATATTTAGAATTCTAGAACTTAGGGGCCCTTTTACAGAGTGGCTCTTTCAGGACTACCATCAGCCCGCTGCACGGTTACCGCCAGGTTAGCGCAGGAACCCTTATCACCACCTCAGTGGGTGGCGGTAAGGGCTTCCTGTTGCATGGCCATGTGGTAAGAGTTCTCTTACCACATGACCATGCGTGCTGGTTTTTTTTTTACCCAATGCGGTAAAAAGGGCCCTGGTACGCGTGAAAAATGGCCCCTGCCGCCAGCACAGGGCCCTTTTTCCCACAGCTTCATAAAAGGGCCTCTTAGTGAGTAAGTGTACAGTTACCCACAAAAGTAGCAACTGGGTGCCTAACTTATATAGGGCCTTCTCCATTCTATTTTCGTGTCTGTCCAATTTCATGCTTACGGCCCTGTTTACTAAGCCGTGCTGTAGGTGCACTAACTTTTTAGCGCACGCTAAAAATTAGCATGTGCTAATGCTAGAGTCACCCATATATTCCTATGGGTGTCTCTATCATTAGCACATGCTAATTTTTAATGCACGCTAAAAAGTTAGCATGCCTATAGCTCGCTTTAGTAAACAGGGTCTTAGTATACAAAATTGCACAGCAATTTGAGGGAACGAACTCGAAGGGAAGGCTGGTGACAGGCAGGGCTTTCAATGACGTGGCCGCTTCGATGGAGGTAATCAGGGGAGCGAGGAGAAAAGCTGGGTGGCTGGAGGGGGGGCAGGAGAGAGAGGAGAATTGCTGGGTGGCTGGAGGGGGGGCAGGGGAAAGAGGAGAATCACTGGGTGGCTGTAGGGGGGCAGGGGAAAGAGAAGAATCGCTGGGTGGCTGGAGGGGGGGCAGGGGAGAGAGGAGAATCGCTGGGTGGATGGAGGGGGTGCAGGGGAGAGAGGAGAATCATTGGGTGGCAGGAGGGGGGTTAGGGGAGAGAGGAGAGTCACACACTCTCTCTCTCTCTCTCACAGACACACTTGCACCCAGTCTCACTCTCTCTCTGTCACACACACACACTCTCACATTCACTCTCTGTCTCTCACACAGTCACTCTCACACACACTCTCTCAAACATACACACTCCGAGGAAAACCTTGCTAGCGCCCGTTTCATTTGTGTCAGAAACAGGCCTTTTTTTTACTAGTATTCTATAATGGAATCTGGGTTCCCAAGTTCCATTATAAAATATGTCCTCATGTTGCCTAAATAGAGGCAATCGATGGTAAAATTGTCCCCATACTGTGAAAAGTGAAATCTGTGTTTTTTAATTTATTGATTGTTTTGTTCAAAGAGTTGCAATAAGATATTTATGGTTATAAAAAGAAAGTTTACAGTTTACTAAGGGGACCTTTTACTAAGGTGTGCCCAAAAGTAGCCTGCGCTGGTGTAGGTACGTGTTTTGGATGCATGCTGGTCTGTTTCCTGAGCGCACCTGGAAAAAATGATTTTTTTCATTGTGCCGGAAAATGGACTTGCGGCAAAATGAAAATCAGCACATATCCATTTTCTGCCTGAGACCTTAACTCTACCCATTGAATTATCAGTAAGTTTTCACACGCTAACTGGGCGGTAAGTGTCCAGTGCACACCAACTGCCGATTACCGCCAGGTAAGCGCCCTGTGGTAGAAAATAGAAAATACCGTATGTTTTGGGCGCGTGCCAAAAATGGAATTACTGCCCAGGGCATGTGGTAGCTGGGTGGTGGTGCCAATTTGACATGCGTTGGACGCACGTAGGCACCTGCATGCCTTAGTAAAAGGGCTCCTAAAACTTTATATACTGCTTGGCAGCCAGTGATCACAGCAGTTTACAATATAAGTCAAAATACATAAATACAATTCAAATACAAAAGAACTCCATTATAAATAAGAAAGACTACTACTACTACTACTATTTAGCATTTCTATAGCGCTACAAAGCGTACGCAGCACTGCACAAACATAGAAGAAAGACAGTCCCTGCTCAAAGAGCTTACAATCTAATAGAGCCAAATCAGGCATACCACAATACAAAAACATAGCGAGAAGAGAAAAAAAAAACTTCACACACCAGACATAAAGAGGCTGGTATTCAGACCATGGGAGGTAGCCGGGCTGCCTCCCATGGTTAATGCTGAGCCTGGATATTCAATGCTGGGCCATAGCCGGTGACTGGCGTTGAATATCCAGTTTATTATTGGCCGGTTCCAATTTAACTAGCCAAACTGATATTCAGCGCTGGCTGGTTAAGTTGGAACCAATCAAAGCTGGGTCTTCTATTTATGCAGCCAAATGTGGCCACTAAACCTAGCCGTCAATACGCTGAAAATTGGCGGATAGCTGGTTATATCGTGAGATATAACCAGCTATCTGCTAGGGGCAAACCAGCAATATTCAGCTGGAGACAGTCAGCTTTCTCCCGCTGAATATCACTGGACAGCTGGCTAAGTACCGTTATACCGGCCATGTGCCATTCCTGGCCTCTTAAATGGTTTTGAATATCTGGGGGTAAGACTCGGTCACCTAAACTCCAAGAATATCCAGAAGATTAAACACTTAAGAAGTATGCCTTCAATCTTTTTTTGAATTTAGGCAAAGGTGGGGAAAACCTCAATCCCAAAAGTGGAACTTGAATTCCTGCTTCCCTTGTTTGCAACCTGCTTCTCTAACAACTAAGGGGCCGATACTTAGCATTGTTTAAGATGGCAGGAGAGGTTCCTGCTGCTTAAGCCATGTTGAGAGGGCTGAGTTCTGACATCCAGCGGCAATTAACTGTGCAGTGCTGTCCAGTATTGGCTCTGACCACCATTGCAGTCTGGACAGTGCTGGGGCTGTCCAGGGGTAGAGTTTAGGAGGAGCTGGCAATTATGTATTCAGTCTCGGTGCCTACATAGCTAGGCGGGCAGATTGGACTGCACAAAAGGCAGTCCTTTCTTTTCCTGCTTAGTTGTGCGGATTTCAATGCTGAATATTTACCAGCTCCTTCATAACTGCCAGATTAGTATCTGACCCCGGATAGTCAATATCAGTACCCATACATGACCTAGCATTGTATAGCTGGGCTTAAATTTGTGGTCAGTGGCTTAAAAACTGGGCCGGCTGAATGTCAGTCCCTAAACTAATCCATAAGACACATAAGTACATAAAGTACATAGGTAATGCCATACTGGGAAAAGACCAAGGGTCCATCGAGCCCAGCATCCTGTCCACAACAGCGGCCAATCCAGGCCAAGGGCACCTGGTGAGCTTCCCAAATGTACAAACATTCTATACATGTTGTTCCTGGAATTGTGGATTTTTCCCAAGTCCATTTAGTAGTGGTTTATGGACTTGTTCTTTAGGAAACCGTTTAACCCCTTTTTAAACTCTGCTAAGCTAACCGCCTTCACCACGTTCTCCGGCAACAAATTCCAGAGTTTAATTATGCGTTGGGTGAAGAAAAACTTTCTCCGATTTGTTTTAAATTTACTACACTGTAGTTTCATCGCATGCCCCCTAGTCCTAGTATTTTTGGAAAGTGTGAACAGACACTTCACAATAAGGAAGTCTTTGTATATTATACTAATTGGTGTGCTCTTGCCCCCCCCCCCCCCCCCAGCAGTTTCATAAAAATGTGATATTTCTTTACAGGGGAAGCTTATCATTTGTGTTGGTGTCCAAGTCTTTCCTCCAGCCTATATGATACATTTGTTATGTTGAGAGGAAGTCACATGACCAGTATGGAGTCATTATTTCAGTGAATTGCTTTCATTCCAGATGAGTTTGGATAGAATCTTTTTTTTTCCCCACTGAACCTCTTCTCAGCACTTGGCTTGTTCCTTCAATTCTTTTATGAATAGCTTTGCTTCTCAAACAGTTTGTGTGCAAATGCAAGGGGTGAAATGTTCCTTGGAAAAAGGCAGCATAAGGGATCAGGTTTTCCCCCCCTGTAATTTCACTCAGCCTGCCTAAAGAGCACATATATTTTTCTTTGCAGTGAAGGGTGGCTTTCTCTTCAAGTAAACAGAGCTCTGCAGTTTTTGAAAATAGGAATCAGTACCACCATGAAAGCAGTTAAAAGTTTTGAAAATCATCCTCTAGACAGATGTGTTGTAAGCTTTGATAGATGAGGCCCACAAAGACTTAACAATTGCTTTTAATAACAGAACAACAACAGATTTTGTTTGCTTGGCACGTTTTCTGCATTGTTATTTGTTGTTTATTGTTCCCATCTATGATCTACAAGATTATTCTTTACAATAGTGCTATCAGTGTGAGATGAACAGTACCAACAGCTGTATCATCAGTGTTAGCCTCCTCTCCATCATCATTACCATCATCATTAAAGTTTCTGCAGTCCCTAATTTCAACAGCTAGAAGCTAATTGCCACTTGAATTGTAGTAAGCTCTCTGAAGTACCCAAGAGGATCCACAGAAAATGGAAATGTGTCTCAGCATTTTTTGGGCAGGAGCCACAGTCACTGATTTTACTGCCAACAATAGTATATATTCATTCATGGTAGATGTTGGTTAGTGGACAATGTGCATCACTTATAACCACCTTGAGTAAGGCTGTCCAGATGGTGCTTTTCTTCTGCCAATAGAGAAAACGAATATCTTGAATATTTAATGTCCTGAATCCTTTTAAGCAGAATACGCTTTGCCATTCAAATTACTATCACAATTATTTTCTTGGGTTTTCTAACTCGGGCCAAATCTTTTCCACATAGTACAGATACGCTTTCCTTAGTATGCATTAGTGCAACTAAAAGTTTAGAGCATGCTAAATTGATTTAATCTGCATTTGCCTATGAATCAGTGAAGATAAAGGGCCCTGTTTACTAAGGTGTGCTAGCATTTTTAGCGTGTGCTAGAAATAGCATGCACTAACTATGTAGATGTCCATAGGAATATTATGGGCATCTACATGGTTAGTACATTCTAATGCTTAGCACGCACTAAAAACGCTAGCACGCCTTTAGCACGGCATAGTAACAGGGCCTAAAGTTGATTAGCACATGGTAAAATGTTTTAATTCAGATTAAATATTTTTAATTAAAATGAATGTGTCATGTCAAACAAAATGAAAAAAAAAATCTGAAAATCAGGAACATTGGCCAAATAAACCGAAAACTTTTGATCTACTACTACTACTACAAATCATTTCTATAGCGCTACCAGTCGTACGCAGCACTTCACAATTGAACATGAAGAAACGACAGTCCCTGCTCAAAGAGCTTACAATCTAAATCAGGACAGACAGACAGGACAAATAAGGGATAAGGGTAGGACAGACAGATAGGACACATAGGGAAAAGGGACTATTGAAGAGAGGAAGACAAGATAAGGTTACGAGCAGGTGACAAGTTAGGAATTAAAAGCAACATCAAACAGGTAGGCCTTTAGCCCGGATTTGAAGGCGGCCAGGGATGGAGCTTGACGTAATGGCTCAGGAAGTCTATTCCAGGCTTAAGGTGTGGCGAGATAAAAGGAACAGAGTTAGAGATGGAGGAGAAGAGTGCAATTAGGAGAGATTTGCCTAGTGAACGGAGTTCCTGGGAAGGAGTGTAGGGAGAGATGAGGGTGGAGAGGTAGTGAGGGGCAGCAGAGTAAATGCACTTATAGGTTAATAAGAGGAGCTTGAACTGTATACAGGTAGGCCTTTAGCCCAGATTTGAAGGCGGCCAGGGATGGAGCTTGACGTAATGGCTCAGGAAGTCTATTCCAGGCTTAAGGTGTGGCGAGATAAAAGGAACGGAGTTAGCGATGGAGGAGAAGAGTGCAATTAGGAGAGATTTGCCTAGTGAACGGAGTTCCTGGGAAGGAGTGTAGGGAGAGATGAGGGTGGAGAGGTAGTGAGGGGCAGCAGAGTAAATGCACTTATAGGTTAATAAGAGGAGCTTGAACTGTATACGGAAACGGATAGGGAGCCAGTGAAGTGACTTCAGAAGAGGGCTGATATGGGCATAGCGACTTTGGCGAAATATTAATCGTGCAGCAGAATTTTGAACAGATTGAAGAGGAGAGAGATTGCTGAGTGGAAGACCTGTGAGAAGCAAGTTGCAGCAGAGGCGTATCTGGCCTCCGGCGGTAGGGGGGGCCAGAGCCAGAGGGAGGGGCACATTTTAGCCCCCCCCCCGCCACCACCGACCCCCCCGCTGCCATTACCGGACCCCCCCCCACCGCCACCAACGACTCTCTCCACCCCCCTCCCGCCGCCAGCCCTCCCCCGCTGCCGTTTCTTACTTTTGCGCCGAGGTCTGCTTCCTCCTGGGCCTTTAAAAATATTTCTTCAGCTGGCGGGGGACCCCAACCCCCACCAGCCAACCCGAGGTGACGTCTTTCAACTTGAAAGTTTCAAGTTCTTCGTCCGCCGTGGCCGACGTGCTGGAGTTGAGCGGCTGAATCCAGTTCGGAGTCTGACATCGCACAACGTTCGAACGTCGCATGACGTCAGACTCCGAACTGGATTCAGCCGCTCAACTCCAGCACGTCAGCCACGGCGGACAAAGAACTTGAAAGACGTCACCTCGGGTTGTCTGGCGGGGGTTGGGGTCCCCCGCCAGCTGAAGAAATATTTTTAAAGGCGCAGGAGGAAGTGGACCTCGGCGCAAAAGTAAGAAATGGCAGCGGGGGAGGGCTGGCGGCGGGAGGGGTGCCAGGGTGAAATCTGCGGGGGCCCAGGCCCCTGTGGCCCCACACAGATACGCCCCTGAGTTGCAGTAGTCCAAGCGAGAAGTGATGAGAGTGTGGATGAGGATTCTGGTAGCGTGCTCAGAAAGAAGAAGGCGAATTTTGGCGATATTATAGAGGAAGAAATGACAGGATTTAGCAATCTGTTGAATATGTACAGAGAAGGAGAGGGAGGAGTTGAAGATGACCCCAAGGTTACGAGCAGATGAGACAGGAAGAATGAGCGTGTTGTCGACAGAAATAGAGAGTGGGGGAAGGGGAGAGGTGGTTTAGGTGGGAAGATAAGGAGCTCTGTTTTGGACATATTGAGCTTCAGGTGGCGGTGAGACATCCAGGCAGCAATGTCATACAGGCAGGCAGATATCGTGGCCTGGATTTCTGCCGAGATTTCTGGTGTGGAGAGGTAGATCTGGTAGTTATCTATACATATCCCTTCCACAGAGAACCTAGGTTCATAAGGCAACATCTGCTATGCTTTTGTTATATTAGTGCCAGATCACATGTTATATAGTGATATGAAAAACTGTCTTAAAAATCTAACCATCATATCAAAAAGCTATTTTAAAGATTCTGAACATTTTCTCAGATAACCTAACAGAAAAGTCACATTGTTGCTGTTTTTCTCAGTTTAGGATTTATTCTAGCATCACTTTATAAATTCATCTTTTTTATATCTTTATTTCATAACCGGGGGCTAAATTTTGCCTAGTATACAGCTAATTTGAATATGCAGTATAATAAAAGAACATGGTACTTCATCAGTAAAGAAGGATACTTGCATCTGTTGTAAAATGCAAAGCATATATTACTGAATATATTTTTTCCATTATAATGAGGCTGATGCACTCTCGTCCAATCATTCCTTGTGTGTAATGTAAGGACTTGTCAGAAAGAAGTAGTTGCATCATCCTGTTACTCTGCCTCTTACAGGGGTCCTTTTACTAAGGTACACTGAAAAACGGCCTGTGGTAGTGTAGGCGCATGTTTTGGGCACGCGCAGAATCATTTTTCTGCGCACCTGCAAAAAATGCCTTTTTAAAATTTTTGCAGAAAATGGACATGCGGCAAAATGAAAATTGCCTCACGTCCATTTTGGATCTGAGACCTTACTGCCGGCCATTGACCTAGCGGTAAAGTCTCACGCGGTAACCGGGTGGTAATGACCTACACGCATCAAATGCCACTTGGTGCGCGTCCAATATGCAGCCGAAATAAAAAATTATTTTTCAGACGCGCATATCGGACACGCACCAAAAATGAAATTACCGCAAGAGCCACGTGGTAGCTGGGCGGTAACTTCATTTTGGCGCACGTTGGGCGCATGTAGACACTTACAGTGGGGGAAATAAGTATTTGATCCCTTGCTGATTTTGTAAGTTTGCCCACTGACAAAGACATGAGCAGCCCATAATTGAAGGGTAGGTTATTGGTAACAGTGAGAGATAGCACATCACAAATTAAATCCGGAAAATCACATTGTGGAAAGTATATGAATTTATTTGCATTCTGCAGAGGGAAATAAGTATTTGATCCCCCACCAACCAGTAAGAGATCTGGCCCCTACAGACCAGGTAGATGCTCCAAATCAACTCGTTACCTGCATGACAGACAGCTGTCGGCAATGGTCACCTGTATGAAAGACACCTGTCCACAGACTCAGTGAATCAGTCAGACTCTAACCTCTACAAAATGGCCAAGAGCAAGGAGCTGTCTAAGGATGTCAGGGACAAGATCATACACCTGCACAAGGCTGGAATGGGCTACAAAACCATCAGTAAGACGCTGGGCGAGAAGGAGACAACTGTTGGTGCCATAGTAAGAAAATGGAAGAAGTACAAAATGACTGTCAATCGACAAAGATCTGGGGCTCCACGCAAAATCTCACCTCGTGGGGTATCCTTGATCATGAGGAAGGTTAGAAATCAGCCTACAACTACAAGGGGGGAACTTGTCAATGATCTCAAGGCAGCTGGGACCACTGTCACCACGAAAACCATTGGTAACACATTACGACATAACGGATTGCAATCCTGCAGTGCCCGCAAGGTCCCCCTGCTCCGGAAGGCACATGTGACGGCCCGTCTGAAGTTTGCCAGTGAACACCTGGATGATGCCGAGAGTGATTGGGAGAAGGTGCTGTGGTCAGATGAGACAAAAATTGAGCTCTTTGGCATGAACTCAACTCGCCGTGTTTGGAGGAAGAGAAATGCTGCCTATGACCCAAAGAACACCGTCCCCACTGTCAAGCATGGAGGTGGAAATGTTATGTTTTGGGGGTGTTTCTCTGCTAAGGGCACAGGACTACTTCACCGCATCAATGGGAGAATGGATGGGGCCATGTACCGTACAATTCTGAGTGACAACCTCCTTCCCTCCGCCAGGGCCTTAAAAATGGGTCGTGGCTGGGTCTTCCAGCACGACAATGACCCAAATTGCAGAGTCATGGAATCGGAGGTAGGGTATTATTATGGATTAAGAACTGGTTGAAAGATAGGAAGCAGAGAGTAGGATTGCGTGGCCAGTATTCTCAGTGGAGGAGGGTAGTTAGTGGGGTCCCGCAGGGGTCTGTGCTGGGTCCGTTGCTTTTTAATGTATTTATAAATGACCTAGAGATGGGAATAACTAGTGAGGTAATTAAATTCGCCGATGACACAAAATTATTCAGGGTCGTCAAGTCGCAGGAGGAATGTGAACGATTACAGGAGGACCTTGCGAGACTGGGAGAATGGGCGTGCAAGTGGCAGATGAAGTTCAATGTTGACAAGTGCAAAGTGATGCATGTGGGTAAGAGGAACCCGAATTATAGCTACGTCTTGCAAGGTTCCGCGTTAGGAGTTACGGATCACGAAAGGGATCTGGGTGTCGTCGTCGATGATACGCTGAAACCTTCTGCTCAGTGTGCTGCTGCGGCTAGGAAAGCGAATAGAATGTTGGGTGTTATTAAGAAGGGTATGGAGTCCAGGTGTGCGGATGTTATAATGCCGTTGTATCGCTCCATGGTGCGACCGCACCTGGAGTATTGTGTTCAGTACTGGTCTCCGTATCTCAAAAAAGATATAGTAGAATTGGAAAAGGTACAGCGAAGGGCGACGAAAATGATAGTGGGGATGGGACGACTTTCCTATGAAGAGAGGCTGAGAAGGCTAGGGCTTTTCAGCTTGGAGAAGAGACGGCTGAGGGGAGATATGATAGAAGTGTATAAAATAATGAGTGGAATGGATCGGGTGGATGTGAAGCGACTGTTCACGCTATCCAAAAATACTAGGACTAGAGGGCATGAGTTGAAGCTACAGTGTGGTAAATTTAAAACGAATCGGAGAAAATTTTTCTTCACCCAACGTGTAATTAGACTCTGGAATTCATTGCCGGAGAACGTGGTACGGGCGGTTAGCTTGACGGAGTTTAAAAAGGGGTTAGATAGATTCCTAAAGGACAAGTCCATAGACCGCTATTAAATGGACTGGAAAAATTCCTCATTTTTAGGTACAACTTGTCTGGAATGTTTTTACGTTTGGGGAGCGTGCCAGGTGCCCTTGACCTGGATTGGCCACTGTCGGTGACAGGATGCTGGGCTAGATGGACCTTTGGTCTTTCCCAGTATGGCACTACTTATGTACTTATGTACTAACATACAGCCAAGGCAACAAAGGAGTGGCTCAGGAAGAAGCACATTAGGGTCATGGAGTGGCCTAGCCAGTCACCAGACCTTAATCCCATTGAAAACTTATGGAGGGAGCTGAAGCTGCGAGTTGCCAAGCGACAGCCCAGAACTCTTAATGATTTAGAGATGATCTGCAAAGAGGAGTGGACCAAAATTCCTCCTGACATGTGTGCAAACCTCATCATCAACTACAGAAGACGTCTGACCGCTGTGCTTGCCAACAAGGGTTTTGCCACCAAGTATTAGGTCTTGTTTGCCAGAGGGATTAAATACTTATTTCCCTCTGCAGAATGCAAATAAATTCATATACTTTCCACAATGTGATTTTCCGGATTTAATTTGTGATGTGCTATCTCTCACTGTTACCAATAACCTACCCTTCAATTATGGGCTGCTCATGTCTTTGTCAGTGGGCAAACTTACAAAATCAGCAAGGGATCAAATACTTATTTCCCCCACTGTATGCAGCTTAGTAAAAGGGCCCAATATTAACTTTTCCACACCATCCACTGCAGTTCCTTGTGACTTTGGGCACAGTCTGTTTTGAATGGACTGAGTCGCATTTGCTGCGCAGGAATAGCTAGCGCAATTTAGTAAAAGGGGCCCTTAACCCTCCATTGCCCCAGGTACAAATAAGTACCTGTACAGGGGAAATGGGACTTGATATACCGCCTTTCTGTGGTATTTTGCAACTAAGTGGCATTTTGCAACTAAGTGGCCTGGTGGTTAGGGTGGTGGACTTTGGTCCTGGGGAACTGAGGAACTGAGTTCGATTCCCGGCACAGGCAGCTCCTTGTGACTCTGGGCAAGTCACTTAACCCTCCATTGCCCGCCGCATAGAGCCTGCCATGAGTGGGAAAGCGCAGGCTACAAATGTAACAAAAATAAAATAGATAAATACATTCAAAGCGGTTTACCTATATACAGGTACTTATTTTGTACCTGGGGCAATGGAGGGTTAAGTGACTTGCCCAGAGTCACAAGGAGCTGCAGTGGGAATTGAACCCAGTTCCCCAGGATCAAAGTCCACTGCACTAACCACTAGGCTACTCCTCCACTATGCAATATGTAAACCGCTTTTATTGTAACCACAGAAAGGTGGTGTATCAAATCCCATCCCCTATCCCCTCTATACCATAGATCTGTGTAAATCAATCTTTTTCTGAGACCCTTCCTTGTCCACAGGCACCAGAGTGCAAAAACATCAAGGTACCATCCAATGTGCCACCAACTTGATCACCTCTTTCTTAGCAATATCTGGATATAACATAGTTAATGATGTCAGATAAAGACCTGCATGGGCTACCTAGTCTGCCCAACCAAGTGGCCAGAGCTGCACCCACCACTTCTTGCAGGTTACACTCCTTCATGATTAAACACTGGCATTGTAAACAGGGCAGTCAGCAATAACATATAGGCAGTTATATAAGATGCATTCTTGGAACATAATACTTCAACAGCATGCCAATAGTCCGAAGAGTGATTTTATTACTATGGCTACAACACAGTCAGATTCATTATCAATACTTGATTACGGGTAATCAACAGTCAGCAAAAATATTGCTAACAGTATTTTACTTGCTAATTTCAACCTTGAGAAGTCTTTCACCCCTCCTCCATTGAGATACACAGCACCCACACTCATAGCAAATGATACGAATGTGATATAAAATATACATACCTTTTCTCGATCTGTCTTTGCCATTTACAAGACATTGACAGACAGTAAACATCTGACCAACACTGGCCTTACTTCCCAACTACTGTCATCTAAGTGCCAATCCTGTCTGTCATAACATATACACTAAAAGTTTTAAAAAGTTGGGGGTGGGAAAACAAATCGCTAGAATACAGAACTTCAACAAAATCCCACGAGCTGGACAAGTCCCAGCCTAGACTATACATATGCACGTGCCTGTCCGACTAGGTCCTATTTTAGGAAGGAAAAAAGCCTCAAAGAGCTCCTGGACAGTATATATCTGAAAGAGCTAACCAGATCAACTTGATCCTTGCTTCATCATTGGCCAAAAAGCCTTGTGGACCTCGGATGCACTGTTTTATTCTTTTTTTATTTTCTATTCAAACATTTATGTGGAAATTTCTCTCTTCTTTATTTCAATGTCAATGTTTGTGCAGCGCTGCATATGCCTTGTAGCGCTATAGAAATGCTAAATAGTAGTAGTAGTAGTAGTAGTCTTGTGCTTTTATTCACTTTCAGTGCATCCGGGCTAGTCAATTGATCACCCAGACAGGCTGCAATTTAGAGGTCTCAAAATAAGGTAGTAAAGAGCAAACACTTATCTTTGAATAACAGTGTAACTGGTCGTCAGCACTCAAAACTCCTGTGCTGTTTCCTGCTGTCTTCACCCTCTGCCCCCAAGCCGATGGTGGCCAGCGTTTTGCGCTGCTGCTTCAGGGTCTTGGCGACAGGGTTACTTCTATGGGTGAGACAAAGAAACAGGCAATTACTACCAGTCCACACCTCACTGCTCTCTGAACTCAAAGCCTACCAACACATTACTTAGGACAGCCTCAGGTTCTCTCCGCTGTGCTTCGCGCGACATCTGACACATGTCAGACACTGTCAAACTTCTAGCTAATCACAAGCAATGCCTTTGATTTAGGAAAAATAGCACCACTCTAAGCACGAGTTCAAGCCTATTGGCTCCAGGGAGCGTAATTTGTATATCCATTTCTGCTCCTGCTGAAGTAAGATACATCGAAAATCTCCTCCTCCCGAGGAGCAAAACACCGCTTTAAGTACCAAACATTTAAAGTCAGAAAAAGCGTGTTGTTGCTGAGAACAGTGTGTTACCAAGGGCACTCCAATCCTCTCTGTCTGTATGGCGCTTTTATGCTCTGCCAGACGGACTGAGAGCTTCCTAGAGGTCTGGCCAATGTATAATTTATTACACGGGCAAATGAGGCAATAAATGACATGGGTTGATTTGCATGAAGTGCTCGCTCTCAAGACGTACTTTCTCCTCTCAAGACGGGGTTAACAAATGAAGAGGTCTCTTCCATGATTGAAGAAAAAGATCAGTTACCACATTTAGAATGGCCCAAGTTACCTGCAGGCTGTCTCTTGGCTATGGCTGGATCATGCAATACAGCAGGACTCAGAAATTCTTTCAGGTTCTTGGTTCTGCTGTAGGCAAAACGGATCCGGGTATCCTTGAACAAGGGCATGGTGCGTATTAACGACCAGTGCTTCCTTAAAATAGATGCTACTTGTGGTGAAGCTGAATTGTATTGCATCACATATGTCAATACATCGTCCCCTAATGGTGTTGTCTCAGATTTAGGTAAAAGTAGTGATTCACGGTGGTTGAAACGCTCCCGGCGGTACGCAGTGCGCACAACTTGTTCTGGATATCTTCGTGCTAGCAAATTGTTTGTCAGATCTTTCGATTCCTACTTGGAGTCTTGGTCCCTGGAACATACACGACAGTGCCTTAAAAATTGGGAAAAAGGTAGACTATTCTTCAGTGCTCTAGGGTAAAAGCTCTCATAATATAAAAAAGTATTTCTGTCCATCTCCTTCTGAAAAATAGTCATTGTGAAGCTATCCCCGGTGTTTTTTATCAGTACATCTAGAAAAGATACCTCACAGGGATCCATGTTTAAAGTGAAATGGATACGAGGATGACAAGGTGTTTAACTGAGAGACAAATTGATACAAATCAGGTTCCTCTCCTGTCCACAACAAAAATATGTCATCTATAAAGTGAACCCATAAGCCTACATTTTTGAACAATACAGCAGTGTAGACAAATTTCTGTTCAAATACCTGCATATACAAATTGGCCACCGAGGGAGCCATCGTGGCTCCTATTGCAACCCCGGGGATTTGCTGGTACAGTGTATTGCTGGAGCTTACTGCTTTAGCAATAGCTTCCACTGGTGAACCCTCTCTAGCTCTGCTTTCAGGTCTGGCAGCTCACTGTATTCCCCCCACTCAGGGAGGGTTCGTCATCTGCCCCCTCTCAATTCCCCTCTCCCCTCAGTATTCCTTCAAGGTGGTCTTTTGTTGGTCCCTGGCACTGGTTGCCTGTGCCCAGATCTGAAGCTTTCCCTCTGATTCATCCCACCCATGCAAAAACAGGAAGTGATGTCAGAGGAGGCAGACTGCAGGCAGCATATGTGCACCACTGCCACTGCTGGGAACCAACAGAAGACCATTTTTAAGGTAGGCTGACGCACAGGGGGTTATGTTGAATCCTGGTTGGAGGGAAATATGCTGGATCATGCTGAGGACAGAGTTTGGGAGTGGAAGAGAGAAGAAGAGATGTTTTGAGGAGACAGGAGATGCCGTAATGCGATTTAATTCTCTAAGTCAGATTAAATGTTTTAATCGCGGTTAATGCTCGATGCATTGATCACATAGGGGCTCTTTTACAAAGTTGCAGTAAAAGTGGCCTGCGGAAATGTGGGTATATCTTTTAGGCATGCACTAGGCCATTTTTTACCGCTGCTGGTAAAAAGGCAACCGGTAAGGGCTCACGCTCGACTCACACGGTAACCATACAGCGTGCACCAATGTGGGTGTGCTGCCGGTTACTGCCGGGAACGCTCCCTGCGGTAGAAAATTATTTTCTACTCTGGGGTTTGGTGTATGCCAGACTCAGAATTACTGCTGGGCACATACGCTACCCCAGCGGTAGTGCCAAGTGGGCATGCGCTACCCGCGCATTAGCCGTCCAGCACCATTGTAAAACAGCCCCATAGTTAACTGAGATGAACTTGCAGCCTTACTTTCAAGTACATAAATATCTCCTCTATCCTTCCTTTCCTCTAGGGTATACCTATTTAGATTATTAAAAAATATTGAAAATACATTTGAAATACGTGAAAAAGTCTGTAATAATAAACTGGGAGGTTTTTGTGACTTATGACAAAACTGCTCAGTAAATGGACAAAAATCCTTGAATTTAAAGAACTGACATAAAATTGAGCTTCTGAAGTCTTTTTCCTCCTAGATTTTATTGGACTTCCACTATCATGATGGATTAGATTATAAGTAATCATTGCATCATTATGCTGTGATTACCTTCTTGTTCAGTAGAGATTTGTGTGAGAAAAGAAAGATGATCATTGATCATCATTAATCTTCCATGTAGTAATAGAATTCCACATGGATTTAATTTTGTTTTTGAGTTTAAATATTTTGGATCTTAATTCCTGATAGAAAAGAGAAGTGGTATGCCCCTGTATAGAGTCCAAATGATGTATATTTTCTAACCAGGATTAATCAGGGCATTATGCCAAGGGTCTTTTCACAGCTAGCAAGCAGTGTTTGGGTTGTAACCAATGGAAAAACTCTGAAGCAGGTAATCATATGTGGATATGAGGTGAGCAAATGGTAATATAGAATATTTATCCATTATTTGATTTATGGACCATATACCTTTCTGTTCCCATATAGGCCATGAAACAATTTGCTTAGCGATCACTATTTCAGAATTAAACCATAAAGGGTCATTTAAAGATTGCCATCTGTCTTTGCTAAATGTAGAATCCAAAACCTGTAAGGCCCAAATAGTAGAGTGAATAACTTTGTATTTCTGTAGTGTAAGAGATTTGGGAGCATAGGGAACATATCTAAGAGGGATAGGGTGTACAAAATCTTTTTCAATAGACATCCAGGCAGGGTGAGGAGTATAATCAATGGGGATAGAGATCCATAGAGCACGAGTACTTGAAGAATAGGATGACACACCTCCAATGAGGCTAAGGTCCTCCCAAGGGGTATCCCTAACCACACCCTCTCCAAGACACATTACACGATGTGATACCCGCAAGTGAGCCTTCTCTGGAGTAGCCCTCACACTCTGGAATGCTCTTCCTGAAAGGCTTTGCTGAACACAAGACTATCTCTATTTTAGGAAGCAAGTGAAAGCTTGGCTCTTCAACCAGGCCTTTAATGGAAGTAACTAACTTCTTAGACACACACACATATGCAAAGAGTGACACAGGGTGCACATACTGCAGCAGGACATGTTTATCCATTTCTACCCTAGCTGAGATATCATTTCTGACATCATGAACAACTTTCTTTAAATTAGTTGCTTTCTTATTTTCTAACTCCTCTTACTTTCCTACCTCTCTGTTCCATCTTTGCTTATACCCTACACTGTCTTTCAAAATGTTCTATTACCTATTGTGTTGAAATTGTAAATAGTATACTATTAGAAACTTAAATCATATATAATTGCTCCAAATCTAGAGATTTAAATGAGCATTTGAACACATAATTTATCATTAATAATAAGTAGCCTCATAAGCCCAGGGTTCCTTTTTATTAGGACACCTCTGACTAGCTCTCATCATAGGCTACCCCACCTACCCAACACCACAGAGAAAAACTCTCTTATTAATCTTTTACTGAGAGAAAAGTCTGCTGTATCTAGGTCTATGGGTAAACAATCTTAATTTTATGGATTAATAGTTCAAATGCTCAACAAATCCTCAAAACATAGTATACCATGCCATATTTTGTACTGTTATTTAAATATTTTACTGCTGTAATTGTCTATTGCTTATGTTTCATGTATTCTTAGTGTATACTGCTTTGAGTGAATTCTTTCAAAAAGGTGGTAAATCCTAATAAATAAAGAAATAAATATCTAAGTATAGCAGCTATATGGTATAGATAAAGTGGCAAAGGGTATGTTTTCCAGACTTTTAAGTGTTTTTATTGTTATTCAGGGAGTTTTACCTTGCCATAGATACTTAGGACCCTGTTTGCTCCATTACAACACTGTGATGTTCCTGAAAATAGAACTGAAGCTGAAGAAAAAACGAAGGTGAAACAAAAAGATATGAAGGCACCCAAAGAGAAAATACACCCCCAAATCACTAATGTTGAAACACATACCAGGAAAAGTAGATGGAAAGCGATGACCACAAATACTCGCAGTCTAAGCAATAAAGTTCATGACCTTCAAGCCCTGATGTTTGAGGCAGACTTAGATGTTGTTGCAATCACGGAGACGATGCTCAATGGTTCCCATGAATGGGATGCAAACATACCAGGCTATAATCTATTTAGGAAGGATAGAGATGGTCGTAAAGGTTGAGGAGTAGCTCTTTATGTGAGAAATGATATAGCAGCGACTGAAGTGACAGGGACCTGGGGAAAGGAAGAAGCGATATGGATCACCTTAAAAAGAGAGGATAGAACCTCTGTCTACATGAGTGTTGTCTACAGACCCCCGACACAAATGGAGGAACTAGATAAACATCTGATCGCAGATATTCAAAAGTTGGGAAAGAAGAGAGAGGTTCTGTTGATGGGGGAGATTTCAATCTGCCGGATGTAGATTGGAAGGTTCCGTCTGCGGAATTGGAAAGAAGTAGAGAGATAGTGGATGCTTTTCAAAGTGCTCTGCTCAGACAAATGGTGACGGAAACCACGAGGGAGGGAGCAATGCTGGATCTGGTGCTCACAAATGCGGATAGTGTGTCAAATGTCCGAGTGGGTGCACACCTGGGCAGCAGTGACCATCAAACGGATTGGTTTGATATGACCACTGAAGTGGAGGGCGGACACTCAAAACTCAAAGTCCTGGATTTCAAGCATGCTGGCTTTAGTAAAATGGGGGAATACCTGAGGAAGGAGCTAATGGGCTGGGAGGACGAATGAGAAGTGGAAGGACGGTGGTCAAAGCTGAAAGAAGCTATAAATAGGGCCACAAACCTTTATGTAAAAGCAAGAGAAAAAGGAAACCGATATGGTTCTCCAAGCAAGTGGCCGAGAAAATAAAGGCCAAAGAGTTGGCGTTCCTGAAATACAGAAGAACTCAAGAGGAGGAACACAGAGAGGAATACCTGATGAAACTGAAAGAAGCGAAGAGAGAGAGAGAGAGACGTCTGGCGAAAGCGCAAGCAGAAGAACAAAATGGCTAGAAATGTAAGGAGGGGTGACAAAAATTTCTTCAGGTATATTAGTGAAAGTAGGAAGACTAAAAAGGGAATTGTGAGACTGAAAGATGCTGCGAAACACTATGTAGATAATGATGAAGAAAAAGCAAATTTGCTAAATAGATACTTTTGTTCTGTTTTCACAGAAGAAAATCTTGGAGAAGGGCTGAAATTGACTGGCAAAAGTACAAATGAGAATGGAGTGGATATAGCACTGTTCATGGAAGAGAGTGTGTATGAACAACTCAAAAAGCTAAAGGTGGACAAAGCCGTGGGACCGGACAGGATCCACCCTAAGATATTGAAGGAGCTCAGAGAGGTTCTGGAGGGTCCTCAGAGAGGTTCTGGCGGGTCCTCTTAAAGATTTGTTTAATAAATCCTTGGAGACAGGAGAGGTTCCGTGGGATTGGAGAACGGTGGATGTGGTCCCTCTTCACAAAAGTGGTGATAGGGAAGAAGCTGGAAACTACAGGCCGGTAAGCCTCACTTCGGTTATTGGAAAAGTAATGGAAGCGATGCTGAAGGAAAGGATAGTGAATTTCCTGGAAACCACTAAGTTGCAAGATCCGAGACAACATGGTTTTACCAAAGGGATCCTCAGATACTATCACCCCAAGATCCCTCTCCCCGTTCGTACATATCAGACTCTCGCCGCCTAACACATACGTCTTAAAGGAGGTAAATAAATCCTAATAAATAAATAGTTGAAATGAGGAGGGGTTCTAATGTCATGTAGGAAAGCAGGGGAGATAGAGGGCACCCCTGCCTAGTACCACCCCCCCCCCCCCGGCTAAGGAGATACCTTTTGAGAGAAAATCATTAATTTTAAGCCTAGAGATAGGTTTAGTATATAATAAAGATATCCAATTACTGAAATCGGTCCCACAACCAAACCATTTAAGGATACCAAGAACATGAGGCCATTCAACCATGTCAAAAGCATTCTTAGCATCCAAAGAGATAGCTAAGGTTCGTTGGTTCTGTTGTTGGGCAACATCAATCAATGAATGGAAAGTACGAGCATTGTTGGTAATATTTCTTCCTTTCATAAAACCAACCTGGTCTGGGTCTATATGAAAGGATAAGAAGGATTCTAATTGAAATGCTAGAATTTTGACAAGAATTTTACAGTCAATTTTAAGAAGGGAGGTAGGTCTATAATTAATCACTTTTGTAGGATCGTGCCCAAGTTCAGGCAGGATGGTTATCTGAGTCTGCAAATTTTCCCTAATCCGTAGGATTGTGCCAAAAATAAGTGTACAGTTCTAGAAGTTTAGGTGCTAAATCTGTGAAAAATGCTTTATAAAATACAGCAGGATAACCTTCAGTGTCAGGGGTCTTATGAGCAGCAACAGAATGAATTACAGAAATAATTTCATCAATGGAGATAGGTGCACCTAATTGAGTAGCTTGATCTTTACAGAGTGGGATGAGGAAGGTGAGCCAAAAAATGATTAAAATCATTCATGCCAGCTTTAATCAGTTGATATATAAAGTTGTTTACAGAACTTTTCAAATTCTATGGGAATAAATGGACCATCTATTATGACATTTGCCATCATTGGACATAATAAAAGCTAATTTAGTACATTGTTTGCGATTAGCTAGATATTTAGCTAAAAACTTTATTCACAGAATTAGATTGGCCTGATTTATATAAGAACAAATCTTGAAGGGATTTGTAACTGAAAAGTTTATTGAAGTTTGTTTAAGAACCTGATGCACAAAGCTCATCACTGGTAATGTTTGCTTTAGACTGATTTTAGCCAGTATAAAGCAAATGTTATTTAGCGAGTAATGCATAAAAGGGTTTTCTGTGGCTCTAATATGTGCCATTAGCAGCCACCTAGAATCCTATGCTTATTAGTATTTAAATGAGCATTCTGAGTGATGCACAGTCATTTACGTGCACTATGCACATACTTTTAACACGTAGAAATTAATGACAGGTCTGGTGTTATCGTTATGGGGAGCAGATTGCTTGCACTGTATAGTTCAAGCAGACTGCTTCCCATTGTAGGCATCAATGCACGGGCACAGACACAGACATGATCCCGATCCTTCCCAAGGCCGAAGGACTTCCTCCCAACCCTCCCCATCGCACCCCTAGGAACCCAAAAAATCCCTGATGGTCCACTGGACCCCCTAATGACCCCCTAAGAACATTGATGACTCCACCAACCCTCCACCCTGCATCAACCCACACCAACCCAACTCTACAGGCCCCAGGACCCAGGCTGGGCCACAAACCCTAGGGGCAAGCCCTCATGGTCTAGTGAGATTCCTTCCCACTCTCCAGACTCTCCCCCATACCTTCAAAGTTAGAGGCAGGATGACTGTCTCCTCCCTCCTTCCTCTGCCTTGCCCAGAACAAAATGGTTGCACCTAGCCACTGTCCGGTGCATCCTGGGCTGCAATGGGAGGCGCATAAGTACAATATATGGAAAAAAACTCCTCCTGAACCTCCAGGAAAGCTCTTTATATGGTGCTTAGGCCCCTCCCAGTGCATCCCAGGATACACAGGGTAACGACCAGGACTGCCATTTTGTTTTGGGTGGGACCAAAGGCAGGAAGGAGGAGGTGGTCCTCCGGCCTCCAACTTTGAAGATATGTGGGAGGCTCTGGGAGTTTGAAGGAATCACACTATACTATCAGGGCTTGCCAGTAGGGTGCCTGGCTCGGCACAGCCTGGCCCAGGGCACACTGGGTCAGGTTGCTGTGGGTTGGTGTGGTACAGGGCATGGGGGTCTGGGGAGGGTTATTAATGTTCTTGGAGGGGGGTCAGGAGTGTATCTACTGGACTACCCAGGATTTTGGAGGTGAAGAGGAGGGAGAGTTTTTTGAGTCTACTGGACTCTGGTCTCCCTCTCGAGCCCTCCCTCCACGCAATTCTAAAAACTCCACGGTAGGCAAGCTATCAAATACTTTTGACAGCAATGTCAAATGCATTTGACAGCTTTGAGTCACAAACAGCGACCAGTGCACAAAGGAGGTATCTGAGCATCTCATTTGCATGCCATCCCCTTTGTGCATTGGTTACTATTTGTGACTCAGTAAGTTCTCCTACGACATCTATAATTTACTGGTGCTTTTGGCATCTGTCCATAAGTTTCAATAACTCAGGAAGGATATTTTGTTGTCCATGCTGAATATGAAGCTGCTCCAGATGAGATATTTCAAATTCCAAGTCATTATGGTGGTCTTTTACTAAAGTTTAGCTCAAGTTATCTGCAGCAGGGGCCATTTTATTCCTATGGGCCCTGCTGCAGATAACTCAAGCTAAGCTTTAGTAAAAGACCCCCTATATTTGGCTTGATCCATTTTTTATGCCTTCAGAGTAAGCTTAAAATTTCACCATGGAGACTAGTCTTGAAAGCCTCCCAAACTGTCAAGTGAATAGTATATCAGACAATGAGATAATAGCTTGTCTATTAATAGTACCTTGCTAAAAGCAGATAGGATGCACAATATAAAATAGAGCAATATAAACAATTCCCCATAAAACATACTAGAGTAAACTAAACTATCCAGAGTCCCTGACAAGAAACCAGTCAATTAAACAACTACCCTTTTATGCTTATCCAGTACCACTAAAGGTAATGAAATGTGATACAGAACTGAATAGAACTTTATGTTCGGTAAACCACATAGCATTAGTTTACAATTCAAAAATTAAATAATGTTGTTTCCATGGAATTAAATATTAATTATTTTTATGAACATAGAAGAAATAAACTAAAATCAATTGTGTTTGCAAAGTAATAGAATTAAGTTTGTAAACCTAGTATTTTACAATGCTAAAATTCTAAATAATTGTGATATCACTTAAATGTCAAGTGTGTGATTCCAATTGAAAAGACAATACATGAAATAGTCAATTATTATTGAAAAACAAGTGACTCTATTAAGAGGAGTGGAGGACCTTTTAAAAGGTACAATTGAAAAAGAACAGAATTGAAATATTAGGCAAGCCACCTCAAAAATATTCAAAGCAACAAGAAAAATATTTATAAGACATTGAGGGGCATTTTTGAAAGGGACGTCCAAGTTGCGATTTGGACGTTCTTGCAAAACAGCGAATCCAGGGGCGTGGAAACCCGTATTTTTGAAACAAGATGGATGCCCATCTTCTGTTTCGAAAATACCATCAGGGACGTTCAAATCCTTAAATTTGGTCGTCCATAGAGATGGACATCCCTGGACTTTTCTGACTTACGGCGATTTTTGAAACCAAAGACGTCCATGTCAAAAACGTCCTAATGCAAGCCATTTGGGCGTGGGAGAAGCCAGCATTTGTAGTGTACTGGTCCCCCTGACATGCCAGGACAGCAACTGGGCACCCTAGGGGGCATTGCAGTGGACTTTATAAAATGCTGCCAGGTACATAGCTCCCTTACCTTGTGTGCTGAGCCCCCCCAAAACCCACTACCCACAACTGTACACCACTACCATAGCCCTTACGGGTGAAGAGGGGCACCTAGATGTGGGTACAGTGGATTTCTGGTGGGTTTTGGAGGGCTCGCTGTTTCCTCCACAAATGTAACAGGTAGGGGGGTATGGGCCTGGGTCCGCCTGTCTGAAGTGCACTGCAGCACCCAGTAAAACTGCTCCTGGGACCTGCATGCACTGTCATGGACCTGACTATGACATTTGAGGCTGGCATAGAGGCTGGTACAACATATTTTTAAAGATGTTTTTTGAGGGTGGGAGAGGGTTAGTGACCACTGGGGGAATAACGGGAGGTCATCCCCGATTCTCTCCGGTGGTCATCTGGTCATTTCAAGCACCTTTTTGCGCCTTAGTCGTAATAAAAACACGTCTGGGTGAAAAAGTCCAAGTGTTTGTCAGGGACGTCCTTGTTTTTTTCGATTATGGGTCAAGGATGTCCAAGTGTTAGGCATGCCCAAGTCCCGCCTTCGCTATGCCTCCGACATGCCCCCTTGAACTTTGGCCATCCTTG
Organism: Microcaecilia unicolor; assembly: GCF_901765095.1. Classification (NCBI taxonomy): domain Eukaryota; kingdom Metazoa; phylum Chordata; class Amphibia; order Gymnophiona; family Siphonopidae; genus Microcaecilia; species Microcaecilia unicolor. The sequence continues at coordinate 532,063,238 of NC_044031.1, forward strand.
CTACGGAGTGCAGTTGGGGACGTCCTAATTTGGGTTTTGATTATATCAATTTGGACGTCCCTGGGAGAAGGACGTCCATCTTCCGATTTATGTTGAAAGATGGACGTCCTTCTCTTTCGAAAATGAGCCCAATAATAGCCCATGTAACTAGATGACTACAATAATGATTTAATAATCATATCAGTTTTGTCATGTAAAACGGAAAACAATTCAAATGTGTTTATCGGGTTGAAGAGACTGTAAATCACACCAACTCAATCTTCCAAAAAAATAGACTCTACTGTTTAAAGTAATGCCCCCAAGTGCCAAATAACATTTTTTGTGCAAAAAAGTTCTATAAAGCTCACACTTAACTTGCTAGGTGAAAAGAGTAAAATGGGTCCTGTTTTTGCACAAAAAATGTTATATGGCTCTTGGGGGCATTACTTTAAATAGTAGAGTCGTGCTATGATTATATGTCTGCACATCCTTTGAAGACCAGTGAATCTGTGATTGTACCTTGGAAACATATGAGCACATCCCTATATTAATATGAAAAACATTTTTTGGAATGATTTATGAAAGTTTATTGTCAGTACTGTGTTTTCCTTTGCATCAGTATCCAAAGTTTGTTTTCGTAGGAATAGACTCCTACCAGATGCCCTGTTATAGAATTGCCAAGCATATGCACAGTGAAGGGGGAATGGAACTTGATATACTAACTTTCTGTGGTTACAATCAAAGTGGGATACATATTATATACAGGTACTTATTTTGTACCTGGCGCTTGCCCAGAGTCACAAGGAGCTGTAGTGGAAATTGAACTCACTTCCCCAGATTCTTAGGCCATTGCACTAACCACTAGGCTACTCTTCCAGTCTTCAGAGTAAAAAAGATGTGTGCTCTATGAAGCAATCAACATCATACTTTCAGAACTTAACAGATGTTGCTGTCAAGATGGCAGGGAGATTGTAGAGCAGATGGAGTGCACATGTTACAACAGCTAGTCCTACTACAAACAGACTTTAGTGATTGATGATTATATTGCCAGCAATTTAAAATTCCCACTGTTGTTTGACAAGAACTGTCAGAGTTGACTACAGCTAACAGACTCTCTTGAGTATATTTTGCAAAGATGGGGACATCAAATATGTCCCTGACTTGGCTCAGATTTGCAGTATACCTTATGTTCAAATGCCCATTGATTAGAGATATCTTTCTGAATAATAAAGATATAAAAAGAAAAGAGAAAATTTTTTTACACAATCAGAAGCTCATGTACTAAAGTGTGTTAACATTGGCCGTTGTTAACTTGCATTAATTAGCTTGTTATTGCCCCATGTTAATGACATAGAAGTAAGTTTTCAATTAATTTATTAGTATTAAATCTGATATATTAACATGAACGTTATTATAAATACCTTGCTATTCAAACCTGAGTTGCACTGAAGTTTGTATTTACTTTTTCAAATGTGAATCACTTGTTTATTCTTTCTGCAAATACTAGGACTAGGGGCCAACAATGAAGTTACAAAGTAGTAAATTTAAAATAAATCAGAGAAAATATTTCTTCACTCAATGTGTAATTAAATTCTGGAAATCGTTGCCAGAGAATATAGTAAAAGCAGTTAGCTTAGCGGGGTTTAAAAAAAGGTTTGGCTAATTTGTTAAAAGAAAAGTCCATAAGCCATTAGTAAAATGGATGGGGAAAATCCACCACTTATTTCTAGGACAAGCAGCAAAAAATGTATTGTACTGTTTTGGGATCTTGCCAGGCACTTGTAACCTGGATTAGCCACTGTTGGAAACAGTATGCTGGGCTTGAAGGGCCTTCGGTCTGTCCCATTATGGCAATGCTTATGTACTTATGTTCTAACCAGAGGACACTCCACGAAATGTCATGGAAATACTTTTAAAACAAAACCTGGAGTAGCCTAGTGGCCAGTGCAGTGGTCTGTAGAGAAGGGAACCCAGACCCATATCCCACTCTAACCAGTACACTTCTGGTGGATTATGTGAGCCCTCCAAAACCTACTGCATCTACATATAAGTGGCACCTGCAGGCATATGGGATATTGTAGTGACATACAGTTGGGTACAGTAAATGTTTGGTATGTTTTGAAGGGCTCCCCATACAATATAAGGGGGTAATGGTGAGATGTATACCTGGGACCTTTTATGTGAAGTCCACTGCAGTGCCCCCTAGGATGCCCCACTATTCTACTGGGATGTCTGTGTGCCCAGTCTACTAAGATTGCTGGCCTCCCATACATCCCAATGGCCTGTTTTTTGTGGGTTTTTCTCCTGAACTGTTTTATTTTTGACAATGGTCCTGAAGGATAGATGCACTTAGCACAGAAAAATCTAGGAACTGGCCATTTTTGAAACAAAAAGTTGTATGTTTTTATGGTTTGAAAATGGCCATGTTCGCTACTAGATTTTTGGACATTTTCCCCAAAATGTCCAAAATTGGATTTAGACGTCATATCAAAAATTCCCCTCTGTATGTGCTAACAGTGCTTTCCACATACATGGATGGTTACAGACACATTTGGCATACTCTAATTTGAAAATTAATATTTTAGAAGCAAGATGGCACCATGTGTGGAGGCTCCTATAATTAGTGATTTCATTTGTTACATTTATAGACTGCCTATCGTTATACATCTAAGCAGCTTACATTGTAACAGACATAGAACTTATATGGTGGGTGCATGAGTTGTGCCACAGCCTGCTTAGTCTTCCTCTTCTATTTTTCTAATGGGGAAACACAAAGCGAAGAGAACCTGTCCGATTGAACTATTGCAGGAAGACCATATGCATCTTCATGGTGTAAAAGCTGCAGGCCTCTGTAGCTGGTGGGCTGCTGACTTCTGTTCTGGAACAACTGATACATAATCAAACTAGAAAATCATACTCAAGAGAACATTGCCATGCATCAATCACAAATTAAACAACGAAAGGAAAAAGCCTGAAAGAGCACCAGAAAAGTACTTCCTATGGAGCTAATAACTAATCATCATCATTAAATATCCAAACTTAAAGACCCTGACACAGCCTGGCAAAACGTGGCCATTGTTGGTCATGGATATACTACAAGAAGTGGTTCAGGATTGGCTTACCAGTGGCACAACTCAAAAGCTAAGTAAAAAATTTTGTTAAAGTTATTAGTAGCTTGATTGTTGCTGCTGCATCTAAATTTAATTAAAGCATTTTTGCATTTGGTACACTAATTTTTAATAAGGATACTTGAAAGCACTCAAGTGTTCATATAGAATAAGATCTCTCTCCATATTATCAAGACGGCTAAATGGAGGTTCCCTGTTGTAGAATTATCACCTTAGCACTCACAGTATGGAGTGGAGCAGGGCTCTGAGTGAGGTGGAGTCAGATGAGAATGCATTTTCTATTTCAGTTGGAGACTTGAAAAGACAAGACACAGTATCTGTTGGCCTGGTATCTGGTGTTCTCATAATTGCTCCCCCCCCCCCCCCCCCATATATACACACTGCTGGTAAGGCCTCTGTGGAAAATACTACTACTACTAACTAGCATTTCTAAAGCGCTATTAGGGTTACGCAGCGCTGTGCAATTACAATGTCTATTGCTTTGACTATATCATTTCTTTTAACTTTGGGGATTTTGTCTAAAGATGTTAATCTTGATTTTTTTCATGGAAAGTTATATCTTCTCTTGTTGGACAGATAGTACAGTTTTCCTTGCAAGTTCAAGCAATTCTTTCTGTACAGTAAGACCATAGGGTAGAGACCAAAGACATGAAGAGAAGAGTTTTGGAACAAGAATAATTAAGTCACAGTAGAATACTGCATCTGTAATTAAAGGACATGATTCCTTGCAATATGAGGTAGAGATATTTGAAAATCTGATTTGTAGGAGGAACCTTAAGTTGATTTATTTTCTAAACTAAAATCAATATCTCCATTGGCCTAGGCCAGTGATTCCCAATCTTGGTCCTCTAGGCTCCCCAGTCAGTCAGGTTTTCAGGATATCCACAATGAATATTCATGAGAGATATTTCCATGCACTGCCTCCACTACATGCAAATCTCTCTCATGAATAATTCATTGTGGATATCTTGAAAACCTGACTGGCTGGGGTGCCTCCAGGACCAGGTTTGGGAACCACTGGCCTAGGGGTTAATATTCAGTAGGAGTTAATCAGGCAAGAGCAGTTCTTGCATGGTTAACTCCCACTGACTAGGTCCAGCACAGATATTCAGCAGCAATTAACTGGAAATTGTCACTGATTATTGCACAGATCATTTCAGCACTACCCAGTTAATGCTGGGACAGTCCAGTGGTGGAGACAAAAGGAATCTGAGTGTAGCTAATATGTAATGGCAGTGCCCAGATAAGCTGGGTCAAACAAAAAGGTGCCCTAATTTGCTCAGATACTTCCCGGGTACATGCTTAGAAATAGGCAGAACCAGTAAGGGGATGCCGACCACAAACGGGGCCGATGGCCAGCAAAGGGAAGGAAAGGAGGGGGGGAAGGGGAAGGGTCAAGGGAGTAGGGACAAAGGAGTACTTACAGGGAAACGAGGAGGAAAGTGTTAAAGAATAAAGGGGAAGGGAGGAGGGGGATGGGCGAGGGATGAGGGACTTGAAAGATCCAAAGTGAAAATTGCAGAGCCCTTTTTGAGCCAGTAAGCATAGGAAGAGCAGCGCAGAGAGGAAACAGGGTGCTTGGATGGCACAACCTGTGAGATTATAAAAGCGACGGTTGAGAGAAGCTGTGTACCCAGGCAAGAGAAATGTTAACATTTATAATGTCAAGCAATAGAACATGTTATGTATTAAGTTAGAAATACAATGTTCGATGCTCCTGGCTGCGGCCAAATAAATTCCAATTTCTGTTGAAAACAGACTCCAGTGTATGTATTAAGATGTGACGCAAGAGGCTATGTCTGAGCATGTGCCGAGTGCCTGAGTTGTGAATATTGGTAGTACCCTAAAACCTTCTAGTGGCCACTGAAGACCTCAATATCCATAGCTAATATCTGGGTAGTGCCTGGCACTGAATATCCATGTCTAAAATAGCCTATGACAGCCAGTGTTTAAATATAGGTAACTGCTGAGGGGAGAAGTTGTGTTCATAATTTATTTCTACCTTGGGACTTTTAAATCCCTATTTCCTAATGTGTTCTAACCCCAGTAATGGCCAAAATTATTGCATGGTAGCTGTCAGCAATCGTTGTCTAGGGATGGTCCCGGGTCCAGTTCACAGAGGCAGTGGGTTCCCAAAGAATACACAATCCACGGGTTTGGATATATATAGAAAGTATATTGTATGTACATATATAGGCTCACAGCACTTAGTACAGGAAAATGGTACAATGCTGTATCTGTGTGTGTTTAGATGGGAATCAATGAGAGAAAGAAAGGATAGTGGTGTTCAGAGGAAGAGAGACGCTTTGGGGTAGAGCTGGAGAAGAAGGGGGGAGCAGAGAAAGAAAAGCGAGAGCAGAGCCATGTGCTCTGGGGCTCAAGATGGTGGTGTGCACAGAAAGAAAGAAACAGGAGCTGAGCAGAGCCATGTGCTTCTGCTTTATATATATATATATATATATATATATATATATATATATATATATATATATATATATATATATATATATATATATAAAACAGGAACAGAGAGAAAATCAAACAACTTCCTTTCTTCCCAGCCTTTGTTTGTCAGCTCTTTCCTTTACAAATTCCAGTTTACTTTCCTGAAGTCGAGGTGACCATTTTCTCTTTGAAGTCCCTAGTTCTGGAGCCTGACTGGCTTTCTTTGTTCTTAGAGAGCCCTGCTCCCAAATAGGACAAAAGGTATGTTAATCAGGGGTAATTGAGAAACAAAAGGGCTATCCGGCCTCTGGGCAGCATTTGGTCCATTTGCCATCCTTAGTGATTCCTGAGGGAGGGGGGAGTTCTCAGAAGTCAGAAGCTGGTTTCATGGTTTCATCAATCCTGACATGCAGCCATCCTGACAGTAGCTACAAAACATCTGAAGTAAGTTCTATAAATGGACCTAAAAAATCAGCACCGAAAAAAACAGTGTTTAGCGCTATTCAATTAAGAGCGCTTAAAGTTAGGCACCATTTATAGAATAGCACTTAGAGCCGAGAACTGCGACTGCATTTAGACGCAGCCATTTATACCAATGAAACCTGGGTGCAAATCCCCATGCCTAAATTAGGCACACATCCCCTTTGTTCTATAACAATGTGCATAAATTAAAGGAATGCCCCTGATCAACCCATGACTGTGTCCCCTTTTTGGACCCTCGCGTAAAATTTATGTGCGGATCCTGCATCTAAATTTACACACAGAAATTTTAATTAAATGCAATTAGCACCAATAATTGCTAGTTAACATTTCAATTGTCGGTGCTAATTGGCTCATTATTCAATTAAATTGCACAAACAAATTGGGCATGCACCCAAATTTGCATGTGCAATTTACAGCTACTTTTATAGAATTGGGGGGAAAATGCCAGTAGCAATGTCTGCTTCCGGAACAGCTCAACAAATCACTTTTTAGAGACTTTTCAACTGAACATAAAACTTATTTACTCTCATTCCATAGAGTTGCATACTCAGATTTACAATTAGTACACAAATTTGAAAGCACAGTTTATAGAATAAGGTGAGTTGAATGAACAAAATAACTTAATAATGAGCTAATTGGTGTAAACAAGCAATAATATTCCATAGATATCCTTAATTGGCGCTAATTGGCACCAATTAACAGTTAGGCATGCATGCCTTTAGTCAGTATTCTAGAAGTTGCATGCCCAAAATCAATCACATGCATCTTCTAGGGAGCACAGGTGTGCCAGTGGTGTGCATCAAAATAAGTGTGCTCATTTTATAGAATACTATCACTTATATGCAGAACTGACATCAATTAGGCATGTATGCTAATGCCAACCATTGAGCTGGTGTATGTCCTTGTGCCTAAAGTTAGATGAGCAAATGGATACATGCTAGAATTCTAGAATGACAATTATAAATTGCCTTCATTGTGCTTAGCATATTCTATGTGGAATGGATAAGAAGCCCAGGGCCGCTGAGAGGGGACAAGATTCCCCAGGCCTGGCCTCAAAAGAGGGCCTGGTGCTAGTGCTGGCCGAGTTGTTTTTGCAAAAATCGAAGCCCCCCCCCCCCCATACCTTTTAAAACAGCAGTTCTTCACCCACAGTGAGTACAAGTAACTAGCAACTGATACAAACTGCTCGTGTCAACTGCACAGCCTTCCTTGTGATGCAATTTCCTGTTTCTGCATAGGCAGTAACCCGCCAGGGAAAGGCTGTGGGGCTGGTGATAACAGGGTGTATCAGTCGCTGGCTGCTGATGCTCACTGTCGGCGAAGAACTGCTGTTTTAAAAGGTACAGAGGAAGCATCAATTTTTACAAAAACAAGGGAGGCAGCAGTGGGCCCCTTGTTTGACCTGGGCCTGGCTTTGTCTCTCTGAGGCCCTGGAGTAGCCTAATGGTTACTGAGGTGGCCTGAGAACCCCACTGTAGCTCCTTGAGACTCTGGGCAAGTCAATTAACCCAATGCCCCAGCTACAAAATAAGTACCTGTATATAATATGTAAACCACATTGATTGTAACCACAGAAAGGCAGTATATCAAATCCCACCCCCTTATCCCTATTGGGGGGCCTAACCGTAGGTACCCTTTCTTGAATTTACCCTTAGAATGTAATGTGCACCTAAAGTCACAAGATAAACAATAATTTTCACAAAAGCAGCCCTCAAATTTTTCACAGGACACCATTGTTTCAGTCCAACAAATACTGTTTGCATCTGGCTCAGGCAAAGTTTCATCAGTTAAACTTTTCAGAAACTGGCATGTTGATCATAAACTGCTGATTCCAATCTGATCACTCAGCAGTTCAAAATAAGCAGTTTTGCAAAATAATATGATCAATGTCCATGACTCGTGCAATACTTATTCATAATTTAAGTTCAAAACAGAAAAATGCTGCTATGTGCCATTTAAGTACACCATCAGCATTAAAGGACAGTCCAGCAATCAAATGATGACATCAGCATCTCCAAAGTGTTGCAGCTTTATTGAACAAATGATGAAGGATCATCTGCTTTTCAGAGAACTGTACAAGTCTATTCTTTTTCTTCAAGCCTTCAGTTGATTTTTGAATTAAGAGGATTATGCAGCCAGGGAAAGTTAACTACTGGCTTTTTCTGCAGTATGGTTGTTCATAAGAGATAAGAATAGCCATAGTGGGTCAGACCAATGGTCCATCTAGCTCAGCATCCTTCTTCCAACAGTGGCCAATCCAGGTCACAAGTACCTGGCAGAAACTTAATTAGTAGCACCATTCCATGCTACCAGTCCCGGGGCAAGCAGTGGCTTCCCCTTTGCCCATTTCAATAACAGACTATGGACTTTTCCTCCAGGAACTTGTGCAAACCTTTTTAAACCCAGATATGCTAACCACATCCTCCGGCAGCGAGTTCCAGAACTAATCTGTTTTATGAGTGAAAAAATATTTCTTCCTATTTGTTTTAAAAGTATTTCCATGTAGTTTCATCGAGTGTCCCCTTGTCTTTGTACTACACCAATCAGTATTTTAGAGACCTCAATCAAATCCCTCCTTAGTCATCTCTTTTCCAAGCTAAAGAGTCCTAACCTCTCTAGCCTTTCCTTATATAGAAGGAGTTCCATCCCCTTTATCATTTTGGTCACTCTTCTTCAACCTTTTCTAATTCCGCTATATCTTTTTTTGAGATACAACGACCAGAATTGAATGCAACTGGGTTTGATTCCCACTGCAGGCACGGGCAGCTCCTTGTGACTCTGGGCAAGTCACTTTACCCTCCATTGCCCCAGGTACAAATAAGTACCTGTATATAATATGTAAGCCGCATTGAACCTGCTATGACTGGGAAAGCGCGGGGTACAAATGTAACAAAAAAAAAAGTTGAGGTCATACCATGAAGCGCTACAGAGGCATTATAGTATTCTCAGTTTTATTTACCATCCTTTACCTAATAATTCCTAGCTAATACTTCCTAGCAGAAGCGGAGCCAGGTTGAGCCAGGTTGAGCCAGGTTGACGGCGCGGGGGGAGTGAGAGCGGACTTCTGTCTGCGCACATTTTCAAGGCAAGACGATGAAAAAAATAGGCACCCCACCTAGCTACGCCACTGCTTCCTAGCATCCTGTCTTGCCTCCACACACTGGGCAGAATATTTCAGTGTATTGTCTACAATGGCACCTAGATATTTTTCTTGAGTGCTGACTCCTAAGGTGGACCCTAGCATCAGGTAACTATGATTCGGATTATTCTTCCCAATATGCATCACTTTTTGTCCACATTAAATTTCATCTGCCATTTGGATGCCCAGTCTTCCAGCTTCCTAGATAGTGTTGATATGGATGGAATTTATATGACTGTATTATATTCTGTTTTCTGTGATGTGAAGGCAGATTTTACAAAGTACAAATCAGAATTGAGACATCCAACTCAAGACATGTCAATCTCTACTAGTATTTCATAAAAGGTTTTTCCTGACGTATAGCCTTATCTGAAATACATGCTGGATTGAATATGTATGTGTCAGCTATATGCGGCTCTAGCACTCATTTTGTCATTGTCAAAGACTATCAATGGGGTCAACTTGACAACATACACATGTATGTTTTGCCATTTTAGAAACATATACATCTATATTTTCCCAAGCTGTCAGATCCCAACATCATTGGCTAGTAGCATGTTTTCAGCAAGGCGAGGGGGATTAAGCAGGCCTGACCCAACCAGTAGGCAAACTAAGTGTTTGCCTAGTGTGGAAAAAAGTTTTTTGGGGGGCAGGAGCAGCACCAACATGACAGTCAGCATGCCTATGAAAGATGTGTTGCTGGCACAGGAAAACAAATAGAAGTAAGTAAATAATGGAATAAATGACAAATTAAAGGACAGTCTCCACTCATTCTCCAGCACAAAATTACATTTTCTGCCTTAACTTTTTAATGCAGAATTAGTGCACACTAATGCTTAATGTGCTATGCTATTTTAGCCTGCAGTTAAAGCCACATTAAACAGCTAATGCAGCTTAATAGATAAGCCACTTAATGCAGTACAAATCCAATTTAATTATATGATACCAAAAAAAAGAAACCCTCATTGTGAAAAAAAATGTTGCTAAGAAACTTCCTAAGATGTGCACATATGGTGATCATAGAAAAAAAAATCATTACGCAATACTTATCTTTTTGAAAAAGACAGTCCCATCACACCTCTGATAAGTGTAAAATGTCCAAAGAAGAAGAAACTTTTTTTTTCCAGATTTTCAAAGATGCCAAGCTGTCCACAATCCTTCCAAGCAGTTTGCAGTGCTCCAAGCACGTATCACGTTTACTGAAGCTTTTTCAGGGAGATCCATACCAATAAGAAAAAGAAAAGTAAAACTTAATCCAGTTTTGATACAGAGAGAATTTCAATAACATTGTATGTGGAACACAGATTTAACAACAAGAGGGATTAGCTCTTAGCTGGTGTAGTCACTGGCTTGAATTAAACACCCTTCACCGCGGAAGAATGTAAATTGTAGCCCAATCAATGTAATTGAATGAATATGGCTACAATGTTGCACACATAAACTTATGTAAAACTTTTTACTTTAACTAGAAAGGAAACCTCAGCAGTGGTACTTTAGGAAACAAATTTATATCATCAACCTTCATCCACCAACCTCATCATCGGTTCCTTTAACTGTGAAGTCATATTCAACATGTTATTTTAAACTGAACTTGCAGTTTTAGAAACATTTTAAAGGCTCAAATAACTTATAAAAATGAATGTTGGCTCAGGGGGGTATTACTCTGACATGAGTCATGTTTCGCATAATGCTTTATCAAGAAGCCCCCTTTCAAACCGTCAGGTCCATCCTGCTGCTGCCGATGCTCTAACTTGCCAAGTTGCGTATTTTGCTGTAAGGGACTCTGCCTATCTCAGGGACCTTGCTACGCATATCACAGCCATTGACTTTCCTTTGCATTCTCCAAGTCACAGATGGCCTATGGCAGATTCTACCACCAGATCGCAACTTTGGTATTGGCTGTGTTCTGTCGGACTGCATTCCCATAGAGGACATTGTTTTTGGTGGAGGGAGTGGGAATAGGTAATTTTTTTTTTTGTTTTAAAGATGGGTGTCTATACTTTCATTTTGTTGCTGAGGCAGGGGTGGGGGTGGGGGAATGGGTAATGTTTGTTTGGTTCCAAAAACAGTTGTCTACACTTTCATTTTGTTACTGTGGTGGGGGTGGGTGGGGGAAATTTATATTTTTTGTTTGTTTTAATGATAGTTGGATGTTCTATTTTTTTGGTGCAATAAAAATGTAGAACCTTTTTGCTGTGCTACTGTGTCTGCATCAATACTTCTCTCACATGGAGTATTGTGTTCAGTTTTGGAGGCCGTATCTTGCTAAAGGTGTAAAAAGAATTGAAGCGGTCCAAAGAAAAGCTGCAAAAATGGTATGGGATTTGCATTACAAGACATATGAGGAGAGACTTGCTGACCTGAACATGTATACCCTGGAGGAAAGGAGAAACAGGGGTGATATGATACAGACGTTCAAATATTTGAAAGGTATTAATCCGCAAATGAACCTTTTCCGTAGATGGGAAGGTGGTAGAACTAGAGGACATGAAATGAGAATGAAGGGGGGCAGACTCATGAAAAATGTCAGGAAATATTTTTCCACGGAGAGAGTGGTGGATACTTGGAATGCCCTCCCACGGGAGGTGGTGGAGATGGAAAAAGGTAATGGAGTTCAAAAATGAGTGGGATAAACATAAAGGAATCCTGTTCAGAAGGAATGGATCCTCAGAAGCTTAGTGGAGATTGGGTGGCAGAGCCGGAGGTGGAAGGAGGGGCTAGTGGTTGGGAGGCGGGGCTAGTTCTGGGCAGACTTCTACGGTCTGTGCCCTGAAAATGGCAGATGCAAATCAAGGTCAGGTATAAAGTAGCACATATGAATTTATCTTGTTGGGCAGACTGGATGGACTGTAAAGGTCTTTCTCTGCCGTCATCTACTATATTACTATCCAGCTTATTTTCAAAGGAGAAGGGCGGCCATCATCCGACAAAAATCGGGAGATGGGCGTCCTTCTCCTAAGGGCGCTCAAATCGGCATAATCAAAAGCCGATTTTGGGCGGCTTCAACTGCTTTCCGTCGCAGGGACGGCCAAAGTTCGAGGGGGCATGTCGGCAGTGTACCGAGGGTGGGACGGGGGCGTGGTTAAGAGATGGCCATCCTCGGCCGATAATGGAAAAAAGAAGGCCATCCCTGATGAGCATTTCACCAACTTTACTTGGTCCATTTTTGTTCACGACCAATCCTTGAAAAGGTGCCTGAACTGACCAGATGACCACTGGAGGGAATTGGGGATCACCTCCCCTTACTCCCCCAGTGGTCATCAACCCCCTCCCACCCAAAAAAAAAAAACAAATTAAAAAACATTCCCGAGATAGACAATGTTCCTTAGTCTGCCCCCATGGCAAAACAAAGTTCATTACTAAGCTACTTCAAAAAACCACGTGTAGAGGAGAACTGTGAGGATGCAGATAGAATTGAAAAACCACGTCTAGAGGAGCATGATGAAGATGCTGTTCCCTCAACAAGTTCTACTTTATGCTCACAGATCAGTAAACCTGGTGTGCAACCGATGGAATTACTTTCAGATTTATCCAACATTGATGAACCACCAAAACAGCCAAAGTTACAGGCTTTCCCAGTTTGTACAATTAGTGGCAAGTCCTGAAGTTTTTCATCTCAACTGGTACGATAAATTTCGCTGGCTGGAATACAGTGCAAGCCAGGATGCGGTGATGTGCAAAGCGTGCAGACATTTTTCTCATACCCGGGCTGAAGAAACTTTCACAAGAACTGGCTTTAGAGATTGGAAGCACATGAATCAGAGCTGCTCAAAACATGAATCCAGCAAGGCACACTCTCTTGCACTAGGAAAATCTGAAGACTACAAACAAAGTCACTTACCAGGAGGTTGGGCAAACATTTTCAATCAACTAAACCAAGATGCCATGAACTTTTCTGTAGCTGAAAGGAATCATGAACACATCAAAGTAGTACTTGATATTGCGATATTCTGTGCCAAGCAAGAAATTCCATTATGCGGACACAGAGAGACAGAAGAAGCCTTAAATAAAGGACACGTTTTGGAAATGTTCAAACTGCTTAGCAAATATGACAATAGTATTCAAAGTCGCCTTGAAAACATTCCAAAGAATGCAACTCTAATGAGCCCAGATATTCAGAATGAACTGTTAGAATCTGCTACTTTACTACTGTTACGCAAAATCAAATCCGAAATACATGAAACCAATAATACATACTATGCAATTCTGGGTGATGAATGCAAAGATCTCTCTAAACGTGAGCTTGTTGCAGTATGTGTCAGGTACCTACACAAAGGGGTAATAAAGGAAAGGGCAGTTGGATTTGTTGATACTGCAGACATGACAGCAAATGGGATTTCTGATAAAATCATAAAAGTGCTTGAAGTGCTTGAATTAGATCCAGAGTTATGTTTTGGCTTCAGATTTGATGGAGCATCTGTGATGTCTGGAAACAAAGGAGGTGTTCATGTCATTTTGAAACGCACGTTTCGGCGGGCTGTTTATGTGCACTGTAATTCTCATCGCCTCAATCTGGTTCTCTGCACAGCATCTAAAGCATGTCCCTCTGTTAGCACATTTTTTTGAAACTCTGAACTTGCATAGTTTTATGATAGGTACATTTAGGCATGCTCATTTTTTGGAAGTACAGAAACAACTCCATCCTGATAGACAATGCCTTGAGCTTGAACGATCAACAGACACAAGGTGGAGCTCAAAATCTGGCTCTGTGAAAAATTATTTATGCTTTTTTAAGTTATTCTTGAAGTACTTGTTGAATTTTCAAATGCTGCTGGACAGACAAAACTAGATTCCCTATCTCTTCTACATTAGATAGAGACAAAGAAATTCTTATTTCTGGCAGTTACATTTGGGAAATTATTTGAAAGCAGTGATTTTGCCACGAAAGGACTACAGAGTGCCATGTTGTCTGTTACAGTTGGCATTAATCTTATAGAGTGACTAAAAGAAGCTTTTGCTCAGTTTAGGGAGAACACATCAAATGACTTTGATAAAATTCTTAAGTTAACAGAGGATCTCATGGAGAAATATGATATTGAAAAGTGGGATATTTCTTCCTCTCGAAAGACAAAACTACCTGTAAAGTTTGGTGATTCATTGTTTTTTTTCCACTTTGGGTAAATCTTCTTCTGTTCAAAGCAATGAAGATTTGAGACATCTGTGGAATGAGGTAATTGACTGTCAGCTAAGTGAACTGAATAATTGTTTTCAAGATGATGCTTATGGAATGATGACTGCTTCTGCTGCCTGTATGCCAATATCTGCTGACCACCATGGGCTGAATATTACCACTTTAAGTTCAATAATTCTTGAGTATACTATGAGTTAACAGTTTATCTGTTAATTTTCTTTTCTCATACCAATGTTATTTCATCAAGCAACTTTTGTACTATATTGTTCCAATCTGTCATCATCTAAAGATGATATAATCCTTTTGTTTAGATTTAACTCCACGTTTCATTAATTTACTCACCAATTCCATTAATTTAGATAATTGTAATTCTCTATATCATGACCTATCATTGTCTTTCAGCAAGAGATTTAAATTATTTAAAAAACACAGTTGCACACTTGCTAACTGGCAAAAAAGATGTGACCACATTACCCCACTGCTTTAGTATTTGCAATGATTGCTGGCCAAAGTCAAATCTAAATTTTAGTAGAAAGGGTAAGGAGCCTGATATACTGCCTTTCTATGGTACAATCAAAACAGTGTACATTTATGCAGGCACTTTCTCTGTGTCCCTGGGGCAATAGAGGATTAGATGATTTACCTAGAGTCACAAGGAACTGCAGTGAGACTTAAACCCAGTTTCCCAGCCTACCTCACTAACCACTAGGCTACTCCTCAGGTCCATTATATTTAAACTCAGAATCTGGCTCACTGTGAGAATACATTGTGGGGCATTCCTTATGATCATCCCAGAAAGGATTGATTGCTTGTCCTCTTTTTCCTAAATTTGACTGGCTTTCACACATTTAGGTGCATTCTCCTACTTTGGCTTTCTTTTGTGGAATTCCTCAAGAAATAAGAATCATCAATAACTATTTACAGTTTAGGAAAAAAATAAAAGCATAACTGTTCTCTTAGGACCCGATAATCAGCACGAGTTAGCTAGCTAGGAACGGCTACTGTCCGATTAATTCTAATCTTGGAGGATAGCTGGTAATTTTCAGTGGCATTTAACCAGTTATCACCATGACAAATGCCTGGTTAGTGTTGAAAAAAGCTGGTGATGTTGGTGGTATTCTGAGGGGGAGGGGAATTCTGGGAACGTGACCGGTTAAGTTCTGATATTTGGAACTTAACCAGCCAGGCTTAGTGGCCAAATAAGGCCACATAAAAAGTAGGCTTATCTTTGCCCGCTAAGCCATGGTTGGTTAAGTCTGAATATTGATTTAACTGGGAATTTGCTAGTCAGTGTTGAAAAACCCAGATAATCAATGTTGGCCACTGGAAATGGCCTGGCATTGAATATCTGCAGAGTGCTGCCAGGCTGAATATTGGGGGTTTGTATTTCATGATTTAAGTTGCATGGGAGCTGATAATATCCTTTTTATATTAATAAATGATTTGTTTTGTATTATTTAGATAATATTGTTTTATGTTTTATTTTTTTGAGTTTGATGTGCTGATTATGTATATTCTTGTTGTATTGTTCCTACGCACTGCTTAATTGTTATGTAATAAGCAGTATATTAAATGAATAAATGGAATAGAATGGAACTACTCATGGTAATCCAGCACTACACTCTAGTATGTCACATTATTTCCTTGTTGGTTTTCTATTTCTAATTGTATATCATGAACCAATCATTAAGCCATACTGTATTCTTTAATAGTTTAATAGTTTACATTACTTGATATACCACTGTTCAAATATACCAGAGTGGTTCACAATTAAGTAAAAATAGAAAAGGATGTCAATCATAGGAAAGACTCACTCACACCATTCCCACAGAACTAACATTATTCCTCTCTTCACTCATATCAGGTCTTCTGTGCTGCACCAAGGTTAGCCTTCCATACCAAAAGCTTACCTAAAGAAATAACATTTCAGTTTTTTAAAATTAATTCAAAGAGGTCTCCATCCATAATGAGACAGATAGTTGATTCCATAAAGAAGGGGCACGCCAAAAATAAGCACTGCTTTGTGTAATAAAAAGGTGTGCTTGCTGTGTAGTAGGCAGTGCCAATAGGGCAAAATCAGTAGAATATAAAGTATGCCATGGATGATAAAACTGAATCAAAGGGACCAGATAAGAGGGCATATCCCCATAATGCACTTTATGGGTTAGTAACAAAGTTATTTTACCTTTCCTGTGAACCCTCAGTTCCTTCCTTTAGTGGTAATTTTTTCATAGTATCATCAATATATTATTTTCTGTATCATGCAGTCAGCACTCAAGAAAAAGATCTGGGTGTCATTGTAGAGAATACGCTGAAATCTGCTCAGTGTGCAGTGGCAGCCTAAAAAACAAACAGGATGCTAGGAATTATAGGAAAGGGATGGTGAATTAGACCGAAAATACTATAATTCCTTTGTATCACTCTATGGTGCATTCACATCTTAAGTATTGTGTTCAGTTCTGGTTGCCGTATCTCAAACAAGATATAGCGGAATTAGTAAAGGTTCAAAGAAGAGTGACCAAAACGATAAAGGGGAAGGAACTCCTTTTGTATGAGGAAAGGCTACAGAGGTTAGGGCTCTTCAGCTTGGAAAAGAGACAGATGAGGGACGATATGATTGAGGTCTACAAAATCCTGAGTGGTGTAGAACGAATAGAAGTAAATTGATTTTTTTACTCGATCCAAAAGTACAAAGACTAGGGGACACTTGAGGAAGTTATATGGAAATACTTCTAAAACAAATAGGAGGAAATATTTTTTCACTTAACAAATAGTTAAGCTCTGGAACTCTTTTCCGGAAGATGTGGTAACAGCGATTAGTGTATCTGGGCTTAAAAAAGGTTTGGACAAATTCCTGGAGGAAAAGTCCATAGTCTGCCATGGAGACAGACATGGGAAACAACTGCTTGCCCTGGGATTTATAGTATGGAGTGTCACCACCATTTAGGTTTCTGCCAGGTACTTGTGACCTGGCTTGGTCACTGTTTGGAAAATAGGATACTGAGCTAGATGGACCATTGGTCTGACTCAGTATGGCTACTCTTATGCAGGGGCGTAGCCAGACAATAGATTTTGGGTGGGCCTAGGCAACAAGTGGGTGGGCACCAACTGCTCTCCCCCCCCCCCCCACATCAAAAATATATCTCAGCTGGCAGGAAAGTGGTTCTGTCCACCTTGGCAGTCTGCAGCAGACATGCGTTGAAACTGAGCATGCGCAGTTGCCAGTATCGTGGAGAGCAGAGTTTTTGTTACCATCAGGGGGAAGTCTTCAGCTGGTGGAGCTTGGGATCCCCAACAGTTACCGCTAAACGTGTGCTACTGTTGGGTGGGACTGAGCCCTAACTGGGTGGGCCTTGGCCCACCCAGGCCCACCTGTGGCTACGCAACTGCTCTTATGTTCTTAATTATTCATGAAGATTAGCATGGCATTTGCTCATTATGAACTTCATAGCTCTCTGAGACTGTATAACTGCTGCTGCTGTGTGTTATTTTACCCATAACACAAAAGATGAACATGGATGCTACTTAGCAGACCTATTGTGCAAACAGAATCAATTGGTCTCTTTTCTTACTCTTTCATTCTCATAGATGACTCTACTACAGTCATTTTGTGCATCCTGCTCTACTTTGACAGTAGATAACTCCTAACTACAGAAAAATGTTAACATCCAGCCTCCTACTGTTTCCATGTTTTAGATAAACTGTGAAATTAATTTATTCTGCATGTATACTGTGAAGACAACTAATCAGGCTAAAGTAATACCTGAAATGTGTGTGAGTGTGTGTGTGTATGTGTGTGTGTGTGTGTGTGTCTGTAACTGAAAAGCAAAGGGATGCTATAACAAAATCTGTAACTATTTTGGCGAAAATAAACTGTCATCTTCAGTCTGTCTAGCCTGCTAAGTATCAGTAATGTAAATAATAAGCTAAGTTGCTTCAAGGGCTGCCAGCTTCTCCTAATCTCTGTGTGGGGTGGTGAGACAGAATCTTATAAATAAAAAAGGTTCTAATCCATTAAAAAACAAACAGAGAGGCTCTGTGGGTCTGTAACAAAAATAAAAGTAAGACAAAAGAGGTCCATAGAAGTTCAGAGAACTGTCTTTATTGAAAAATTCACCTGATGTGGTTCATGTTTCGCCCAGTCATGGCTGCCTCAGGGGTACAGTACTACAAATATAATCATATAAAAACACATTAATGTTAAATTACATAAAGATAAAATACTGCTCTATTTTTCCTTCTATTAGGGTCCCTTGGTTTTGTATCATCTATTTGCTATATATTCCAAGGGAGGTCTGAATGTTGTTTCCCCAGGAGTGTGTCTGTTTTCATTTTCTATACTAAATTAGTAACTGGACCTCAGTGCTTCCACTCCTGGATTGTCACCTTCAAAGGTGCATCATAGCCTTGCCTTATCAAAAGGATTCCAGGATAAATTGTGGAGCTAGTCCTATCATCAGTCCTATATTTTCTAATTTTAATTTTACCACCAGTGCAGACACCAATGTAAAAAAACTCCTAATGAGAAAAACCATTCGTGTCTCACTGTTGGTTTCTTTTAAACATACACACCCTGTGAAAACACACTACTGAAACTATTAGAAACCTTAATTTTTCTGTAAATTTTCTTCTATGCTTCCCCCACACCCTATGTTTCATCATTTAAGGCACTTCTGCTACCCATTCTCAAACCCACACTTATATAATGTGTTCTCCAGCCGGCTGGTGCAGTTGAGTCTCCTCTCTTTGACTTCCTCCGCTGTAACTTCCTTCCCCCTGTTATGGGCGTAGACAGCTATTGTCTTGTCAGTCTTTCCGTGCCTTAAATTTTTTTATTCTTTTATAGGTGTGGAAGCATAGGGAAGGCAGGACTGGGGCATGCCTAACACATGGGCGTCCTTGACCGATAATGGAAAAAAGAAGGACGTCCCTGACGAGCACTTGGCCGACATTATTTGGTCCATTTTTTCATATGACCAAGCCTCAAAAAGGTGCCCGAACTGACCGCATGACCACCGGAGGGAATCGGGGATGACCTTCCCTGATTTATCCAGTGGTCCCTAACCCCCTCCCACCCTAAAAAACGTTTTAAATATTTTTTGCCAGCCTCTATGCCAGCCTCAAATGTCATACCCAGCTTCATGACAGCAGTATGCAGGTCCCTGGAGCAGTTTTAGTGGGTGCAGTGCACTTGAGGCAAGCGGACCCAGGTCCACCCCCCCACCTGTTACACTTGTGGTGGTAAATGTAAGACCTTCAAAACCCACCAGAAACCCACTGTACCCACATGTAGGTGCCCCCCTTCACCCCTTAGGGCTATGGTTGTGTTGTACAGTTGTGGGTAGTGGGTTTGGGGGGGTTGGGGGGTTGGGGGGCTCAGCACCCAAGGTAAGGGAGCTATGCACCTGGGAGCAATTTGTGAAGTCCACTGCAGTGCCCCCTAGGGTGTCCAGTTGGTGTCCTGGCATGTGAGGGGGACCAGTGCACTACGAATGCTGGCTCCTCCCACAACCAAATGGCTTGGATTTGGTCGTTTCTGAGATGGGCGTCCTCCGTTTCCATTATTGCTGAAAATCGGGGACAACCATCCCTAAGGACGACCATCTCTAAAGTCAACCTAAATTTTGCGATTTGGGCGTCACCGACCATATTATTGAAATGAAAGATGGACGCCCATCTTGTTTTGATAATACGTGTTTCCCCGCCCCTTTGTCGGGATGTCCTGCGAGGACGTCCTCAGGAAAACTTTTTGATTATGCCCCTCTATGTCAAAATAAACAAAAAGTTTAAATAAATAGATGATCATGACAAAACTTCAAATAATTGGAAACAACATCAAATATTAAAAAGAATATAAAATGGCAAAAATTAAAACAATTATATAAATCTGCTGCTCAGTCTGTCACAAAAATAAGATAATACATACATGCACCAGCACTGTGAAACAGTAAATGACAGTTATTATGATATTATAGAAAAAATAATATATAAAATACATCAAACCATAAAATGGCTACTATATACATAGCATGAGTTTTTGAGATGCTATAAAATTCTGTTTTTTTTGTACTGACATCCTTTAATACTGTTGGTCAATCCTTGCATCCTTTTCTGCTCATAGATATACATATTACATATCACAATGCAGTATAGAATTATTCTCCTTATGAGGTCACATGATGCAGCAGACCTAGCAAGACACCCCAAAGAGTGGCTCCGAGCTGATCTCTCAAAATCTGCTTTCATCGTGCAATAATTCTCTTTTGTTGTGGTCCTCGTTATCGATCTTGGAGTGCTAGCTGCTCAGGAGGCGATTCTTTGGGTGGTGTTTATGGTTTATGCTGAGAAAGGATTCGAGACCTCACAGAGATCCTCTCACACAAGATCTTCCAAGATGGTGATGTATTATACCCGTAGTGACATAGGATGACGCAACAGTACTGGAGCTTAATAAACACTTATCAGCTGTTATGGACGATAAGCTGTCCCAAATTCAGGCTGTCATTCAGGGAGTCAAGGATAGCCTTGACTCCATAACCAACAATTTGCACAGGTCGAGGAGTGCATTGTACAATAGGAGGCCCACAGAGCTGGCCTCGATTCTCGGCTTAGGGAGATGGAGGTGCAGAATCAGTGACTATAAGAGAGGTTCAAGGACCATGAAAATCGTAATCGCAGAAATAATCTATGATTGGTGGGCCTCCCTGAGACCAAGAAAGACAGGGAGTTGCAAGAATGCTTGGAGCATTGGCTGCCCACTGCTCTAGGGCTGAAAAATGGCCCTACCACATTTGCTAGTGTGAGAGTGCACCATGTGGGCCGGTGCCAGGCAGAGGATTGTTATTTTCCGTCTTCCGAATTATGCAGAGAAGGAGCTTATCTTGTGCAAATGCAGAGAACTTCAAACTCTAACTTATGAGAATACAAGTTTCTATGGTTCTAAGATTTCTTTGCGGCAGGGGTAGTGCGGCGGAAAACTATGGAAACGTACTGCATGGAATTCTACAAGAAAGGGCTCAAGGTATCTCTTCAATATCCAACAAGAGTGTGTTTTGCTCATCAAGCAAAACCTTGCAATTTGAAAATGCTAAAGATCTGGAAGCCTTTATACAGCGCCTGGCAGCGATTGATCCCTCTACCGCTTAAACAAGGTGTAATGAGCCTTAGTGCCTTGTTTGATTCTTCATCTGGGGCCACTGCATTTTAGTCCCTGCCTCTGTGCATTTGGCTTGGTTGATCACTTTTTCCATGAATCTGGACCAAAGCCTTCTTCAGAGTGCACGCTCATGGGCAATTCATAGTGATCACTCAGCGCACTATCATCTTATGGCAGGTGCCCTGTGGGATTCTTTGATACATCTCATTCAAGGGGTGTGCTTATTGCACTTGCCAGGAGTGACCAACTGAGAATGGATATCTTCCTACTAGCCTGATGGCTGATCTGCCTACTAAGCCTGCCAGATGGCACTCATACTTTCCTTTAGGAGGCATCAACGATGTGCTGCAGTTTGAGTTATTTTATCCTCAGAAAAGTTCTGCAATTTCTTTAGTTGTATATGGTAAAGAGGGAGAGGCCCAGAGGGGCTCTTTTTTGACTAGTTAGTAGATGTGTAGGAATCAGGGGACTGGAAATGGAAACTAGTGGGGGGGAGGGGGTTTGTCATTCATGTGGGTATTGGGAGGATGGGGAGTGAATGGTGTGCTTGTGGGTATATAAGTACAAAACTAATGCCACACTGGGAAAAGACCAAGGGTCCATCGAGCCTAGCATCCTGTCCACGACAGCAGCCAATCCAGGCCAAGGGCACCTGGCAAGCTTCCCAAATGTACAAACATTCTATACATGTTATTCCTGGGTGCTTGAGGGTGTGTGCTTTGTGGGATGGGGAATGAGTGTGGCGTGTGTGTGTAGGAGAGCAATAGCACTGGTACTTCTTCTGGATCTGGGTAAGACCTACATGCTTTATAGCGAGGGGGTGAGCCTGGCTGGGATGCCCTCTTAGAGTACATCATTCAACTATTCATTACTTCTCTTTGTTGTATTGGGATCATGGTTAAGTTGACAACTGCTGTATTGAATGTTGATGGGTTTAACTCCCTCGTGAAGAGAACTAAAGTCTTGTCTATGCTGCGTAAAGCTGGGGTGGACATTGCTTTTCTGAAAGAAACACAACTCACAGCAGTGGTGCATGAGAAACTGAAAATTTTGTGTTTTAAATGGACTGATTTTCCTCTGCCATTTCTGGGCTGGATGGCGTTTGTGAAGATGATTATGATCCCTAAGTTGCTATACCTCCTTCAGGCTCTGCATGGCTGGGTGAAGCAGAAGGTGGAGATGGCACTGCATTCTCTCTTTTGAAAATTCATTTGGAGAAATGGGGCCACATGGATTAGATATGCAAAGCTCATTTTGGGTAAGCAACGTGGGGGGTATCAATTTCCCAGATCTTCGCATTTACAATGATGCTGTATTACTCTGCTGGATTCATGAAATGATTTCTGTGGTTCTTAGATTTTTCCCTTTAGAGCTGTTGAAGTCTTGGTGTGGTCCTTATATGCCCATCAAATTGATACACCAGGATCCAGTGTGCTCTGGGGTTTTTAAAAACAAACTAGCTTTCTGGAGACCATTCCAATTTGCTTGGAAGTGGTTGCAAAAGTGGAAGGGGAAGACATATAAACCATCTGTGTTTTTGAGGTTAGGTGGAAATTTGGATATTATGCCCGGGATGGGAAGTTCTCCTTTCCAACTTTGGAAACAGCGGGGATGCTCCACATTTTTTCAGATTATTCAGGATGGGAGTGAAGACTTCCCTTCATTTACTCAGTTTTAGTAATGCTGGAGCTTTCCGAAATCACATATGTGGGCTTTCTTCCAGGCCTGATAATATAATGATAGTTTGGTCTGCCGGTATGGTGATGCTTGGGCAGGCTCTGTTCTGGATTCCAAATTTGATATAAACCCCCCATTTTTTAACCAGCTGTCCACCTGGGGTAAAATGGTGAGGGATGCTTCTGATAGGATATGTTTTGATTAAAGGGCATCACAGTTTTTTAAGCTTTTTTCTGACTCCTTTGTCTTGCTTAAATCTGTAGACCTACAAGAGACACAATTCAAAATTTTGCATAAGGCATATATTACTAGGGAACAGGAGGGGCAGTGTTGAACCTGTGGGACAATGCCAATTGCATTCAATGTAAAATTCATTTGGGGCCACTGCTTCACTCTTTTTTTTAAAGTGTCCCAAGCTTGTGTTGTGGTCCCTGGCTCTTGCCTCTTCAGAAAAGACTTTGCACCAGGAGGTGTCCTAGGATTATAGTATATTGTTACTGGGATACCAGCAGGGGATTACAGATCAACATATCTCCATGCCTGCCTGAAAATTTGTGAGTATTGCATTAGTGTTAATTAAAAAAAGTAATTTTCCATTATTGGGCATCAGCAGATAGTCTTTCTATGGATCTCTGGTTTCACAAGATGAGAGACGTCTCAACTTATGAAGTTCGGCGCGAGAAAGGGAAACCAAAAACGCCTGAACGCTTAGATACATTAGTTTATAGCAGCATTATAAGTACAGGCCACCTGCTGAGTACCTTTTCTGGATGCAGACACCATAGTTAAATTCATCTTTACACTAACCAGTGTTTGGGTTTGATGTTTGATTGGAACGAGTATGGGAGGGTGCTTGATGTGGAAATGGTGACTGAGTGGGTTGTGAGTTTGTAAGGTTTGCATGGGACAGTGTGATTGAGATGGGGGATTTCTAACACAAAATGTGACAAGGAGGTACACACAGTGTTGTCGTTGTGTAACATAGTAACATAGTAACATAGTAGATGACGGCAGAAAAAGACCTGCACAGTCCATCTAGTCTGTCCACGATAAACTCATATGTGTATACCTTACCTTGATTTGTACCTGTCTTTTTCAGGGCACAGACCGTATAAGTCTGTCCAGCAGTATTTCCCGCCTCCCAACCACCAGTCCCGCCTCCCATCACCGGCTCCGGCACAGACCCCGTATAAGTCTGTCCTCCCCTATCCTAGCCTCTCAACCACCAACCCCTCTTCACCCCGCCACCCAATTTGAGCTAAGCTTCTGTGGATCCATTCCTTCTGCACAGGATTCCTTTATGCCTATCCTACGCATGTTTGAATTCCGTTACCGTTTTCATCTCCACCACCTCCCGCGGGAGGGCATTCCAAGCGTTCACCACCCTCTCTGTGAAGAAATACTTCCTGACATCTTTCCTGAGTCTGCCCCCCTTCAATCTCATTTCATGTCCTCTCGTTCTACCGCCTTCCCATCTCTGGAAAAGATTCGTTTGCGGATTAATACCTTTCAAATATTTGAACGTCTGTATCATATCACCCATTTCTCCTTTCCTCCAGAGTATACATGTTCAGGTCAGCAAGTCTCTCTTCATACATCTTGGAATGCAAATCCCATACCATCCTCGTAGCTTTTCTTTGCACCACTTCTATTTTTTTAACATCCTTCGCAAGGTACGGCCTCCAAAACTGAACACAATACTCCAGGTGGGGCCTCACCAACGTCTTATACAGGGGCATTAAAACCTTCTTTCTTCTGCTGGTCACACCTCTCTCTATACAGCCTAGCAACCTTCTCGCTACGGCTACCGCCTTGTCGCACTGTTTCATCGCCTTCAGGTCCTCAGATACTATCACCCCAAGATCCCTCTCCCCATCCGTGTCTATCAGGCTCTCCCCACCTAACACATACGCCTCCCTTGGATTTCTACTCCCTAAGTGCATCACTTTGCATTTCTTTGCATTGAATTTTAATTGCCAAACGTTAGACCATTCTTCCATTTTCTGCCTTTCATGACTGGCTCCAACTATCTTTTTGCAGGAAGGACGAGGTATTACTAGTGTTTCTTTTACTGTTTTGGATGTTCATTAGCTATTTGCTGTATGTTTTCATGTTCCTGTTAATGTTGTGTATTTCTTTGCTTACAAATGTAAATAAATAAATAAACAAATAAATAAAATATAGCTAACTTGCACTGCCTTTCATCCCCTCACTAGCCCCAGCTCCAACTCCATCTCTGGCTTTCTTTCCTTCCCTTGCATCCAGGCTATTCTTCTATCTCATACTCTCCATCCCATCTTCTGTTGCCTCTTTCACCATCATTTAACCCCATTAACACCCTCATTCAACTCCTTCAGATATCTATTTCTTTCCTGTCATATCCCTCCCCAATACTCCTGTTCCTTTTCAATACTTTTCCTCCTGTCTTCCAGGCCATTCACATTGAGGGGCATTTTCAATATGACGTCTTAAGTCTGAATTGAGATGTTTTGCCGAAAATGACTGAACCCCCCCCATCTAGCTCACAGCCATAACCACTCCAGAAAAATGTCTAAATATCTGGTTTGATTATGGCTTTGAACTAGATGTTTTTATGTTCAACACGCCCATCTGTAAATACCATTAAAAATAAGAATTCCAGGGAAAAATGTAGAAAAACAAGCCACAGGTATCTCTGTCTGGCAGCATTCCTAGTAAACTGGCCACACAGACATCCCAGCAGTGCAGAGGGGCAGCCTAGTGGTCAGTGCAGTGGACACATAAAGGGACTCTGGTTCAAATCCCAGCTAAATCCCTTTATATTGTATTCTGAGTCCTCTAGGAACAGAGAAAACTATACCTATAGGTCCACTACTACAATAGCCCTCATGTTTGCAAGTCACTTATATAATTAGGTACAGGAGGGATTTGTATGTTCCAGGAGGGCTCACATATTTGTACTGAAATTATAGAGTTAAAGTGGAAATTGAACTTGTGTCCTGTTCACTGTCCACTGTACTACTCCATCCACTTGCTTGCTGCTTTTTTAGGAAAGGCCATAATATCTGGAGCTGTCATACAGCCTGGTATCTACTGTCACTTTCACATCTTTGGGGTGTGGGAGGGGGGTCATTGACCATTTGGGGATTAAGGAAGGGTCATACCTTAATCCTTCAAATGGTCAACTGGTCAGTAAGGGCATCTTTTTTCATCTTAGTTATGACTGAAACAGGTCTAGATAAAAATGTACTTCTTTTTTGCCATTGACCTTTTTTCTTCAGTTCCATTATCGCAGAAAAACATCCAGATTTTAAGCTTGCCCAAGTCCCACCCAAAACACACCTTCAATATGCCCCACTGCAATTTAGACAAACTGCAGAGTAAAACATCCCAAATCTGAGTTTCAAAAATTGTGACTTAGATGTTTTTGTGAGAAAAACATCCATCTGCCTTTTTGTGCCAATTTGGACACATTTTTCTTTTTTGAAAATGAGTGCTATTATCCCACACTTCTTTCCCTCTCTCTTACCCCCCATTTCACATTCTCTGTTGTTTTCTTCAACTCATCAACACCTCCCCCACTGATACCTACCAATTGCCAGATCCTCCCTATCCCTTCAAAATTCCTTCTCCACCTCTTTTATCCCACAAAAAAAAATTTCTACCACAGAATAATCAAATCCCATCCATCTTCAGTTCATTTCCCCTACCCCTCTACCCCCGAGTCCCACCCATCTCATAATCTCACCCCTGAGTCCCATCCACCTTTTTCTCTGTTCCACTTACCCCCCACCTAAATCCTACTCATCTTCTGCTCTGTTCCTCCAACCCCTACTCCTGAGTCCCACCCATCTTCTGCTGTTTTTAGGGTTTCTGGTCCATTTGATATTCCTTCACTCTCCATGTCCACCATTATTCATTCTGTGTCCCTCTCTGCTCTAAAGTCTCCCCTCTAGGTTCCTGTCCCTATCCATCCCCTATGTTCAGCACCTATTCTCTTTGTCCTCATACCAACCCTCTGTGTCCAGCATCACCCCTCTGTGTCCCTGGCCCTCCTCATTTCCAGCTTCTCCCATTCTCTTTCTATTATCTTGCACCTCCCATCCCAAGGCCACTATTTCTATCCCCTTGCCCTCTCCCTGCTATCCAGTATCTCTTTTTGTCCTCCCTCCACCTCAGTGTCTCTCCCTCTCTTCCCCCTATATTGTCCAGTCTCCCTCTTTTCCCTCCCATCCCGGCATCTCTATCTCCCCCCTTCCCTCCATGGCTCCAACATCTCTCCCCCTTTCTTCCCCCCTTCACCTGATCTATCCTCTCCATCCTATCCCTAATCCAGTATCTCCCCCCTCCCTACCCCTGTGACCTGGCATCTCTGTTTCTCTATCCCCTCCTCACCCTTTGTGGTTGCAGCATCTTTCTGTTCTCCCTCCTCCTGGTATGGCCCAGCATCTCATTTCTATTCCTTTCTTGCTCCCCTCCCCCTCGGTGGTCCTCCAAACATTTGGTACATTACCGTCAGTATCTGACATTCAGGCAGGCTATCATTGGACAGATCTAGAAACATTCTCTGTGCCATGTCCTTCCTATATAGGAAAAGGAAGTTGCATCAAAATAGGCAGGACACAGCAGCGAGAATACTTTTGGAGTCATCTGGCAGTGGCCTGCTGGAACTCTGCTGGTAACATACTGGAAGATTGGAGGACTACTGGGGGGGGGGGGGGGGAGGAGGAGGAAGGGAATTGAAAGGAGGTGCTGGTCCACACTAGGGAGAGGGAGAGATACTGGTTTTGGGGGTGAAGGAAGGTGGAAGATGCTAAACCACATGCCAGGTAAAATTGGGGTGGCAATGGGATGGCAAGTAATTTTTTGTGTGTGGGGGGGGGGGGGGTGGCACTTCTCACCCTGTGTCACCCCATAGTGACATCTAGTAAAACAAGTTAACTGTGAAAGAAAGGATGAAGATATTATTTCCACAGTAGAGGTTGATTCTGATTATATTTGAAATCCAAGGAGCAGTAGGAACGGGTTTCCACCAACAGGTTTTTTTTTATTTAATTATGTATTGGGCTTCAAAATGCTACCATTAATGGATAAATCACACTAATAATTATTTAAACTTTCATGAGGTAAGCTTGTAGATAAAAACTTAATGGGGATATATACAGTCTTTCTGCCAATTATGTAAAAAATTCAAGAACTCAGATTAACACCCTTTTTCTTCTGGCAGTTCACTTTTCAACACAATAATTGCAGTTCATCTGAGTCATTTACATTATTCGAACACTTTGTAGCTGAAGAATCTGGGGTTTTATTGCTAATTTAACATGGTTTAATGACCTGCAGATCAAATCAAGGAAACATAAAGCACAACTACTTTAAAAAATGGAGGAAGAAAACTATTGAATGAAAATATTGATTACAGTCTTTACTGAAGAAAATAAATGTTAGAGAGCTGTCAGAAAATTAACTACAACATGAACTTCCAATATCCAAAGATTATGCATCATGTGAAAGCAAGATGGGCCCCTGTTTTCTGAGTGAAACAGAAAAAAAATGTTCCAGCTTCCCAGCCCCATCTTCTAAATACCACTGCCTCATATCTACATCTTTCTCTCATCCTGTTAATATAGATAGATATAGATAGAAATTGTTGGAAACAAAAACCCTGGGCTATTTATTAAGAACACAACAAAGATTTACATTTATTTAAACTAGGGCTGCACTTTAATTGCAGTTAACTCTCCGATTAATGCATTAAGGGGTTCTTTTACCAAACCGCACTAAAAGGTGGCCAGTGCTGGTGTCTGCATATGGATTTTCCATGCACTGTGGTCACATTTACCTAATTAGTGACTAAACATCAATTTCCCCATTAGCGTGTGGCCATTACCACAGGAGCCCTTACTGTCACCTATTTAGGAGACGCTAAAGGCTCCTGTGCTAATTGGGTAGCGAGCAGTAATGTGTCCAAACTACCCGCTTAGTGCAGGTACGCCTACTCTCTGCCCATGGGCACACTTTCCATGCTGGAGAATAAACAATATTTTCCTGTGCGGGATTAGGCATGCACTGAGCAGGAAACTACCATGGGATGCCTTAGCACATCTCACGGTAGTGCCCTTTTAGCACATTGTAGGCCCGCATTAGGCCTACTGAGCCTTAGCAAAAGAGCCCCATAATCATTAATTGCGATTTAAAAAAGTAATTGCAATAAAAATACTAATCACATTGCAGTGTCTCCTGTCTCCGCCAAACATGTGTTCTTCTCTCTTCCACTTCCAACCCCTGTCCTCAGTGCAATCCAACATCTCTCCCTCCATCCACGATTCAACATCACCCACCCCCCTGCGCCAATCTACCTTAAAGGTGGACTTCTGTTGATCCTGGCCAGTGGTAATGTTGCACATGTGTTGTCTGCTACCTTGTCTGAAGCTTTCCCTTTGATCCATCCTGCCTAGGCAGAAACAGGAAGTGATGTCAGAGGAGGGGGGATAGGCCAGAGGGAAAGTGTCAGAGTAGGCCACAGACAGCATATTTGCAACACTATCACTCCCAGTATCAGCAGAAGACTATCTTTAAGGTAGACTAGAAGGTATACTAAAAGAGGAGGCAGAGGCTAAACCCACAAACAGAACTGGAAGGGGTCACTGATGGAACCTATGACTGAGGCAGTGGGCTCCAGAAGCCAAGAGAACAGCTTGATGTTGCTCACCATTAATTATGTATCACTGTTCATGGCAGTGGAGGGAGGGAGAGATGCTGGACAATGGGAAGGAGGAAGGAGACAGAGAGAGAGAGAGAGAGAGAGAATGGACCCCAGGAAAGAAAGAGAGATAATGGACCTGGGGGAAGAGGAGAGGGATGGAAAGGTGAGAAAGGGAGAGATGTTAGATCTAGGGTTGGGAGCGAGGGGGTTTATTTATTTATTTATTTGTTGCATTTGTATCCCACATTTTCCCACTTATTTGTAGGCTCAATGTGGCTTACATATTACCGTGATGGCGATCACCAATTCCGGTATGAGAAATACAGAGTGGTTTTGCGTTAAGGTTCATAAGTGACAGAGTAAATTAAGTAGTCAAGGAGAACGAGTTACGTTTTGTGCAGTTCATTTGTCCAGTTCTGGTATGAGTTTCGTTGTGTAGCAGGTTTCAGGTGTTTAGGTTGGATCGTTATGGTATGCCTTTTCGAACAGGGTGGTTTTTAATGATTTCCGGAAGTTAGTTAGGTCATGCATTGTTTTTATGATGTTTGGAAGTGCATTCCATAGTTGCGTGCTTATATAGGAGAAGCTGGATGCATATGTTGATTTGCATTTTAGTCCTTTGCAGCTAGGGTAGTGGAGGTTTAGGTATGTGTGTGTTGACCTTTTTGTGTTTCTGGATGGTAAGTCTATGAGGTCTGCCATGTAGACTGGTGCCTCGCCGTGAATAATTTTATGGAAGGGAAGGGAGATGGGATTTGATAAGCTTCTTTGAGCAGGGACTGTTCTTCTTTGTTAAACTGTACAGCGCTGCATAACCCTAGTAGCGCTCTAGAAATGTTAAGTAGTAGTAGTATACCACTTTTCTGTGGTTACAATCAAAGAAGTTTACGTATTATATACAGGTATTGATTTTTGTACTTGGGGCAATGGAGGGTTAAGGTGTCTTGCACAGAATCACAAGGAGCTGCAGCGGGAGGTAAGTAACTAAATAAATAAATAGATAAAAATAAAATATCTTTAATTATGTAATTAATCACGATTAACATTTTTAATTGAAATGCAGCCCTAATTTAAACATCATACCAAACAATTCAAAGTCTTCTTTGAGGCTGGTAATTTTTAGCTTGTTTCTTATTTCCTGAAAACTTATGTCAATATCTTTAGAGAACAAATGACATGTGAATCAAATTTCTTTAGTTTTTATTTAAACTTATCTACCTAGATCAGGGATTCTCAACCAATCTTTGGGGCACACTTAACCAGTCAGGTTGTCAGGATAGCCACAATGAATATGCATGGGATAAATTTGCATGCTGTACCTTCACTGCTTGCAAATCTATCTCATGAGCAGTGGAGTGCCTAAGGGGTCAGTGTTGGGGCTGTTCTGTTTAATATATTTGTGAGAGACATTGCTGGAGTGTTAGAAGGAAAAATTTGCCTATTTGCGAATGACATGAAGATAGCCAATAGAGTGGATACCCTGGAGGGTGTAGAAACCATGAGATGGGATCTCCAAGTGTTGAAAAAATGGTCAAGGGTTTGGCAGTTAAAATTTAATGCATAAAGTGCAGAGTGATGCACTTGGGGTACAAAAATCCAAAAGAGATGTACCAGATAGGAGGGGAGAGATTGGTAAGCTCAGCTCAGGAGAGGGACCTTGGGGTGATGGTGTCTGAAGATCTCAAGGTGATGAAACAATGCAATAAGGCGGTGCAGTGGCATAGCCAGACTGCCAATTTTGGATGGGCCTGAACCTAAAGCGGGTGGGCACAAAATGTTCTCTCTATCCCCCTTCCCCAGCAAAATTTAGTCACACTAATCAGATGCATTTGTCACATAGGGGTAAAGTGCTGCTTTTCAGTGCATCAGGTTTCAGAAAATTTATTTAAAAGCCTAACACCCTTTTCAATGAGCTTTCAGAGGCCAAAACCTCCTGCCTCAGGTCAGCATAACGCTGTTATGGTATCCTCTCCTGACCTAAGGAAGGAAGTATTGGTCTCTGAAACTTTATTAACACAGGTATCATATTACTTTATCCTAAATTAAAATAAAATTATTTTCTTTACCTTTGTTGTATGGCCATTTACTTTTTCTCATTGTGTTGCTCCCAGTCTCTAGATTCTGCTTTCCTTCGTCTTTCTCTTGCCAGGGTTTCCTGTCCATTCACCACCTATGGCTTTTCATCTTTTCCTCACCCTTGTTCTCCACATGCCCCTTCCTCTTATTCTCCAGTCTTTCCCTACTCTGTCCTCTCCCTCTTTCCATCCAGCAGCTCCCCTCTTTCTTTTGCATCCAGCGTCTCCTTTTTCTCCCTACCCTTCCATCCAGTGTCTTTCCTCTTTCTCTCCTCATCCTTCCACCCATCTACCCTCTCTCCTGATCCTTCCATCCAGTGTCTCTATCTCTCTACCCTTTTCTGTTCAGTCTCCCCTCTCTCTCCCCTCTTTCTCTCCCTATCCTCCCATGTCCAGCAACTCTCCCTTCCCTCCAGTCCCTTCTTCCTCTCCCTCCCATGTCCCAGCAGCTCTCTCCCTTCTTCCTCTCCCTCCCATGTCCCAGCGGCTCTCTCCCTTCCCTCCAGTCCCTTCTTCCTCTCCCTCCCATGTCCCAGGCTCTCGCCCTTCCCTCCAGTCCCTTCTTCCTCTCCCTCCCATGTCCCAGCAGCTCTCTCCCTTCTTCCTCTCCCTCCCATGTCCCAGCGGCTCTCTCCCTTCCCTCCAGTCCCTTCTTCCTCTCCCTCCCATGTCCCAGCAGCTCTCTCCCTTCCCTCCAGTCCCTTCTTCCTCTCCCTCCCATATCCAGTAGCTCTCTCCCTTCCTTCCAGTCCCTTCTTCCTCTCCCTCCCATGTTCAGTAGCTCTCTCCCTTCCCTCCAGCCCCTTCCTCCTCTCCCTCCCATGTCCAGTAGCTCTCTCCCTTCCCTCCAGCCCCTTCCTCCTCTCCCTCCCATGTCCCAGCAGCTCAGCCATTTTTCCTCCAGGTCCGCCCATCCGCATCCCTCGCACGCTGTCTCTATCCCTTTTGTCCCACGGAGGCAGCGCTTCCTTCCTGCCCTGTCTTCTCCCCAAGCTCCGCTGCATCGGTCCCTCCCTGCAAGTGGAATCCTCCTTCACCGGTCGCGCTGCGCTGCCATGCACACGCAGCGACGCTCCTCCCCCTGCCGCATCTATCTGGCCCTCTGTGATGCACTTCCTGTTTAGGGCCAGATGAACGCAGCAGGGGGAGGAGCGAAGCTGCGTGTGCATGGCAGCGCAGCGCGACCGGCGGAGGATTCCAATTGCAGGGAGGGACCGATGCAGCCGAGCTTGGGGAGAAGACAGGGCACTCCGGCCTGAGGCGTTCTCCTTCCAACGTCACGCCAGCGATTCACATAGCGAGCCTTAATCTGCCTGCATCGGAGCCTCTCCCTCAGACGCGTCCCACCTCTGCGTAAAACAGGAAGTTGCATTAGAGGAGGCGGTACGCATCTGAGGGAGAGGCTCTGACTCAGGCAGATTAAGGCTATGTGAATCGCCGGCGTCAGCGGGAGAACGCCTCAGGCTTTAAAAATGAGTGACCATGCGGATGGGTGAGAGACAGGACCCGGGGGGGGGGGGGGGGAGAAAGCAAAAGCTAAATAGTAGTAGTAGTAAAGCTACGGATAGCTGGAGGGGGGGCAGGGGAGAGAAGAGTCGCTGGTGGGCAGGGAGGACAGGGGGGAGAGGAGGGCCGCTGGACATGGGTGGATGGAGGGGAGAGCAGGGTTGCTGAACATGGGTGGATGGAGGGAGGGCAGGGCAGAGGAGAGTTGTTGGGTATGGGTGGATGGAGGGGAGAGGAGGGTTGCTGGACATGGGTGGATGGAGGGGACGGCGGGGGGGAGGGGAGGGTTGCTGGGTGGGTGGGTGGATGGAGTGGAGGGTTGCTGGACATGAATGGAGGAGAGGGAAGGGAGAGAGAAGAAATGCTGGACATGGTTGGAGGGGGAGGGAGGAGTGAGGAAGGAGATGAGATGAGAGAAAAGGAAGAGAATAGAAAAACTGCACATGGATGAAGAAAATAGGCAGAAGCTGGATCCACTGGACAGTCAAGTCTGCGGAGGACCCAGCTTTTACTTACGGATGTAGGACAAGAAATGAAGAAGAACGGCAGAAAGTAAAGAAATAAATGGAAAGGAAGCCCTGGAAACGGAGTTAAGAGGACAGATAGCAGCAGAATCGGATACTGGGCCAGCATGATCAGAAAAACAAAGCCACCAGACAACAAAGGTAGAAAAAAATCATTTTATTTTCATTATAGTGTTTGGAATATGTTCACTTTGAGAATCAGGTGCTCAACATTAAAAGTTTATATTTATTTATTTATTTACTTATTTATGGCATTTTATCCCACATTAAACATGAATTAGGGTGTTCTGTGGCTGTACATGAGAATTGTGATATTATGATCCCTTGTTTCATATTGCTGACGGTCTGCATTTTCCGTATGGGTGGTATATTGGTGTATTAGGTTCTGCCCAGTGTAATATTTATGGTACAGTAAGGTTCTGAGTATGTTTTTGCACAAAGTTGTGCATAGTGTTTTGCAGTTGAGCAATTGTGGTTAGTATATGCTTTGAGCAACCACTTTATTCTTTGACATATGATACATATCTAATATCTAAATTTAATAAAAGGTATTAATTGTGAGTTTTATTTTTATTTTTTTTTCTGTGTGTTATCAGGCAAGTATGGATTTAAGCTCCACCCCTGGCCCCACCCCTAACCCCACCCCCTTTAGCCTCCCCAAACAATTGGGCCACCGACCGCCTATGTCCATGTGTGAGGGGAAGGAGTATTCTTGTAGGGCTGTACTACTGTCTGCCAGGACAGGACGGACAGATGAAGAAATGTTTACAGAAATTAGGAAAGCTGGCAAATTGGGCAACAGTATAATAATGAGTGATTACAATTGCCCAATAATGACTGGATAAATGTTACATCAGGGAGCACAAGGGAGATAAAATTCCTAGATGTTATAAATGACTGCTTCTTGGAGCAACCATTCCAAGAACTGACAAGGGAGGGGGGCAGTTTAGATCTAGTCCTTGGTGGAGTACAGGGCATAGTACGATAGCTAGCTGTGGGGTTCTTTTACTAAGCCACGGTAAGAAGTGGCCTGCAGTAGTGTGAGTACATCTTTTGTGTGCACGCTGGGCCATTTTTTACCGCATCTAGCAAAAAGTGTCTTTAAGGGGCCGGAAAATAGACGTGCGCTAAAATTAAAATCAGCGCACGTTTTTGGCCTGAGACCTTACCACCACTCATTGAATTGACCTAGTGGTAAGGTCTCATATGCTATCCATGCGGTAAGCATGTAGTGCACACCAACTGCTATTTACTGCTGGGTAAGGGGTCCACAGTAGAAAACAGAGAATTCAGAATTACCACCCACCTCACACGCTAGCTGGGTGGTAGTGCCGATTTGGTGCTAGTGTTTTTAGTGTGCACTAAAAATAAGCACATGCTAAATGTTAGAGATACCCATATATTTCTATGGGGGTCTCTAGCATTTAGCACGTGCTAATCATTAGTCCGCACTAAAACCACTAGTGCATCTTTGTAAAACCCCCACTATTGGGCTCATTTTCGAAAGAGAAGGGCGCTTATCTTTCGACACAAATCGGGAGATGGGCGTCCTTCTCTCAGGGTCGCCCAAGTTGGCATAATCGAAAGACGATTTTGGGCATCCGCCACTGCTTTCCGTCGCAGGGACGACCAAAGTACCCGGGGGCATGTGAGAAGCATAGCGAAGGCGGGACTGGGGTGTGCTTAACACATGAGCGTCCATGGCCGATAATGGAAAAAAGAAGGACGTCCTTGATGAGCACTTGGTCGACTTTACTTGGTCCATTTTTCTTGCAACCAAGCCTCAAAAAGATGCCCGAATTGACCAGATGAACACAGGAGAGAATTGGGGATAACCTCCCCTTACTCCCCCAGTGGTCACTAACCCTCTCCCACCCAAAAAAACTTTTAAAATATTTTTGCCAGCCTCTATGCCAGCCTCAAATGTCATACCCAGCTCCATGACAGCAGTATGTAGGTCCCTGGAGCAGTTTTAGTGGGTACAGTGCACTTCAGCCAGGCGGACCCAGGCCCATCCCCCCTACCTGTTACACTTGTGGTGATAAATGTAAGCCCTTCAAAACCCACCACAAACCCACTGTACCCACATGTAGGTGTCCCCCTTCACCCCTTAGGGCTATGGTAATGGTGTACAGTTGTAGGTAGTGGGTTTTGGAGGATCAGCACCCAAGGTAAGGGAGCTTTGCACCTGGGAGCAATTTGTTAACTCCACTGCAGTGCCCTCTAGGGTGCCCTGTTGTTGTCCTGGCATGTGAGGGGGATCAGTGCACTACGAATGCTGGCTCCTCCCATGACCAAATGGCTTGGAATTGGTCGTTTCTGACATGGGCATCCTCGGTTTCCATTATCGCTGAAAACCGGGGATGACCATTTCTATGGACGACCATCTCTAAGGTCTACCTAAATGTTGAGATTTGGGCTCCCTGACCGTATTATTGAAACGAAAGATGGACACCCATCTTGTTTTGATAATACGGGTTTCCCTGCCCCTTCGCGAGGACGCCCTCAGGAAAACTTGGGCACCTCGTTTGATTATGCCCCTCCATGTGTATAAATGCAAGGGGGCATATGTGTGGGTGGACAATGGCGCAACATGGGTGCAGCAGCGTAGCGAGACCTGCCATTTTGGGTGGGCCTACAGTAAACGTGGCTGGTCCAAAACTCCCCCTCCTTTTGTCCTGCATCTTTCTCCCTCTCCTCTGCCTTAGGTTCTACATCTGCCCCTCCCCACCTGTGGCCCATCAACTACCCCTCACTCTGAATCCCTTCTTCACTGCTCTACTTCAGAACTGTCACCAACAGCAGCAGCAATTCATATCTATTGCCTGCACCATCTCTAAAGGCTTCTCTCTACTGCATCTCACCCTTGCTGACATCACTTGCTGTTTCCTCTCTGGTGGGATGCAGCAAAGGGAAGTCTGAGGGCTGACACAGGCAAAGTATATGAATTGTTGCTGCTGCTGACAACAGTTATGAGGTGAAGTGGGGAAGGATTCAGAGAGAGGGAGAGTTGCTGGACTGTGGAGGGGCTGGATCTGAGGACAGAGGAGAAGAAATCATGGGAATGAGGTGACCACCACTGAAGTGTTTTGCGGGCCTTATTGGCTGCCAGACAGGGTGTGCCTGAGCCAAAACTGGGTGATTCTGTGTCCACCTAGACTTGCTTGTAGATATGCCACTGCATGGGCGTGTCTCTCACTTATACTCATATATTACAGAAGTGTGCCAATGTATGCCTGCGATTGATCTGATGTAAGTGGGCACACCTAACTCCTCTAGGTAATGATGTAAGGTGTCATCTGCATATGTATAAGTAGAAGTACTGCAAAATGGTTTTCTTTTTTTTCTTAAACAGTTTTTTGTAATGTTTTAATTAAGGATCTGTAGGTGGCTTTTTGTATTTTTTTATGTATATTTTATGGTGTAAGCCACTTAAGTTTAAGTGGGTTTGAAATGTTTTAAATAAATAAATGAATAAATAAATGTAGGCTCGTTTCTGTTGACTTATGCTAGGATTCTATAAAAACACTTACATGTATAAGTGTTTTTATAGAATAGCATTCAGTTTTCTCCTGCTTAATTTCTAGTGCCCAGTTATAGAATTGCCCCATGAGG
This sequence comes from Microcaecilia unicolor, assembly GCF_901765095.1. Taxonomy (NCBI): domain Eukaryota; kingdom Metazoa; phylum Chordata; class Amphibia; order Gymnophiona; family Siphonopidae; genus Microcaecilia; species Microcaecilia unicolor. The sequence goes on from NC_044031.1 coordinate 532,100,781, forward strand.
GTTTTATATCGTCACCTCAACACATGATAAAACCTGGATAGCTTATAGAGTGTGATATTTGATTAATTAACTAATTTTGTGTATAGAAACAGTAAACAGCCATGGGCATCAGTGTTCAAGAAGACATATAATTATTGGACATTAGAATTACAAATCAACAACCATTCTAATTACATCATAATGCATATCTTATACTGCGCATGGATCTTTCATTCTTACCCATATTATCTGTATAAAATGTATATATTTGTGGAAATATTTGCTCCACCACGCATATTTCAAAATGGACTGCTTTGCCTAGTATTCATGTCATGTGAAGGAGATATCAGAACCTTATGTTCTCATATAAATTGGTGGAAGTATATGTCAGGGTTTTACTCTACTTTGTTATTTCATAATTTGTATTTTAGTGGCTAGGTATTTCATTCTTCTTCTCTCTGATAGCCTCATTAACCTGTGGGGATAAGTTAAACGTGTCAGTCAAAAGGCAATATATTGAAAGGTCAAAACAATAAAGTACTTCATTACATTTATAGAATTTGTGGCAAAGATCATAGTTCTTTTTAGACCTCATTATTCATCCAGTCACTTCTGCACTCCTGTAGTTGTCTCTGAATGGGATTCTGCTGTATCTTTTGATCGAAAGGTCATGTAATGAAATGTTTAGCCCTGAGGTCTTTCTACTAGTACGATTACCTAATATTTCATTTTGATTTTATAGTAGTTTCTCAAAACTCTTTACCTTTAGTGTTTACGAGGGAACATATCACTGGGAATGGAAAGACATTTGATATATAAAGGGTTGTATCCAGTAAGTTAGTTCAGCAAAAATACCCATAAAATATAAATCTCAAAGATTGTAAATCAAGATGGTAGCAGTCTTGCTATGCTCTGTACTGAGCTTCAACTATTGGTTCACAAAGCAATTTTTGTTTACATTTCTAAGGGAAAGATAAGTGAATAGCATAATTTTATAGGACAGTGCTACACTGTAGCGAAAAGCTGGACAAAATAACAACTGCATTGAACATTAAAAATGTTTTTTCTATAGAGTTTTTATATGCTATTTCCCAGAAGCCTCCAAGTTATTCAAGATGTCACCCCCTCTACATCTAGGATACATTATTTGAGGATATATGGACCAATCTTCAAGAGTATCACACATACAATAAACAGTAAAAGTCTGTTATGGAGAGAGATCTTTTTTTGCTTCTTGTCTTTCTGAACCAGATAAGAATTGCTTGTCTGATGTTTAAACTCTATGGTCAGTGTTGCTTTAAAATGTTGGCTGCAGCATTTAAAGTTATACTAGGATATTTGATGCCGGCTGTTGCCTGGATATAGACTGATTACCAGGTACCACTGATGTTCAGTTACCTAGATTCTGTCTCTGAATCAGTGGTACCTAGATAACCTGGCTTTGCCCCTGGGTCACTTGGTAAAGGGAAACAGAATATAGGGCAATGGAAGGTTAAGTGATTTATCCACAGTCACAAAGAGCTGTAGAGGGAAACAGGATGGAATTGTGTGCCTGCCCTGCAGAGCTCCTTTACCTAAAATCATGTGTTCATGCTGACTTCATATATTTTAAATTCTTACTGACCTCCTTCTAATCTGTTATTGCACTTTCCAAACAAGAGTACTTTTTCTATTTGACAAACTTTCTCATCCCAACATTTGCCACACTGAACTCCTCTATCAAATTTCCATCCCCTGTTCACTTTCTGTCCAGATTATAGCTGAATACTTTCATTAAAACGGTTCACAAGGTTAATCTTGAGTTCTCCACCAGGTCACCTCCATCTTCCTTTTCTCCACTTGATTCTCACATCATTCCTTTAATCCCTGCCATCCTTTGATTTTCTTCTGAAATAAAAGATGAGGAAACTACACATCTTTCCTCCAAACTCACTACTCATTCATCTGATCCTATTCCCACTCACCTACTCAGCTCTATCTCCTCTAACTATCATTCCTTCTAACTGTCATATCTTCTACCTATCATTTTCCACTGCAACTGCTTCTGATGCTTTCAAACATGCTGTGACTACACCACTCTTCAAAACATCTTCACTGGATCCTAAATAACCTTCCAACTATCATTCCATCTCTTCTTTTCTTCTTTATTCAAGCCACTTAAACGTGCTTTTCTTTACTGCCATCTTGACTTTCTTTCTTCTCAAGTTATTCTTGATCTATCCCATTCCGGATATCTCTCCATATATTCTACAGCAATGCACCTGCACATTGCCAAAGTCTCCAGTGACCAGTCCCTGGCCAGATTTAAGGGCTTTTATTCAGTCCTCATTCTTCTTGACCCATCTGCTGCTTTTGAAATTGTTGCTTACCACCTATTCCTTGATACACTGTCCTCACTTGAATTTCAAGTTTCTGTTCTTTCTTGGTTTTCTTCTTATCTCTTCTATCACACTTTTAGGGGTCAACATTCAAATCGATTTAACTGGGCAGGAGAACCTCCTGCACTGTTAAATTGTTTGTGCCTGGCTATTCTCTGATATTCAGTGGCACTTAACTAGACGATGTCACTAAATATCAGCACTAATCACCTTCTCAAGTCTTTTCATTGGCTCCCTATCCATTTCTGCATATAGTTCAAATTTCTTTAATGACTTACAAGTGCATTCATTCTTCAGCTCCTCATGATCTCTCTTCTCGTTATGTTTCCCTATGCTCCTCCTTGAGAATTTCAATCAACAAGTAAAGCATTATTTTCTGTGCCCTTTTCTTTCACCACCAGTTTCAGACTGCAGTCCTTTTACCTTGCAGCTTCCTGAAATAGATTTCATAAGTTGGTCCATTATGATTTATCTCTGGTCCTATTAAAATCCAGGCTAACACCTACCTTTATGAGGCTGCATTTAAAATTAACCTAGTATTCACTTATTTACTACTCATGTTTTAATCATAACCATGATAAATTAAACTCCCTAATCTCTTATTTGTCCTGTTTGTTTGTCTTGAATAGATTGTTTTTACTGTTCTTGCTCCAGGGCATAACAAAAATGCTTGATATGGGGAAATTTCTGGTAGAGAAAGGACGTATAATACTCCCATTCCAAAAATACTTCAATACAATTGAGTGTTACATCTAGATCTTGAAAACAAACAACCAAACTTGGCCCACTATAATGGAAAAAGTTTTATGAAGACAATGCATGTTATATTGAAGGGAAGGAAAAAGCCTCAAAGAGCTCCAGACCAGCTGGTCTATAGAGCTGAAAGCGATCAATCTGATCTGTTCGTCATCATTGGATGAAAAAACCTTCCCTCCTTAACGATTCAACTTGAACATTTTTTATAAGTCAAAATGGGCACAACCCAAAAACTTAGGGTATCAGATGCTCAAATGTTTCAAAAACATCAGGATTAAGTACTTAGCTTGAATAAAGTCGTCTGTCCTGAAGTCATATGTTCAACTCTGCACAAACCACCAGATCGACATTGGCCAGTGTTTCACTCCAGCTCAACTGAACAATGCTGCTTCGGTGTCCAAATGTTTGGGGGAAAAAGACAGCGTCTCAGCTAAACAGCACTGTCTGACTACTATGCATGCCTAACGTGCGTTGTCTTTTTATATTTTTTGCCATTACAGTGGGTCAAGTTTGGTTGTTTGTTTTCAAGATTTTTGATTTCATTGACTCCACATCCACCTATAGTATTTTGTAGTGGACATCTAATTATAGACCAGTGGCCTCCGTACCTTTGTAGGTAAAGGTTATGGAGGGCGTGGTAGCAGAACTACTAACAAACTATTTGCCACAGAATAATATCTTGCATGAGTCTCAGTCAAATTTTAGAAGTGGGTATAGCATAGACACAGTATCGGTGACATTACTTGCAGAGGTTAGATAGGAAAGTAGCATCAGAAAGAAGGTTCTTTTAAGGCAGTTCAACATGTCTAGCACTTTTGATCTGGTGGACCATGAAGTTTTGCTGTCTATTTTAGATTACTGTGGTGTTGGTGGAGCTGTGTTTGAGTAGTTCAGGGGCTTCTGATAAGTAGATCTTATAAGGTGAAAATGAAAGGAGTGCTATCTCAATCATGGAACCCTAGCTGTGGAGTCTCACAGGGTTCTCCCATATCACAAATACCATTTAATTTAATGATGGCGTCTTTGGGACAGAAACTTAATAATTGTGACTATCGTCCATTAGTTTATACCGGTGACATAACAATGGTCATTCCATTTGCAGGAGAGATTTTGGATATAACTCCAAACATAAAGTTGGGGCTGAAAATTTTAGAAACATGGGCTGAATGAGGAAAAAATAAAGTTCTTGCTATTCAGTAGTTCTTTTAGTATATCTGCTGTCAAAGATTTATGCATTGATGGAATCAATTTTCCCATAGAGTCCTGTTTAAAAATTCTGGGAGTTATTTCCAATGTAGGCAATGGCAACTAAAGTTTTTAAGCTATTATGAATATTGAGATGCATCAGATCTAATTTCACTCCTGATGTCTTTAGAATGATTGCACAAACAATGGTACTGGTCCATGTTGATTATTGTAATATCATTCACTTAGGCTGTAAAGAGACTACTATTAAGAAAATCCAGACATAGCTAACTATCACAGCCTGAATGATTTTTAAAGCTTCAAAATTTGAGAAGGCCATGCCTTTGTTATTGCAATTGCATTGGTTATCAGCATAACCACGTGTTATATTTAAACTATGTTCATTAGTCTTCTTGATTCTTCATGGTTGTGTCCCTAGCTATATGTTTCCACTTATTCATTTATCAGTTAGAAATTCAAATCCTGAATCCAGGGAATGTTTAGCTCTGCATTATCCTAACCCCCAAAAGATTGTTTATAAGAAGCTTTTTTTGGCAACATTTGCACACAAGGCTGCAAGTCAATGGAATGAGCTTCCACATATGATCAGACACCAGACAAATTATGGCAAATTTCAAAAACTGCTGAAGATTTATTTGTTTAGGAAATATCTGGTCCTCAGATGATCTTATTTGATTTCCACAGCAACATTTTTGTAATGTTCCTTGGAATGCACAGTTTCTTATCTTGTTAGTCACAGTGAACTCAGGAGGTAAGTGTTGGATACAAATGTCATAATGTAATGCAGTTGTAAGCTGTGTTGATCAGGGGTTGTTGTTTTTTAAGTGTACAGCACTACATACATCTAATAGAGTTATAGAAATGATAAGTAGTAGTAAGTAGTATATCTAAATCTAAATAAATAAATAAATAGATAAATCAATACATATTACTGATACACCTTACATTATTACAGGTAGCTTAAACTTGCTTCTATGGATTTAATGACAGACTAGCAGGCGTATTTTCGAAAGAGAAGGGCACCCATCTTTCGACACAATTCGGGAGATGGGCGACCTTCTCCAAGGGTTGCCCAAATTGGCATAATCGAAAGCCGATTTTGGGCGTCCTCAACTGCTTTCCATCAAGGGGATGACCAAAGTTCACGGGGGCTTGTTGGAAGCATAGCGAAGGCGTGACTGGGGCATGCCTAACACACAGGCGTCATCGACGAATAATGGATAAAAGAAGGGCGTCCCTGACGAGCACTTGAGCAACTTTACTTGGTCTATTTTTTCTTACAACTAAGCCTCAAAAAGGTGCCCAAATTGACCAGATGACCACTGGAGGGAATTGGGGATGACCTCCCCTTACTCCCCCAGTGGTCACTAACCCCCTCCCATTCTAAAAAAAACTTTAAAAATATTTTTTGCCAGCCTCTATGCCAGCTTCAAATGTCATACCCAGCTCCTTGACAGCAGTATGGAGGTCCCTGGAGCAGTTTTAGTGGGTGCAGTGCACGTCAGGCAGGCAGACCCAGGCCCATCCCCCCCTACCTGTTTGCTACGTCCCACACCTGGTGCCAGGCCTGCGCGGCCGATTCGCTGGCGAGTCGTGGTCCGGTGAAGATAGCCGGCCATCTTGGTGTTGGTTAGCTTCAGGAGAGAAGGAGAGTCTGTTTCTGTTTCCTATTTCTGGCAACCGTCATCTGGGTTGGATCAATGGCCGCAGCCATCATGGACAGATCAGGTCCTGGGAAGCCATCTTGGAGTAACAAGGTCAGGAAGGAAGCCCATATTTGGACGTAGGTACCTCTGCTGATGGGGGCAGCCATCTTGAATCAGCTGCACATGCTTGAGCCTAATTCCTCCACTACTTAAGACCCTGCCTTCAGTCTTTCGTTGCTTCGGCCACAATTGTCTCAGAGGTCCACGCCGGAGTTCTGTTCACCGGCTTTCCTCAGTTCCTGTTTTCCTGTGTACCAGACCTCGCCTTGTTTTCCTGACCACGATTGTTTGCTGCCTGCCTAGACCTTGGACTGGTTTGACTATCCTTTGCCCTACGGATTACTTGGCTATTGGACTGTGTCTGCTTGCTGTCAGCCTGGTCAGCGGCTGTGCAACCCCGCCGGTTCCAGAAGTCCTGGTGGCCACTTGCAGCTGGGAGCTCAACTCTTGGTGAACGGTGGTCGCTTCCTAGGTGAAACTAAGGGTTGTCTGGCTGCCTGACCGAGTGTGGCGTCACTCCATCTTTGCCGTGCTCAGTCGGGGCACAGGGGCTCACTCTACCGGGTCATACCACTGTTACACTTGTAGTGGTAAATGTGAGCCCTTCAAAATCCACCGCAAACCCACTGTACCCACATGTAGGTGCCCCCTCCACCCCTTAGGGCTATGGTAGTGTTGTACAGGTGTGGGGAGTGGGTTGTTGGAGGGCTCAGCACCCAAGGTAAGGGAGCTATGCACCTGGGAGCAATTTCTGAAGTCCACTGCAGTGCCCCCTAGGGTGCCCGGTTGGTGTCCTAGCATGTCAGGGGGACCAGTGCACTATGAATGCTGGCTCCTCCCACGACCAAATGGCTTGGATTTGGTCATTTCTGAGATGGGCGTCCTCGGTTTCCATTATCACTGAAAATCGGGGCCGACCATCTCTAAGGATGGCCATCTCTAAGGTTGACCTAAATTTGGTGATTTGGGCGTCCCTGACCATATTATCGAAATGAAAGATGGACGCCCATCTTGTTTCGACAATATGGGTTTCCCCGCCTCTTCGCTGGGAGGTCCTGCGAGGACATCATCAGGAAAACTTGGGCGCCCCTTGCGATTATGCCCCTCTACGTCACCTATAATCACATGTAGCTACTGGACTGAACAAGCATATTATACAGTCAAGTTGTCCATCATCAGAGGTCCCTACAATGCAACAGAGATCCCTCATCAACAGTGGTCATGGCTACAACATCACTGTCTAATAGCACTACCCAGATCGGAGAGAACTAGCAGGATTTAGATCTCCTTTTTCTATTGATGCTTTTTCCTCCCAACCAAAGCACAATTTTGAAAATGCAAAACTATATACACAGTGGCGTTCCTAGGGGGGCTGACACCCGGGGCGGATCGCCGATGCACCCCGCCCCCCCGGATGCAGCGCCCCCCGGAACAGCGCGCCGCCCCCCCCCCGGTGAAAGAACCCCCCCTCGGGTGCACGCCGCTGGGGGGGGGGGGGGGGTGCCGCGCGCCTGCCGGCTCTTTGATTTCATGCTCCCTCTGCCCCGGAACAGGAAGTAACCTGTTCCGGTGCAAAGGGAGCATGGAAACGAAGTGCCGACAGGTGCGCGGCACCCCCCCAGCGGCGTGCACCCGGGGCGGACCGCCCCCACCGCCCCCCCCCCTTGGTACGCCACTGTATATACAGTTCATAGCACTCGCCATTCTATTTCTCTTCCTGGGAATGCTTCAACTCAATGCACATTGTTTTGAAAGGGGAAAATATCCATTAAAAATGCAGGTACAATTTTTTGTTTTTTACCCTTGTATAATTCCCTAAGGGAAAGTATGTTCCTCCAGTTTACCCAAAGGGAGGCTGGGAAATTTTCAGACAACCATTTAATGAGGTTAAATAGCCATTTATCCATGTAAATGGCTTTTAAAAATGGCACTGCTCTCTGTAGAGAAATGTACTTACACTGTGTGCTGAACCTAGTTCAAGGCTACTGTCCTGCTTATAATCGAATGAGAAAAACGCCCAAGTTCTGACCTAAATCGGGAGATGGACGTTTATCTCACAAAAACGAATAAAGCGGTATAATCGAAAGCCGATTTTTAGACGTTTTCAACTGCAATCCGTCGCGGATGCAGACAAAGTTGATGGGGGCGTGTCAGAGGTGTGGCGAAGGCGGAACTGGGGCGTGGTTATCTGCCGAACAGAGATGGGCGCATTTCACCGATAATGGGAAAAAAGTATGCGTTTTTAGCTAGAATTTAGGACACTTTTCCTGGACCCTGTTTTTTCACGAATAAGGCCCCAAAAAGTGCCCTAAATGACCAGATGACCACTGGAGGGAATCGGGGATGACCTCCCCTGACTCCCTCAGTGGTCACTAACCCCCTCCCACCACAAAAAATGAAGTTTCTCAACTTTTTATTTTCACCCTCAAATGTCATACCCAGCTCCCTGACAGCAGTATGCAGGTCACTGGAGGAGTTGTTAGGGGGTGCAGTGGACTTCAGGCAGGTGGACCCAGGCCCATCCCCCCTACCTGTTACAATTGTGCTGCTTAATGCTTATTAGTCGTCCAACCCCCCCAAACCCACTGTACCCACATGTAGGTGCCCCCCTTCACCCCTTAGGGCTATAGTAATGGTGTAGACTTGTGGGCAGTGGGTTTTGAGGGGGATTTGGGGGGCTCAACACACAAGGGAAGGGTGCTATGCACCTGGGAGCTCTTTTACCTTTTTGTTTGGTTTTGTAAAAGTGCCCCCTAGGGTGCCCGGTTGATGTCCTGGCATGTGAGGGGGACCAGTGCACTACGAATCCTGGCCCCTCCCACGAACAAATGCCTTGGATTTATTCGTTTTTGAGCTGGGCGCTTTCATTTTCCATTATCGCTGAAAAACAAAAACGCCCAGCTCACACATTGTTGAATAAAACATGGACGTCTATTTTTTTTGAAAATACGGTTCGGTCCGCCCCTTCACGGACCCGTTCTCGGAGATAAACGCCCATGGAGATAGACGTTTTCGTTCAATTATGCCCCTCCACGTCATACTTTGTATTGTTATTTGAATATTTTTACTGTGATTGTCTATTGCTTATGTTTGATTTATTCTTACTGTACATCACTTAAATTTCTTCAAAAAGGCGGTAAAAAAAATCCTAATAAAATAAATAAATAATTGCCCAAACATGGCTATTTTAAGTCTATCTGTATAGCCACTGGCATCCTCTTTGCCCTCATTGTGGGAGCACCATTGTTCCACCTCTACGTTTTTTATTTTTATAATGGCCCTCAAAATGTTTTTCCCAGCACGTTGAGCATAGAACCATAGAATAGCTTCAATGTAAGACTATAATTGCAACAAAAGTATCTTACTATGAAACAGGTCATGCAGTATGCCTATGTGGATGGTTTCTATTCATAAAATCTATTTTACAGCCCTCTTAACAGGTCACTTTCTGAAAAAGAGACGGCATGCAAGTTGATGAAGCTCTTTCCTAATGTAACCAATGTACTTTCTGATAAAGAAGTAAGAGACCTGAGTACATATGGTATAGTACTATTCTACGAAAAAGGAACCACAGGTAACAATAACTGCAATTATTTTATATAAACAAGGGTAGCTTCAAGTGAAAAAACAAAACAAAACAAAAACAAAGAAAGATTCTGAAGGTTTCATAGGTTTGATCTGGGGATGAACTATGAATATGCTTTAATGAAAAATGATTTTGCATTGTTGTTGTCAACTGCCTCCAGGCTTCCATGATAGGTTGATCCAGCCCTGATTTTATGCCACTGCATACAAAGGGTTGTAATCTTGCTTTCCTTCAGTAATTAACTCAACTAATTGGCAATGAACTTGCTGATGAAAAATCTCATTCTGGTATACAAGCAAGTAAACTTTACCCAACTTAACTTTACAATTGCTATTTGTGGAGGAAAAAGACTTCAGATGCTCGGCTCACTGTTTTAACTTTACAAGTGTAAATACCGGGTGAAATTTCTAATCAGTCTTCAAAAATCTCCTTTTAATCCATTATATGTTATTCATTGTTTCCAGTTTTTTTCTTTTCCTATTATCAAAAGCATTTTCTAAGACAATAGATATAAATAATCCTCTTGAGGAACAGAGTAACATAAGGACACTTATCTTAGTATCACTAAGGTTTGCTCAACAGAGCACTTCTGTTTCACAGTACACTTCTTCAGGAGTTAAACTGCCAAGCAGTGTATTAACTTGTCCTGAATAAAATAAATGGATTTAATAAATTAACTTCATGCATTGCCTTTCTGCTTGTGAGAAAACTGCCGTTATTACACCTACTCCTTGTACTTCTTTGATATTCATCTGAATACTTAAAGGAAATTCAAAATGGCATCTTGTCTTTAAAGAGACACCATCACTGAAAGCCAATCAAAATGCATACAGCTTTCTATTAAAGGAAAAGAGGTATTCTTTTATTTTTAAAAAGACAGCATTTTTTCCTCTACATTTATTTTCTCAGTGCTTATTATGTCTAACCGCTCGTGTTGACACAATTTACATTAGAATACTTTCCAATCAATTCTAATATTTAGACCTCTAGGAATGACTGATTGCAACCTATGAATCCACCGTTGACTAATTGTAACAATTTGTGGCCCCTCCCCCCTCATTTTATAGATCCCAAAACTTGATCGATAGCAATACATTTATCGTCTCAGATGTGTGTTATTCTTTAATACTATGTGCTACTAAAGGAGTTTCTAATTTCTGATAAAGTAAGCTATGTTTATGTTCACTTAATCGTTGTTTCAGTGATCTAGTGGTTTTCCCAACATATATTTTTGAACATGAGCATATCAAAATCCCGCCCCCAAGACATGCCCAACATGACCCCTTGTGAATTGGATGCACTGTATATGAATTGCATTGAAAAACGTCTTTAAAATAGGTTTTGAAATTAGCGATTTGGATGTTTTGGCAAAAAGAAAATGTATAACTGCTGCTTTGTGTCACTTTTTGGACATTTATCTGTTTCAAAAATGAGCCCCTTAATCTCTGTCTCTCCCTGCCAATTTTGGGGCAACGAATGTAGAAGTTTGACTGAAGCTGCCAAAAATGCTCACTCCAGTTATAAAGTCATATAAGATTTGATTTAATTAGATTCCATCTTTTTTCTATAAAACCTTCTGCGGGAGGGCATTCAAGGCATCCACCAAGGGAACAAGTATTTCCTGACATTGCTCCTTAGTCTCCCACCCTCCAACCTCAACACATAACCTCTAGTTTTACCACTTCCCCATCTCCTTAAATGATTAGGTTGCATATTAATACCTTTTCTGTATTTAAATGTCTGTATTATGTCCGCCCATCCCGTGTTTCTTCTAGGGTCTACATATTGAGGTCTTCAAGTTTCTTCTCATACGTCTTTTGGCCGAAGCTCTATATCATTTTTGTGGCCTTCCTCTGATGTGCCTCAAGTTTTTTTATGTCCTTTGTGAGATACAGTCTCCAAAACTGAACACAATACTCCAAGTGGGGCCTCACCAGCAACTTGTGCAATGGCATTAACACCTTCTTTATTCTACTGGTTATGCCTCTCTCTATGCAACCTATCATCATTCAGGCTGCAGCCACCACCTTGTCACATTGTTTTGCTGACTTAAGATCCTTTCACACTATCACCCCAAGGTCCCTCTCCTGGTCTGTGCTTATCAGCCTCTCACTTCCTAGCAAATATAACACTTTTTGGTTTCTACATCCCAAGTGCATCACTCTACATTTTTTTGCCTTACATTTTAACTGCCAAGCATTAGATCATTCTTCTAATCTTTTTATATCCATGTTGCCACTCCCTCAGGGATGTCCACTATGTTGCAAATTTTCGTGTCATCCACAAAAAGGCAAACCTTTCCTTCTAACCCTTTGGCAATGTTGCTCACAAATAAGTTAAACAGAATCAGCCCCAATATTGATCTTTGAGGCACTCCGCTACTCACCTTTCCTCCTAGTGAACTCCATTCACTACCACCCTCTGACATTTGTCAATCAACCAGTTTCTAATCCAGTTCTCTACTTTGGGTTCTAACTTTAGCCTGTTCAATTTGTTCACAAGCCTCCTATAAGGAACCATGTGAAAGGCTTTGCTGAAGTCCAAATAGACTACATCTAGTATGTGCCCTTATTTCAGTTCTCTAGTCATCCAAAGAAATCAATTAGATTTGTTTGGCATGATTTTCCTTTGGCAGAATCATGTTGCCTTGGGTCTTGTAAATCATTGGATTCTAGAAATTGTGCTATCCTTTCCTTCAGCAGTACCTCCTTAATTTTTCCCACCACCGAAATAAGGCTTACAGACCTGGAGTTTCCCATTTCTTCTCTGTCACCATTTTCATGGAGAGTAACCACATCTGCCCTTCTCCAATCCTGAAACCTCCCCTGTCTCCAAAGGTCTACTATAAAAATCTTTAAGATGGACCACCAGAAGCTCTTTGAGCATCTTCAATATCATTTGTGCAGCGCTGCATACGCTTTGTAGTGCTATAAACATGCTAAATAGTAGTAGTAGTAGAATGTATCTCATATGGCCCCATGGCATTGCCCACTTTCAGGTTTTATATATTTATTTATTTATTTATTTATTTATTGCATTTGTATCCCACATTTTCCCACCTCTTTGCAGGCTCAATGTGGCTTACAATATATCATGAGTAGTGGAAGTATATAAGAAAATAGACATTTAGTATTGCAAAAAGATCTTGATTTTTCCAGTTGTTCATAAATACTTTCTCCCACGAACAGTGCAATATCTACTCTGTGCCCACGTATGTCTTTGTCAGCCTAGAGAGGGTTTCCTTTTACTAAGGTGCGCTGAAAAATGGCCTGTGGTAGTGTAGGTGCGAGTTTTGGGCGTGCACATAATCATTTTTCAGTTAACCTGTAAAAAGGTCTTTGAATACTTTTTGCCGAAAATGGACGTGTGGCTAAATGAAAATTGCCACGCGTCCATTTTGGGTCTGAGACCTTACCGCCAGCCATTGACATAGCAGTAAAGTCTCATGTGGTAACCGGGCAGTAATGACCTACATGCACCAAATGCCACTTGGTGCATGTAGCTGACATGTGATAGAAAATAAAAAAAATATTTTTGGACGCACGTAGAAGACGCACATCAAAAATGAAATTACTGCAAGGGCCACACAGTAGCCGGGCGATAACTCGGAATTGGCGTGCATTGGGCACGTGTAAGCGCTTATGCGGCTTAGTAAAAAGGCCCCAGAGGTTCTTCTCCAGGATTTTCTTCCTTGAACATAAAACAGAAGTATTTTTTAAGTATGTCCACCTTTTCCTTATCATTCTCCACATATCAGTTCTCAGCAGTTTTCAGTCTCACAATTTCAGTACTCAGCTGTTTTCAGTCTCACAATTTCTAGCCTTCCTCTATTCCCCAATATACCTGAAAAAAAAAGTCCTGCCACCTCTTTTTATGTCTCTAACCATTTTTTCTTCCACCTGGATTTTTGCCAGCTGTATTTCTCTCTTTACTTCTTTGAGTTTCCAGGTGCTCAATCTCACTGTTTTTCCTCCTTTGAAGTCCACTCTATCCGCCTTTTCTCTCCTCTGCCTTGATTTTCTCTCCTCACATGCTATTCTTGACCCATTACAATCTGGTTTTCGCCCTCTCCACTCAACCGAAACTGCGCTTACTAAAGTCTCCAATGACCTATTACTGGCTAAATCCAGAGGTCAATATTCCATCCTCATTCTTCTTGATCTTTCCGCTGCTTTTGACACTGTCGATCACAGCATACTTCTCGATACCCTGTCCTCACTTGGATTCCAGGGCTCTGTCCTTTCCTGGTTCTCTTCCTACCTCTCCCTCCGCACCTTCTACTTCTATCCCTCTGCCTGTCGGCGTACCTCAGGGTTCTGTTCTTTGTCCCCTCCTCTTTTCTATCTACACTTCTTCCCTTGGTTCATTAATCTCATCCCATGGCTTTTCCTACCATCTCTATGCTGATGACTCCCAAATCTACCTTTCTACCCCTGAAATCTCGCCTTGCATCCAAACCAAAGTTTCAGCGTGCTTGTCTGACATTGCTGTCTGGATGTCTCAACGCCACCTGAAATTAAATATGACCAAAACCGAGCTTCTCATTTTCCCCCCCAAACCCACCGCCCCGCTCCCCCCGTTTTCTATTTCTGTTGATGGCTCTCTCATTCTCCCTGTCTCCTCAGCTCGAAACCTTGGGGTCATCTTTGACTCTTCTCTCTCCTTCTCTGCTCATATCCAGCAGACCGCCAAGACCTGTCGTTTCTTTCTTTACAACATCCGTAAAATCTGCCCCTTTCTTTCCGAGCACTCTACCAAAACCCTCATCCACACCCTTGTCACCTCTCGTTTAGACTACTGCAATCTGCTTCTTGCTGGCCTCCCACTTAGTCACCTCTCCCCTCTCCAGTCGGTTCAAAACTCTGCTGACCGTCTCATCTTCCGCCAGGGTCGCTTTACTCATACTACCCCTCTCCTCAAGACCCTTCACTGGCTCCCTATCCGTTTTCGCATCCTGTTCAAACTTCTTCTACTAACCTATAAATGTATTCACTCTGCTGCTCCCCAGTATCTCTCCACACTCGTCCTTCCCTACACCCCTTCCCGTGCACTCCGCTCCATGGATAAATCCTTCTTATCTGTTCCCTTCTCCACTACTGCCAACTCCAGACTTCGCGCCTTCTGTCTCGCTGCACCCTACGCCTGGAATAAACTTCCTGAGCCCCTACGTCTTGCCCCATCCTTGGCCACCTTTAAATCTAGACTGAAAGCCCACCTCTTTAACATTGCCTTTGACTCGTAACCACTTGTAACCACTCGCCTCTACCTACCCTCCTCTCTTCCTTCCCGTTCACATTAATTGATTTGATTTGCTTACTTTATTTATTTTTTGTCTATTAGATTGTAAGCTCTTTGAGCAGGGACTGTCTTTCTTCTATGTTTGTGCAGCGCTGCGTATGCCTTGTAGCGCTATAGAAATGCTAAATAGTAGTAGTAGTAGTAGTAGTAGTATTCTTTTCTATGTTCTTTCTGCATTCTTCTGTACTTCTTAAATGTCACTGTTTTGCCTTTCAGACACTTGTTTGGTGAACCATATAGGTTTCCTTTTCCTCTTGCTTTTGTTTGCTTTCCTTACATAAAGACCCATTGTCATTTTTATTGCTCCATTTCAGCTTGGACCACAGACTTTCCACTTCTTGTGCATCCTCCCATCCTGCTAGCTCTTTCTTTAGGTGCTTCTTCATTTTACCAAGTCAGCATGTTTGAAATCTAGGACTTTGAGTTTTGTATGTCTACATTCTCCTTTAGCTCCTATATCAAACCATATGGTGTAATTATTACTACATAACACAGAGTAGTTAACATCAATTTAATAGCTGTAGCTAACTGCATTGTATTATCACCAATATAGTTAATGTGTGGTAAGTGTATTGTTTCTGATTTAACTGTATAGGAAAAATGCTGGATAAACCCAAACAGGTAGTGCAAAGGTTTTGTAATTACTGTGTGGTAATTTTGTCAAATATTATATTGTAACTGCAAAATCTTATCACAAATTAGCAAATGGGTCTCTTAGTATTCATTGATTATATATAAAGAGTAGAAGTTAATTGTTTTTAAAAATTTATTAATAATGCTTAATTTTAAACATAATACAATATTTAATCCAAACTTGTTGGTTTGTCTTTTGTGGGACATGAAGCCTGATTTTGCATAAAGAATCCAGGTAGGAAAAAAAGTGTCATAATTTCCTGTGTATTTTACAAAAAGCTTACTGAATGTCAATCATGTTGTAAAATACGCATAAAGAAATGTGTAAGTGCCGGTACTTAAATTTGTAAGTCCCATATTTATAACCCATACATGTAAGTGTCAGCACTTTCTCACATAAACGGCTATGGAAAAATTTTGTTATTTGTGATTTGTTTTTGATCTTAGGTTTATGATGTATTTTATTACTGTACATATAACTTTGTAATCCACTAAGGATGCAGGATTGTGTGGAATAGAAATTTGAAATAAATACATAAATAAATAAATAAATAAGTTCTTTGACCTTTTGAGGTATTTTAAATATGAGAGCAAGTCCAAGTCATGTCAACCTCTTAGTAGGTACAAATACCAATGGCTATTTGTTTTAATTTTTACATTTTTTAGGTTGTTGTTGTATTTTTCAGAATAACATGGGATAAAGTAGAAGTCACTATAGAGCTTACAAAATGGCATGAGGCAAAGTAAAAATCACTGTGTGCAAGCTGCACTTGACACATTTGGTCTTACTGTATGAGATTATCTTCTAATAAAGCAGATTCCACCATACTGGTGTTATTTTCTGATCCTGGCTTGGACTTGTTTTTGCTCTCACCTTGTAAACTGCATTCTGTGGATCTACATGTATAAATAGTGGCTTTCTAAAAGAGATTTATGGATGTGAACACCACCATTTACGTACATATATAAAAGCTATGCAAGCCGCCTAAAATGAACGCCATTTTTGGTCATTATTCATATTAACCAAATTAAACTAATTCCAGAAATTTCTAAGGGTTTTTGTTTAAAATCACATCCAAGTATGAACATTTATTAAAATTACTGTATAGTCATTTAGTCTAACAGTGTCCTGCTGGGATTGTACAAGTTAAAAGCCTTTTGCAACCTAATCCCTTTTATTTGATGTGATTACAGAACTTATCAATGTGACATGTTTAAAGATTAAATTGGTTGTATTTGTAAAATAGGCTCAGTCAGTGCTGGATTGTAAATTTGCATAATTGTTTCTTTATTGAAGGCTCCCTTGTCTGAACTATTATTTTCAGTGGAGCATGGACTTTTAGTTCATTTATGCCATTTTCACTTATAATTGTCTTTTGATCATGTATATGCTTCTTCTTACTGGTATTACAGTAATGAAAAAAATATCCCATGATCTAATTGTTATTAACATCCACTTGGGGAAATGCATTTATTTTATTTACACAAGTGTTTGATAAAGCACCAATCACAAAGTGTTGCTACAGCTAGGAGGTGTACAAAAAAATAAACAAAATATGAAAAAAAAAATATATATAAGGGAGAAAAAGAAAGAAAAGATAAAATGGAAAAAAAGGATGAGAAGAAGAAGGCGGGAGATGTGATTAAGGAAATTGAGGAAGGAGGTCAGAGGGGTGGTTAGGGAGCTAGGAGATGTAGGCCCTTCCGGAAGAGCTAAGATAGGGATTCATCAAGGTGTGGTAACAGTTCGCCTTATTCCGCACCTTGATTTTCTGCAGGATTCAGCAATCTGTGGGATCCCAGTACTGCAGGTTACTAAATCCTGCATTGCTTGTGAACCACCTCACATGCAGCGTTATTCCTGCGGCCTAGGAGCATCAGGCGATGCTTCTGAGCTACTGGCTCAGGGTCCCCACAGAACTCTGCCTCCCCCCCAGAGTTGAAGCCCTCCCCCTCCCCCACCAGAAAGGTTGCATTGGTGGTCCAGGGTGGGGGGTCTTCTGGAGGTCTTTCAGGTCCAGGAGTCTTCTAGGGTTCAGGGAGGCTCTTTGGACAGAAATGATTCCCAGTTGTTCCTGCCTTGTCCAGAGCCATATTCATAATGGTGTCCCTAGAGGTAGGCTCACACTACTACCAGTGGAGGACATATTCCATATATTTCCTTTTATTGAATATGACCCCTAGTGGTTGTAGTGCAAGACTGCTACTAGGGGCACCATTTTGATGGCAGCACTAGAAAAAGCAGGAGCAAATGGGCATCATTTCTGCCTGAAGAGTGCCCTGGATCCTGGAAGACCTCCAGACCCCAGAAGACCCAACAGAAGAATTCCTGGACACCAGGAAGACCACTTGGAAGACCCCTGGGCCCCAGAAGACTCTCCGGAGACCTCTGTGGACCCCATAAGACCCCCACCCTGCACCACCAATGCAAGCTTTCACGTAGGAGAGGGAGAGTGGTGGGTGGTTCTTCAGTGAGAAGAGGGCCAGAATTTTGGGGGGACTCTGAGATAGTGGCCAATTAACATGACTTAAAGCCCTGACACCCCTTGATAAATCCCCCCTATGTCTTAATTAGTTTAATTGGAGTGAAGGTATGAAGGTTCCAGGCAGAAGACTAGGGGTAAGACATTCAATAGTTTGAGACCAATATAGCAGAGTGGGAACAGACATCATGTATCAAGCCTGAGATAAGAAGGAGGTGGTAAAGAAAGTAGGGTATGTAGAGAAGACTGAAGATCAGGAGGTATTTATTTTATTTTGTTACATTTGTACCCTGCGCTTTCCCACTCATGGCAGGCTCAATGCGGCTTACATGGGGCAGTGGAGGATTAAGTGACTTGCCCAGAGTCACAAGGAACTGCCTGTGCCTGAAGTGGGAATCAAACTCAGTTCCCCAGGACAAAAGTCCACCACCCTAATCACTAGGCCACTCCTCCAGGGTCATTGGATGGTAAACCTTTGAAGACCAGGATAAGTAGCTTAAATCTAATATGGGCCGAGACAGGCAACCAACACCCAGCAATGAGTATAGGAGAAACATAATCAAAGCAGAGGCCAAACCATTTTCTGCCCGATTTTGGTTTCAGCTGAAAGGCTATAGCCATGGTTTCATTTTCGGCCCAAACTGACTGAGTTTTTGGGGGAAGCCGAAAATGTATGTTTTGCCCTGTTTTTCTCCCTCCTTCCCTTTCCCCTCCAAACAAGAGTTGCCCCTCCCCTCCCCATGCCTATCTGTAGATACCCCCTCAAGCCTACCTTACAATCACTGGCAGTTTATGGATGTAGTCAGGGCAGGAGTAATCCCCAGTCACTCCTGCTTATACTGGCTCTGCTCTCAAAATGACTGCCATGACCTCTAGTGGCAATCTCACGAGACTTCCACAAGAGTTCACTGAAGCCATTTTGAGAGTAGATCTGATGTGGGCCAGGGTGACTGGGGATCTCTCCTACCCTGACTACACCACTAGACCACTAGGGATTGAAAGGTAGTCTGAGGGGTGGAGATTTGGGGCTACTCTTTGCATTATTTTTGTGTGTGTTTGTGTAATAAGATTGCAAGTAATGCAGTTATGATCTTGCATAGTAGTTTATGTGGTAGAGTGCTCCAAATAAATGCTTTTGATAAAAAAACAAATTTAGCAGGAATTTAAGTCTATAAATTTGGGTTAAACTCCTTAGGAATTAGCCACTCTGTAGAGTTATGACATCAGCTGTCACTCCAAATGTGGCACAGTCAGTCATTGTAAAAGCACTGTGGCTTTTGTTTTAAATAACAAAATTCAATTTATTGTTACAATCTAGATCATGCAATGCACAATAAACTCCAAT
Source organism: Microcaecilia unicolor (assembly GCF_901765095.1). Taxonomy (NCBI): domain Eukaryota; kingdom Metazoa; phylum Chordata; class Amphibia; order Gymnophiona; family Siphonopidae; genus Microcaecilia; species Microcaecilia unicolor. The sequence goes on from NC_044031.1 coordinate 532,120,151, forward strand.
ATACCCCCCCCCCCCATTATGTTTCAGGTTTCATTAGCTGAGATCCGTGTATGTGGAAGCTATTTTGCTCGGAGGTAAAATATGGACTGAGAGGCCTGTGTGATTGATTTCACTACTCAGCCCAGGGAAAGGGTTGTGAAATCAATGCAGAGAGACAGTGCCCTGATTTGTAGAGATACAGCTTGGGAGGAACTTGATAGGTAATAAAAGAGAAGAATTAGGGTGGGAAAATGCCCTTGGTTGCCTAGATCTTGAGTTGCTTATGATCCACAGAAGATTAAGGGGGTCCTGAAATTCCAACTCCAATTTGGCCAACCCAAAGGGGACAGTTGCTGTCAAATTTGTAGCAGCCAGTGCAGGAGCCAGAACTTTGGGCAGATTGGGGAGTCCGACCTGTAAACAGGGCTCAGGGTAGGACGTGCTCTGTCCACAGCAGGGTGTTAACTGCATGGTGACACCCATGAATGGAAAGTAGCTATAAATGTCCAGACCTGGTGGTGATAAATATTTTTAGGAAGTGGGATCTGCCCTGGAGTTCTATCTGGCTGCAGGAAGGCATAGCAAGTTTGTGCCGTCGTGTGTAGCCTTCTACAGGAACTGCTCCCTGCAAATTCCTGGTGGGTGCAAGAGGAAAGCAATGCCCATGGATGACTGAAGTTTGACTTGGAGTTAAATGAGCAATTACGTTATTGACTGTGTTGAAAAAGATCCTTGAACAGAGGTTGGTACTTAACTGAAGTTGCAAATAAAGTTCAAGTTATTATTAACTTCCCTGGGATGATAAAATTGAGTGGAATCTGAAATCAGATAAGTGTCTCTTAAAGACCCTAACTACAATTCTGTTTGACTGCAACGGAGAAAGTTGGGTATGTATGCTTGAGAGCTGAAGCAGTATGAGAGTGTTCCTTTGTGGCTTGATTCCGGAGCTAACTCAAGTGAGACTTGGGTTACATATGCAGAAAGTACTTGTTTTGATGCATGTCCAGAGGGAACCCAGGAAGGGACTAATGAACACTGTGTTGGGCTAGGCTGGGAACCAGACCTAGAGAGAGAGAGAGAGAGAGAGAGTCATGTCCCCTACCTCAATGCAAGCGGCGTCCTCGGGCTGCGCAGGGTCCCGTCAACATGCACACTTGACTGGCACAGCCCTGAGCCATATGTGTGTAGTTCTTCTCTGGCTGCAGGCTCCTTGATTGCTTTGCTTCCACCCACCTGTGTCTGCTCTCTCTCTCTGCCTGGTTTCCCTTGCTTCTCTCCTATTGGTCTTCCGGTTCCTCCTTCCCCTGCTCTTGTCCTATGGCTGTGCTCCTTCTCCCTGCTGGTGCCTGATGATGTCAGACAGCAGCACTTTATCAGCTGAGCTCCTCCTGGACTTCATGCTTCAGCTTTTATTTTGGTGGTAGGTGTTACTTGCTCAGTAGTGTGCTTCTTCTCTACTTTGTCCCTTGTTGCTGACTTTGCCCGTACCTGGATTTCTCTCTTAACCTGCTGCCTGTCTATTGACTTTACCTGTGCCTGGATTACTCTCTTGCCTGTTGTTTGCCTATTGACATTGCCTGTTCCTGGATTACTCCCCTGCATGCTGCCTGCCCATTGACTTTGTCTGTACCTGGATCACTCTCTTGCCTGCTGCCTGCCTGGCCAATACATTCACCACCACACTTCCAGCTCTGTCTCGTAAGTCCTGCAGGTCACCTGCACCTAGGGGCTCAACCTCTGGGGAACGGCGGTCAGCGCAGGTGAAACCTGGGGTTTTCTGGCTGCCAAGCAGAACCTGGTCTGAGTACCAGGCTCAGCAGCACTCTACTTGGTACAAGAACTCACAGGTCTGAGAGAGAGAGAGAGAGAGAGAGAGAGAGAGAGAGAGAGAGAGAGAGAGAGAGAGAGAGAGAGAGAGAGTACTGACAGTGATATCTGAGGAACCAATGAGAAAACAGAGGCTGTAACTGTGCAGGACTAAAACCTGTAAAGTAACAGGGTTACACATGCTAAGTGAAACAATAAAATATTTTCCATTTTTCTTGCAAACCCTGTGTGTCTGACTGAGTTTATGCCCGATCAAGCCACACCCTTGACCACAATATATTAGAAAATAGATTGAGAAATGTATTGTTCGCGATTCTAAGTTTTCAGAGCATATAGTCATCGCATTCAGTAACATTAATGTGCTTTTTTTATTCTGGGTTGTGCATCAGGCTGGTATAATGTCTGCAGTTTAGATTAGTGTCTGGACTCCTTTACCTTGTTTTAGTAAGAATCTGTATCATGTTTGTACTTAATCAGTTTTATAACTAAATACAAAAAGAGAAAAATCTCAATGCTAGTTTCTCATGTAACTTATGCACGGGTTGGGTAAGCATAAAAAGTTAGTAATTATAATTTTTTAAACATGTTTTCACAAAGTTCCTGTCTCAGAATATTTATATACATCTCCTTTGACTTGAGAACCTAAACATGCCAGACTTGTTGAGAAGTCCTTGTTGAAATGGCTCTCCTATTTGTCAGCCTGTGCTTGCAGTTCCTGGGACTGGAAGGTAATAATCTCCTTTGGGTTTAGCTAATCTCCTTTGGGTTTAGCAGAGGGCTGCCCAGTACAAGCTCTGACAATCCCTGGTGGGCCTCATTAGTTCACATTTACACAACCAGACTTTAGTTTTTGGTTTTGGCTGAAACCAGGCGATAAGTTTTGGCTGCAGTTTTTGTTTCGGCTAAAAGTGTTTCAGTTTTGGTAGCAGTTTTGGTTTTGACCGAAACTGAAAACAACAGTTTTGGTCTGCCTCTAGAACATACAGTAAGAAAATAAGAATAGCCATACTGGGTCAGAGCAGTTATCCATCTAGGCCAGTATCCTGTTTCCAGCAGTGGCAATCCAGGTAGGGGATTGTTTATGTAAACTCCCGTTCCGTCGGGTGCAATGGATTCAATAATTGATCAATTAAAGTGTAAGTGTCTAAAACTTCTGATTTATGTTTCATTCTTTTTTATTGTAAATAAAGCAAGAACAAAATTCTATCAAACCATGTCTACAACAAAGACCGAATTTCACTCTTCTTCCCTCCTCCCTCCCCCTTTGTTACAACAAACATTACCAGGGTGAGTGTGAAAAGATGGTCAACAATTCAAAATGTGACTGCATGGTGGGTGTGGCAAGGTTAACCAAAATGGTTTCCAAATTTGTAGAAAATGCTGGCCTTTAGGGCTATCAAGATCCTCTATCCCAGTCTGATCCATTCGTAATTGCTCAATCATGTAAGTCCTCAAATGTTGTAATGAAGGTGCTTGAGTTTGGAGCCAAGCTTGCAAGATAGTTTTTATTCTGGATTGATAAAGTTAAGAAGGTCTTATATCCAGGAGGCATTGGGTCAAACAGTTCAAATTGTGCAAATAGTATAGAAGTCTGTGGAGTAATTGTACAAGTCCACCATCTGATCAAATACTGGATTAAGGTGAGCCAGAACACCTGTGACTTGGGGCAGTGTCAGAACTTGTGTCCCAATGTTGCTTGACCAATCCCAAACCTAAGACAGTGATCATTCTCTGCCAATCCTGCTCAACTAGCTCGATGTGGTGATATATATAACTGCAGCACAAATTTATAAAGTGTTTCTTTAAACTGTTCATTGACCATTTTCTAATGTATAAAGGAGAAATATGCTTGAATCAAGTGTGGTCAGTGAACAAACTAAGTCTTGAGACCATGCCCCCACCAACGTCACATAATGGATATCAGAGATAGTGTCTTGGAGATATCTGTGATGGTATGTCAGTGGCAACCCCTGTTGGGCTCCTAGGATAAGTGCCTCTGTAAGAACTTCCTGGACATCCTCTGTAAGATCTGTCCATAGCAATGAGGATAGGTAATGATGCAACTGCAAGTAAGCAAAGTATTGCAACAATGGCAGTTCATATTCTCTCTGCAAATCTAGATAAGATTTCATTTTACCTTCCTCTGTTATAACATGCATAATTTCATACCTTTTGCCTCCCTTTGTGTAAAACTGCTGCGCCCCTGTGCTGGAGGGAAAGCAGGGTTATTAGAAATTGACAATAGAGAAGCCACCGACGCTGAGAATCCGTAATGGTGACAGAGCCAATGTCAAACCTGGCATGCAGTTGAAAAGATAGGAAAAGATTTATAGATGCCGGCAGGCAAAGGTTTAGCCTCATGCAGAATGTGACTAAGATGTATTAAAGGAATCAGCTCAGCCTCTAAAGTTGTTGCTGAAAACTGTTCTGCTCCTCTGAGCCAATCATGTAAATGTTGTATTCCGCTTGCTATTGTCAGGTAACGTATATTAAATAATACCATACCCCAATGTGACTTGGCTTATGGATAGTTGTAATTGGTAACCGGGGCTACCACCCCTGCCACAAAAAGGTCTGTAAAAGCTTATGTAATGTACGTTCATCTCTAGAGAGGCAGAAGCTGGAAAATGTATAACCAGTGGGGGGCCAAAATCATGTTAAAAAGATAGATGTGGCCCCATAAGGAGAGAGGATAAGCAGCCCATTGGTGTAATTTAGTAGCCGAATCTTGAGTCTGGACATTTATGCAATACAACTGGGACAGGCCCCTCAGGAGGAAAATACCTAAATACTTTAATTGAATAACTTCCATTGTAAAGGAAAGGGCCCCTTCCATGTTGTGTGTACATTGGGAAGTATGGGGAGAGCTTTGGACTTAGCTAGATTAAGTGAGAACCCCCAGTACTGTCCAAATTCCAGAATGAGATGTAACAGTCCTGAAGTGAAGACCTAGGATTGCTAAGAAGTAAAAATAAATCATCGGAGAAAGCCATGGTTTTAAGTTTCCATTTGACACTGGAACTCCCAAAATCAAAGGATCTTGAGCTATGGGATGAATCAGGGGCTCTAAACATAGCACAAATAGTAATAGAGAGAGCAGGCATCCCTGACGAGTGCCCCTCTGTATGAAAAAGGGCTGGGTTTGTTCCCTGTTGACTAAAAGCTGGGCTTGTGGGTGATGATAAAGTGTTTTAATGGCCTCTAAAAACCATCTGCCGATACCCACCCGGGACAATACAGTAAACATGTGAGTCTACCACACCTTACTGAAAGCTTTTTCGGCATCTAGACTAAGTGCCATGGCTTGGAGATTCTGCACCTTGCAAAGCGACATTGCCATTAAGATTTTCTGAACATTATGCACAGATTAGCAATTTCTTACAAAGCCCACTTGCTCTGCACCAATCACAAATGGAAGATGGGATATTAGGTGATTTGCTAGGATTTTCACCAACAGTTCCACATCTACGTTCAAGTGATATCGGTCTATAGTAGTCAGCCTCTTCTTTGGGCTTCCCTGGTTTTGGAATCAGTGTGATAAAGGGGGAAAGCCTGTTGTGCGACTGAAAGAAAGTTGAGAGGAGGCCCAAAAGTTGCAACTGTATCATCTTGTAAAATACACTCGAAAACCCATCTGCACCTGGTGCAGAGTAAGGATGCAAGGATTTGATAGCCCCCTGTAGATCTTTGGCTTGAAGTGGGGTATTTAAAGATTCTATCGCTTCTGGAGTTAACTGGGGCAATGCCGCACAGTCCAAGAAATCTCCAGAGTTATACTTGGGCAATGTTGAAGCCACTGTGTATAAAGAACGAAAGTGGTAAAAAAAGTCAATGCTATACGATCACTGTGATTCATACCCCCCCCCCCCCCCTCTTGGGGTTTACTAAGGAAGAAACCACTCAGGCACCCCGCTTCCCCAGGTTTTTATCATTCGGGCTAGCATACATCCAGCTTTGTTACCAAACTTGTGAAATTTGTAATGATGAAACACCATATTATGAGTGGTCTGCTCATGGATGAAGCTATTCAAAGTTTTTTAAAGCCTCTTAATGAGGCTTTAAAAACTTCACACACTAGAGTTTGATTACTTTCTGGCAAGAATTAAATTGGAAAAAAATCACTTATGAAGTTATTAATTCTAGATTTAACAGCTTCATCGTTTAAGGTATGAAGATTGGATCTCCAAAGGGGAGATTTAGTGGTATTGGAGAGTGGGCTTGTGATTGTTAGGAGAATGGGAGCATAGTCTGATATAACAATTGCATTTATATGTGTGTCTAGTACATTAGGTAAAACAGAGGAAGAGATTTTAAAAAAGTCAATTCTAGAGAAACTAGAATGAGGGGAAGAATAGAAAGTATATTCTTTTGCATCTGGATGCAAATTTCTCCTGGGGTCAACAAGATTAAAGTGAGACATAAGTGATTTTAATGTAATGTTATTTTTGTAGTGCCGGTGTGTACCCGGCAGTAATCGGAAAGTGCCGTGAGCTGCCCGGTTACAGCCAGGTTAGCGAAGGAGCTCTTACCACTACCTTAATGGGTGGCGGTCAGGGCTCCCCCCCCCGAAATGGCCATGTTGCAAGTGCTTCACTTGCCGCACAGCCATTTTCTGAAGTAAAGAAAGACCTACATTTTACCTACTGCGGTAAAAAGGGGCTTCGGTGCACATCCAAAACATGTGCCGACACCAGCACAGACCCCCCTTTTGCTGCAACATAGTAAAAAGGGGCCCTGAGATAGGTGAAAACCTTTTTTCTTTTAATCGGGTGTTGTAACCCATTACAATTCTAAGAAATTAAAGTTAGATCTGTACTTTTACTAATACATTTAATGTGAGCAATTGCAGAGTGATGCACATAGGGAATAGGAAAGCGTGCTTACGTTGGGCACCGGCATTTATACCTGTTTTTAGCAGGCATAAGTACGGCATCCAAAAGTTAGGTGCCAGATCCATGCCAAACACTATTCTATAAAGGGCGCACTCCCTTTATAGAATAGCGCTTGTGCTCAATTTTTTTTGGCACTGAATTTTCAGCGTATTTTATTGAATTTCCTGCTTAGCATGCAGTAATGTAGATGAGCTAACTGTTTAGTGCAGGAACTCCCACTCTTTGTCCCTGACATGCCCCTCAAAAAAAAAAGAAGGAAAAATATGTAGGGGCCCTTTTACTAAAGGGTTGGCTCACGGCAACAGGCTTGCTGTACGCCAATCCAGGACTACCCCTGGGCTACCACAGGAGCCTGGCGATAGTTCTTACCCCCAGTGCATGCTATTTCCAGCACTACAAAAATATGTTTTATTTTTGTAGCACCGGTGCTTTCCTGGTTGGTTACTGCCAGGTTAGCATGGGAGCCCTTACTGCCACCTCAATGGGTGGTGGTAAGAGCTCTCCCCTGAAATGGCCATGTGGCAAATGGTTCACTTACCGCCCGATTATTTCCTTTACAGACAAAAAGACAGCCTTTTACCCGCTGTGGTAAAAGGGGGGCCTCAGCGCACATCAAAAACATATGCTGATGCCAGCACAGGCACACTTTTACCGCAGCTTAGTAAAAGGACTCCTTAGTGCGCAGTTTGTGCACACAGATTGCAACTTTAGCACAGGATGACTGAGCATGTCCCACAGCACTCCATGTTTTGGTGCATAAGGCATGTGTCATCTCCTATTGCAGCTTAGTGAAAGGGCCCCTTCGTTTTTTAGAACAGCTTTTCTTCATTTCTTGAAAGAGAAAGGGTACCATCTCCTCAACGCAGCAGAAACATTTTAATTTTCCCCATAGAATAACCAACTGCGATGTAATACTTTGACTGTATTTCTAAAGCATCTGCCTTCTTTTTATTACTTTTATGCTCTAATATTGATTTTTGTGATTAAAATTCTCAGCAGGTGAACCAGTTTGAATTAAATCTGAACTCTATCTGTACTGATGGCAGCTCTTTTCAAACAACCTTCATATTCACCCTGATGGGATCTTTATGATCTAATTTGAATGCAAATATTCAAAGATTCACTTAAATTCTAAGACTGAAATTTAAAGCTTAAAGAAAAGTAATGCTGTGCTATTTTTATATCTTTTGGCCATACTCAGATTTATGCCTTAGGTGAACAATGCACTGTTCCTAAAAAGTACAAGGAAATGAATGATTTGTAGCATTTTACTGAATTTGCATGCAATTTGCTTTGTTTCAGGGTGGTAGATTTGGCAGAGCAGGATTAAGGCCTAGGGCCCAAATTTTTGAGGTGGTAGGATGAGAAAAGGGTTACCATGTTAGAAGAATAACCTGATGCTATGGCTAGGTGGGGCATAGGTGGGGGCATATGCTGGACCATGAAGGAGGGAAGAAATAAGGACACAGATAGTTGATGCTGTACAAACTGGGCAGGGAAGACTAGGGAGAGAGATGTGTCCAGTGTCACGGTTGTGGCCGTGCCCTTATGTTCAGACCTACTGTTTCTCTGTATCTAGCTCTGTGACCTCTTCAGTCTGCCTTTGTTCCTGTTGTTGTTCGTCCTGTTAGCCAAGCCTCACTTTGGTGCCCCTGAAGCCAAGCCTCGCTTTGGTCTCCCTGATTCTGCTTCATTTCCTACTTGTGACATCATCAGCCTACTCCTTTATAAGGACCCAGGGAGCTTTCCTGCGTTGCCTTTGCAACACGTCTATTTTCCTTTTTCTTGTTGTACTGTTGTGTGATTCTGAGGGAACTGGTCTTCTTGTTATGCTGTGTCTGTGTGGCACAGCCCTGAGCCCTGTGTGAATGGTTTTGGTTTGAATTTGTATGGATTACTTTCCTGTTAGGTTTGCTCTCAAACAAAGCCCTCTTTTGTTTCTCTCTGTGTGTTGTCCTGCTTTAAATCTGTATGGATTACTAGCTTGTTAACTTTGCTTTCAAGCAAAGCCCTGTTCTGTTTTTCTGTGTGTGGTTCTGCTTTGAACCAGAATAGATTCTTTTCTTGTTGTCTAGGCTCTCCATTTAAGCCTGTTCTGTTTCCTTGTGTGTTTTCCCCTTGTTACCTTTCACTGTTCAGACAGCCGGTTGTTGCCAGCCCAGCTGCTTTCCTTGATTACTTTGCTTCCACAGCCTAGTTGCTTTCCTTGATTACCTTGCTCCAGTACAGCTGGGTGTGCTTTATCTCTGCCTGCCTTTCCCTTCCCTTCCTGGCTGAGTTCTGGTAAGAACATTGTTTGTTTTCCCTTTGTTTGCTTTAAACTTTTGACTGCAGTGTAAGCCTTGCTTCTTCCTGATGTGTTTTAGAAGCAGCCCTTCCCATTAGCCTGCTTTAACTCTTTGCTGTGTTTGTCTCCTGATTCTTGTGAGCATTTCTCCTTATCTGATCTGTGTATGTAAAGGTAGCTTTCCCTGTTTGCTTACTTTTCCCTTTGTCTCTAGTGTCTGTTATTTGACTTTGTGGCACAGCCTTGTGTATTCCTATAAGCGGCTTCCCTTTACCCTTGTGTGTTTTGTGGCCAGCCTTATGTATTCTTATGAGTGGTCTCCCTTTACTTTTGAGTCCTGTGTGGCCAGCTCTGTGTATTCCTATGAGTGATTTCCCTTTTCCCTGAGTGCTGTATGGTACAGCCTAGAGTGTATTTCTATAGTTGGCTCCCCTTTACCCTTGAGTGCTGCGTGGCCAGCCTTGTGTATTCCTATGAGTGACTTCCCTTTCCCTCTGAGTGCTGTATGGTACAGCCTAGAGTGTATTCCTATAGTTGGCTCCCCTTTACCCTTGAGTGCTGCATGGCCAGCCTTGCGTTGTTTTATGAGTGGCTTCCCTTTTCCCTTGAATGCTGTGTGGCACAGCCTAGTGTATTACTATGAGTGGCTTCCCTTTTCCCTGAGTGCTGTATGGTACAGCTTAGAGTGTTCCCTCATGAGTGGTATGATTCGGTTCCAGTTCAGCCGTGAGGCCCGTACGCTTGGACTCTGTACGAGTGAGTTCTGGATCGGCTGTGAGGCCTGCCTGAGTGGTCTATCTCCCATTTCTGGTGGTGCTTGTTGCTTGTCTTGAGTGTGCTGTTTATTTTCCATGTCTGGTATCCTGTTTGTATTCAGTGCCTGGTTTGCCTCTGCTCTGCACCTCCCCAGAGGATTTGTCTGCTGCAGCCCAAGGGCTCACCATCCCGGGTTCCGTGACATCCAGGATGCTGGACATGGGGTAAGGGACTAGAGAGACAGAGAAGGAATGCTAGACATGGGGGTAAGGGACTAGGAAGTCAGAAAAGGATGCTGGACATGATAGTAAGGAACTAGGGAGAGAGAGAAAGAATGTTGGATATCAGGTGAGGGGATAAGAAGGACAGAGATATGTGCTGGACATGGGGGTAGGGGACTAGCGAGACAGGAATATGCTGGACGTAAGACATTGGAGGACAGGAGAAAGAAAGGGGATACTGGACCTGGGGAGAAGGAGAGAGGAGAGATGCTAGGAATGAGGGAGATGAGGGAAGAGAAAAAAAGAGGGAGCTAGTGAGAGACTGATAGGAAATGGTAGTGTGGGGTGGGGATGAAGGAGGTGGAAAACTGTAGGTATAAGTAAAAAGAGAAAGACTGAGGATTGGTTGGTAGGAACGATGAGTGAAATCTGGATAGAGAAACAGAAAAATGAATGGAAAAAAGCTGAAAGGAAGAGGAAAGAGAAATTGCCAATGAACAGGAGACCCCTGGAAAGACAGTTAAGTGAAGATAAAGGAAAGCAGAAACCAGAGCCTGAGACCAACAAAGAAAAAAATAAAATGGTCAGACAGCAAAGATCTCTCTCTCTCTCTCTCTCTCTCTCTCTCTCTCTCTCTCTCTCTCTCTCTCTCTCTCTCTATATATATATATATATATATAGGGGCGGATTGACCATTCAGGCAACCGGGCAGTGTCCAGGGCCCAGATGCTCTGCCTGGATGCCTGCCATTCTACCCACTAACCAACCAATACCTTCCTCCCCCGCCGCAGCTACCATTGCTGCTGTTTTAGCAGTGACGGTAAAAACTGTGAAAAAGATCACAAGGGCCACACTTTTTCTGCTTGTGGCTGCCGCCTTCCTCTGACATAATTTCCTGTTCTGGGGCAGAGCCGGTCAGCTGTGGGCAGGAACAGTGCAGCCCCACAATCTTTTTTACTGTTTTTGCTGCCACTGCTGAAACAGCAGTGGCAACAGTGGTGGAAGCAGCAGGGGGGTATTGGGTGGGAGTGAAGAGAGCCTGGTGTGCAAGCGGCAGTGGGGGTGTCTGGTGGGGGAAGAGAGAGGGGTTGGATTTTGGGGGGGGGGGGCTGAAAAAAATAGACACTGGATGGAGAGGGGAGACAGACAGACACTGAATGGAGAATGGAGGGAGGAACAGATGCCAGATGGAAGGGAGGGGATATTGGACAGATGCTGGATGGAGGGGGTGGGGGACAGATGCTGGATGGAAATGAGGAGAGAAGTGGCATATGCTAGATGTAGGAAGAAGAGGAGGGTCAGAGGCTGGGTGAGGGGTAGAGAGATGGTCAGATGGTGGATGAAAGGGGAAAGAGAGGTGGCAGACAATGGATGTAGGGAGAAGAGGAGGGCCAGATGATGGGTGAGAGGGAGAGAGGGGACAGATGTCAGATGGAAAGAGGGAGAGAGGGGATAGATGCCAGATGAAAGGGAGAGAGAGGATGCAGATGTTGGATGGGAGAGAGAGAGGGGTCTGAGTGGATGGAAGTGAGGAGAGATAGGGGCCAGATGCTGGATGAAGGAGGGAGAAAAAGGAGGAGAGACTCTGAATGGAAGTGAGGAGAGAGAAGGGTCAGATGCTGGATGGAAAGAGGGATAGAGAGAGGGGAAAGACACTGGATGGAAAGGGGGGAAAGAGGGGGCAGACACTGAATGAACAGGGGGAAAGAGAGAGGCAGACGCTGGCGAGGGTTAAGAAGAGATCTAAGAAAGAAGAAACAAGAGATTGGGACCAACACAATTAGAAAAAGTAAATGGCCAGACAACAAAGGTAGGAAAAAATGAATTTTATATTTAGTTTAAGATAAAGTAATGTGGTAGCTGTGTTAATAAATACAGAAAATGGAAATAAAGTGATATCTTTATTGGACTAATTTTAATACATTTGTGACTAATGTTTGGAGACCATGTCAGAACAGAATAACTTAACAGCAGTATACTGTCCTGACCTGAGGAAAGAGGTTTTGGCCTTTGAAAGCTAATTGAAAAATGTATTTAGTCCAATAAAATGGTATCATCATATTTTCCATTTTTTGTTTTATATGTATTTGTTAACCTATAGTATAGTGAGTGAAATATGTCAGTTTTTGAAATATGCATCTGCTGTTGAGACCCGCAAGACTACCACAGGAAGTCTCGGCGTCCATTTTGAAAACATGGTGGCGCATGCGGGCGGGGGAATTGCGGCAGCACAGTGAGCAAGAAAAAACATAGTGACCACTCCAGAGGCCACTAGACCACCAGGACCTTTCAGGTAGGTCCGGGATGGTGGAGGCGTCAGCTGTGGCAGTAAGAGGACAGCAGAACGGCGGTAGAGGGGACATTGGGCAGCGGCCAGGCGGGGGACCCAGACCACTCTTAGTGCCCGGGGGCCTATACCACTCTCAGTCCACCTCTGTTAATTATCAATCATAACCTAGAACCATTTCTCTCTGCAATTGTTTCCATAAACACACCACTTGGGCTGGGCTTTCCTCCCACATACTCCCCCTAGTGACTCCAGGGAAACCCCACAACACTTAGGGGTGCTTTTACAAAGGTGCGTAGGCACCTACGCATGTCCAATGTGCGTCAAATTGGCATTACCACCCAGCTACCACGTGCTCAGGACGGTAATTCCATTTTTGGCAGCGTCCAAAACAAATGGTAGAAAATATTTTATACTAGTAAATAAGGCCCGTTTCTTACAGCAATGAAACGGGCGCTAGCAGGGTTTTCCTTGGAGTGTGTATGTTTGACAGTGTGTGTGTGAGAGTGACTGTGTGAGTGGAGGATTTGGGGGGTCATAGGGTGTGTGGTGGTGATTGAGGTACATAGGTGTGTGTGCGAGTGAGAGAGTTGCTGTCTGTGCATGGCATAGTGTGTGTCTGAAAGATGTAGATTTTGCATTTGACAGTTTTGGGGGACAGGGCAGGCGAGAGAGCAGGGGACAGAGCAGGGTTGTTTGATATGGGGGGAGGGTAGTGGAGACAGGAGGGTTGGTGGACGGGGGAGAGAGTAATACAGAAAATGCCCGAGGTAGAACAGCTTCCCGGGCCAGGCTCCGGCTGACAGACAGGAACAGGAGTCAGGCCAGGACCACGGCTGCCGGGAAGGAGATGCCTGTCAAAGACACGGGGAAGGAAACAGTGAGCACACAGCAGCCGATCCCAGCCTTCCTGCCCACTGCCCTTTCGCTCTCAATTATTGCTTTCTGAAGAGGACAGTAGAAATAAAAAAGTAGCACATATGAATTTATCTTCTTGGGCAGACTGGATGGACCGTGCAGGTCTTTTTCTGCCGTCATCTACTATGTTACTATGTTATGTTCCGGAGTTTCTTTCCTACTTATTTTTGTGTTGGAGCTCCTTGCTGCTTTCTGGGCTCTTTTTCTTTTTGTGTTGGCAACCGGGTTAGAGTCCACGGAGGAGAGTGGAGTGATCTGCATGCCCCATGCTTGCTGTTGTATTTATTGGGGGACCGTTGTTATTCATGCTTTACAGGGAAAGTCCTGCTTTGTTGCATCATTTTGTTTTGCAAGTGAAGGCTGATAGCAGTGGGAGGGGCAATTATTGGAAGGTCAGTTGGAATGGGTTACTGGGCTCTCCTGAATGAGGTTGTAATGTGGTCATCGCTACCTCGCCGAACTCGCAATGTATTCGACTGTGTGTGGGGGCATAGGAATCGAGCGGCGATGTGTCTCGGGAGGGGGGGGGGTGTGTGGACAGGAGGACCGGCATCTGGCAGGCAGTGTCCAGCATGAGCTAGGCAACAGCAGAGATGGCTAGCAGCATGGGATGGAACGGGAACAACAGGGCGCGGTGCAGCCAGCGACACGTGAGGGTCTTGCACATTTTGTGTGAGCCAGCGGGCACACGGTGACATCATTAGGAGGCTGTGTGCCTGTCGTTGTGCGTCGCTGCCAGTGTTTTGGGGCGTTGAGTGAGTCAGTTTTGGCCCAGGTGGGAGAGTGAGAGATACCGGAGGAAGCCACCTCTTCCTGTTTCCTCCCGCCCTGCTGCCGCAGAGGTAGCAGGTGTTACACGTTTTTTCGCCGTGAAGCCCTTGGTCCTGCTACTCTCGTACCTCCGTTCATGTCCTTTTCCCCGATGGACGCAGTTCGTGCGTGACGTAATCACGTACCTGCGGGCATCTGAATAGTAATCTCCCGCCGTGTGGATGTGTGCTCGTCCCTCGCGTCGAACTTGATGACGTTGAGGGCGGAGCGATGCGATTGGTTGAGTGTCATTGCTCCGCCCTCGACGTCATCACGTTTGATGCGTGGGCGGGGCAGACACAAAGCGATCTCACCCCCTTCACTTTTAGAATGTTGGGTAAGTGAGGCTTCATTAGAACGTTGGAGGTGCGTTTTATATAGAGAGATATTTTCTACAGCGGGGGCCCTTACCTGACAGTTTTTAGCACGTCCATTTTCCAGCGCATTAAAAAAAAAATCCCTTTTTTTCCAGGTGCATTCAGGAAATGGACCAGTGTGCAATCAAAACACACACCTACACCAGTGCATGCCACTTTTGAACATACCTTAGTAAAAGGGCCTCTTAGTAATCCCCATATAGGACCTTATTCTATGAAGGTTATGCTCCTAAAATTATGCTCCTACATTTATGTTCCTAAATTATGAGCCTAATCTATTTTGGAGCATAGGTTAGGCTCATAATTGAGGAGTGTAAATTTAGGAGCATAAATTATGCTCATAAATTTTAGGAGGATAAATTTAGCAGCTTAAACTTTATAGCATAAGGCCCATAATGGGGGATTCCACTGTTATGTTGACCACTGTGAATTGAATATTGTCCGGTATGAAACTTGCCTTGAATGCTTATAACTTAACAGCAGATAAAACTTGACTCACTTAGAACTTAACTGTTCCCTACATTATACTTAGCTATCTTAACCAAGTAGCATCTGTTTATCTCAATGGCGTTCTCTGACAGTCTTTGAGGGCTACAAATAGCGCAGGCTTTCAGTAAACTCCAAATGAATATTTACAAGATAGATTTGTATGCATACCATTTTTTCCCTTTTATTTATAAGTTTTACATTACAAGCAAGCATAATAGTTGTACAGAAAAGTTACCTGGATCCATTATACAATATATAAAATTAAAATTTTACATTAAAAAAAATATATATAAAGAAAATATTCCACCAGATTATCCTCAAGTTCACAATTGGGATTCAAAATGTTACATATGTGGATATTTAATTCAGATATCTAGAAAAACAACACAGGAATTTGCTGAATCTGATTCCCAAAAAGATTCCAGTTTATATTACACAGAGCTATTCTCACCCCTCCCAATAGATCCCTTAGCTGTTAGAAATGCAGTGAGTTGAGGTGGATAAAAAAAAAATATTTATTCATCTAGTATTTAACAATGCACTTACAGGGATATCTTAGAAAAAATGTCGCCCCCCCAATTGAAGTACACCTGGCTTCATCATAAGAAATTGTTGTCTACGTTTCTGAGTAACTTTAGTCACATCAGGAAAAACACGAATTTTCAATCCAAGGAAACTTTTTTCCCTATTCTGAAAGAATAGTCTCATTAGCCAGTTTTTATCTGGGGCTAAAGCCACAGTTGCAAGTAAAGTCGATGGTGTTACCGTTTCACTATCAGAAACTTCCAAAATCTCTGAGACATCAAGTTCTGTAATCTGACTCTCTCTTGTTTTTGTTGGTAAATAGTATATTTGAGAAAATGGGGGAATGGTCTCCTCAGCTACTCCCAGTAATCTCTTATATATTTCCTTAGCATATCCCTTGGAGAAGTTGTGAATTGTTTGGGGAAAATCAAAAAACAAAAATTATTTATTTATCGAGTTTTCCAAGGATTCAGTTTTTCTTCTAAGAAATATTAAGTCTTTAGTCATACATTCTTGATATGATTGTGTCTTTTTAACTTCATTTTCATATTCCTTATTTTTATTCACTATAGTGTCCATTTTAAGTTCAATACCTTTTGTCTTTTGTTCTAATGTGATAACTCTTGAGTCAGTTTTTTAACCTGTGGAGATATTGCTTTCCCCAGCTCTACAATTAATGTCCATAAACTGTCCAGCGTTACTTCAGTTGGTTTATGCAATGATGTAGGAAATAAAGTCATTGTTACCTCTGTATTAACAGGAGAAAATCCATGTTCCTCACTCATGCCTGGAGCCTCTGTTGTTCCGAGAGTAGATAATACTACTCTTTCTGTCTGGGTGTTTAGGTCTCCTTTGGTCCGAATTCCTCCGGTTAGTTGCCCCTCCAATCTCTTTTCCCCCATTCCACATGTGGGCTTCGGGAGAGAGGACACCATCTGAGGAGTACTACAGCCAGATGGTTGAGGGAGAGGAGCTCTTACATCGGGGCTGAGCGAAAGCTCTAGCCCTGGGAACACTGCAGGTCTCTATTCACCCTAGAACGGACCAGTGGGCTATTACCCGACATCTCTGGAAGGGTGTTCCTCTGAAAAAGAGTTTGTAAGGTAGGCTGGGGAGCGGTGGAGGAGGGCCAGCTCCTTCTTTTCGGCATTGCCAAGGGTAAGAACTTTAGAGAAACAACAGGTGCGTCTGATTCATGCAATGACCATCTTGAATCCTCCATGCATACTATTTTTATTGTTTATAAAAAACAATACCAAAGTAACAAGGCAAGGGGAAACTCACTCAAATGTACAATACTCAATAAACAACAGTAGAGTGAGAAAAACTCTGCATTGACTAAACACCTTAAAAGGATAATGGGGGAAAAAGACCTCAGAGAGCTGTGGTAACCTTATGAATATCTTATACTATGAAAAAATAAAAAACATTCAAACCACAGTATATAGCTTTAATCATCGGTAATGAAAACCCCCAATCTAACCTGGTGTATAATTTGTAGTTTTTGAATTTTCAAATATCTCTTGTGAAAAATTATCAATGTAGCAATAGCTCTCCACAAAAAATCCACAGTTCAGATAAATCAAAGGTTGAACTTAGCTTTGCTTTGCTTGGTTATCCCTGCACAAAGTATCTAAACCCAACGGACCTGTTTCACCACATGACTTCTTCAGGGGACTATGGATACCGGGACCCTTTGAAATATTGCTCTCAATTCAGCACTAGCAGTGCAGCTCAATGAACGCAGCAATGCCCCTGAATTAAAAAAAAATAATGAAGATAGAAGAGTGAAACCAGCAGGAAATTAAATAAAGTTATAGAGGCTAGTAGGAGGTTTTCTGGGGCTAGTGATTGAACTGCTAAAAGCAGTTATTATAAGCGGTAAATCTCTTTGTGCTTTCTGAGGTCCCTTTCCTCCTGACATGCAGACAGTTGTGTATATTGAAACTGCATTCATTTAGTGTGTATCTTTGTCCACAATTTGAGTTTCAATATTTATTAGGGAAGCCTGAAAAACCCCCAACATTTGTGGATACAACCCAGTAAATCAATTGAGAGCTGTCCCTCGTGTTGGGACAATATAAAGCATGTGATCAAAATCCAAATAACAATATTCATACTTAATCAAGTTGTTTGGTCACCAAATTAAAGAAACGTAACACTAAACAAGTTGCCTAACAAAATTGAGAAGTTTTAAAAGTTTCTAAGTTTCTATAATATTTAATATACTGCCCATTGATAAATAATCATCTAAGGAAGGGATTCATTAAGTGGTGTTAGGGCCATAACGTACATTCTCCTGGATTCTATATAGCATACCTAGAGATCCATGCCAAAATCCAAGCCTATTCTATAACAATGTGCATAACTTAATTGGCTTAATAAGCTAATCAGCATTGATAACAGCTCTTATCAAGAAATAATGAGCACTAATTGGCAATAATTACAATTTATGTGCATAACTCGCTAAGTGTATTCTGTAACGCAGTGCGTTTAACTTCTAACACACGCAGACAAAAAGGAGGATGGTTATGGGTGTGGAAATAGGTGTTTCATGGGCATTCTGAAATTTACGTGTGTAGTTATAGAATATGGCCCAGTGCGACTAAATCTATATGCAGGGATTTACACCACATTTGCTTTGGTGTAAACGGAGGTGCGTAGTTTTAGGTGCTGAAATATCAACTAAGTGTATTCTATATATCATGCCTAAATCTAGGTGCCCCTGATAGAATATGCGTAGTTGGCATTGATTTCCATGCTGATTTTTTAGGCACCATATATAGAATCTCCCCTATTATTTGGTCCTTAATACGCATTATTTGGCCCTAATGCCACTTGAATTAAAACAGCACAGCAATATTTGTCGCTGCGATTTAGTTAGCAATGAGATGCACAATATGCACATGCATGTTTTGCATTTCATTGCTATGATGCACCGCAAGTCACATTAGGGTCAAAAATACATGTAAAATAACCCCAGCTTTTTCCTGGGGTTATCAAAGCTGGTTTTCCTGGGCAGCATCCAGACCCCCCAGACCCTCCCTAGCAGCATTCAGATCCTCCATCAGCAGCCAGAACCCCCAGACCTCTCCCAGCAACATTCAGACCCTAGCAGTGCTAGTCCCAGGGGTGGGGGTGTCCTTTGGGCATGAGAGAAGCCCACTCACGCCTGCCTAGTCTTACACCTGTAGGAAAATGGTGGGGTGAGCTTTTATCACACCTTGATGAATCCCCACTAACTGGTTTACAATAAAATGTATAAAAGATAGAAAAGAACTACTGTATTCAACTAGAAAAGAGGACATCCATTCTGTATGACACCAGCCAGTACTGAATGTTGAAAATAACAGGCAGTCAATTAGGATAGCAATTTAGAAAGAAGGGAGGTTTTAAATTGAGTTTAAATCGTGAAATGGATGTCTGAATGGAAGGTTATTTCATAATGATGGGTCAACAATTGAGAAAATGGAGGAAAGTGCATACACGCAGTATTTTTAGGTGTTTATCTTTAGTCAGCCAAATATTATACCACATAGCTCCCATTCCAACCCATTCCATACATGCACTGTGTATTTATATATATATATATATATATATATATATATATATATATATATATACATATTTTTAAGACAATGATATTTCTTTTATGTTAAAATAAATGTCTGCAATGACATATCACTAAGTTATGGCCCTGTCTATTATACACCCTCAGGATACCATCATTTGGATGACATAAATGTTAAATGCCATTGCTTTAATGATAGATATCACAATGCCCCATTGCTCTCATGATATATTCTTGTGTAGGTATTGTCTGTCTGTAAAATACATTATTATTGCAATTTACTGTGTTTTATTTATCATCTGAGTGACAGTGCTTATTGCTTTAGATCATCAATCTGGCAGGATTCTAATGTATAATATAAAGCGGCATCATTCTACTGATGCAGAATAGATTGAACTTATTTCAATGAGAAAGAAAATAGGCAAGGGACTCCTGTGCACAGAAAAATTGAAGCCAGAGGTATGCACGCTGGAAAATTTATCTTTTTTGAGACACTTTCGGTCTTCCAAAATAGCACAGTAGCAGTTATTTAGGGCCTGGTTTACTAAGTTATTTCCCCATAAACAATGCATGGGAAAAAAGACCCTTAGTAAATCAAGTCCTTAATATGTTAATGCAAGCTCAGTTTTATGTAGAAGTATTTGTCAGTGTTATTTGTAGAGAAAACCATGAGAACAAGTATGGGAAAAGTAGTGGAGAATTTAAAGCTTGAAATGAAATAAGCTGTCATCAGTGAGCTTCTTACCTTCTTCTTTTATCTTAAATGTATATTTCAATAACCTGAATTTTTCTAGACTTGGTGCTTCAAATTTTCAGTATGTTTTGGTTTTGAAGATGCATACGAGAGAGAAAAAGTTACTTAACTGTATTAAGAGAATAATGTATATTATAGGCCAAATAATATTCCCTCCTGTTTACAAGGCCATACTAGTGGCTGCCACTTGGTAATGCTGACACAACCCATTCAAAGTGAATGGGCTGTGTCAGCATTGCCGCACTTAAAGCCGCTACCATGGTTTTGTAAACAGTGGGGGATTATTTGACAAAAATATGTATTATTTGCCTTTAATGCACAATGGTCCCCTTTTACAAAGGTGTGCTAGCATTTGTAGTGTGCGATAAATATTAGAGTGGTCCTTTTCCTAAGCTGTGGCAAAAGGGGGCATGTTTTTGATGCACGCTGAGGCCCCCTTTTACCGCAGTGGTTAAAAAACTGTTTTTTTTTTTAAAGAAGTGGCCGTGCGGCAAGTGAAGCACTTTCTGCATGGCCGTTTTTGGGGGGAGTACTTACTGCCATATTTTTGTAGCGCTGGAAATGGCGCATTCTGAGAGTGGGAACTAACTGTGTAAATGCCCATAGGAATATTATATGTATCTACATGGTTAGCGTGCTAATTTTAAGTACACGCTAAAACACTAATGCACCTTTGTAAAAGACCTCCAATGTTTTTATCATAATGTATATTTACTAACCAGGAGATGCAATGCAAACAAATGCATGCAAAACAACTCATTATTATGCAGAATGAATAAACCAACTGGCGTGGAACCTCATAAGCTTTATTATTCATAGAAACCCCCCTCCCAAGGAAGAACATGAAACAGCTGTTGTCAGTGTGTTTTTACTAGCAAAAATGGTGCCGGTACTCAAATGCTAAGGCCACCCTTCAGGGGTAAGGTAATCATTGATGGACCCATCCCACAATAGCCAGACTCCTTGCAACCAGTCACAGAATCTATGACAAGGCAGAATTGGTGTGTAGAGCCTGAGCTCTTTCATTAAAACTTGGGGTCCATGGGTCAATTTTAGCAGACAGTGGAAAAGGTGCCGGTACTCAGTACCCCCTCAAAAAAAGCCCTGGCTGTTGTTATAAAAAAAGAAAGAACCCCCCCCCCCACCCTATTGCCATCTGAAAGAATCCCCAATTCATTTTAAAAAGACTCCAAATCCCATTCCCCTTTCCAAAGACCTCCACACCGTAATTCTCTTTAAAAAGCAACCCTCCCGGAGACTGATCCAAGATGGCGTCGGGGTAGGACGTGGAGTTTCTGTCTCCGGAGATTTCTTTACTTAGTTCTGTTATTTTCCTTAAAATTATGCCTAAAATGAAAGGAAAAGTGCGAGGAGGTTTCTCCTTACCCCCCCACAGACCTTACTCGACGGCAACCTCTGATTACAGCCTTTACAGTCACTGTTATATCAGCGGGCGTTCCGCAGACCAAGGCGGAGAGGAGCCTAGGTCAGGAGAGTGAGATATCACTCAGCCCACGAAGTCCGCGTTTGCCTCGAGAGGCAGGAAGCAACGCGGGAGGAAGTCCCGCCCAACAGCTTGGTATCGAAGCTGAGGAGTCGTGAAGGAGAATGTCTCCGGCGCTGCGCTGCCCCAGGCGGGAGTTTCCCGCGAAGAACCGAGCCAAACATCCACACCCAAGAGTAGCAGTAGCATGGGTAACAACCTGGTAGAAGCTCGTGCTGCCCAGGATTTGGCGGAAAAACGACTTGAACCAGCACTGCAACTCCTACCCTTGGTGAAGCCAGCTAAGGTGATGTTGGAGTCTTTGTGGAGGGGGGCGATGGAATCGTTGCATAAGATTTGTCTTACTTTTGTCTCTAGTTCAAATGCAAATGCTTTGAGGATAGACTTTCTTCAGATTGAAATGACTTCCCAAGCTAAAAATTGTGTCAATTAAAAGAACAAGAAAATAAACTGCACCAAAATGCAGACCTGGTGCATAGGAAGATTGGGAATCTGGAGAATGGGGTTAGGAATTTGAACTTGAGGTTTTTGAATTTTCCCTATGTTAAATATACCCCATTGAGAGATTTGTTTCATAAATTTCTGAAGGAAGTGTTTAATTATTCTGAGGCTAACTTTTCCCCAATACAAAAACTTTATTTGTTGCCTGTTCGAAATACCAAGGAGAAAGATAATACACCCGTGGAAACTGCAGTGGAAACATTGAATGTATCGGCTTTACTTGAACAATCACAAGAGGAGGTTGAATTTAGATCTACTCTGCTGATATCTTTTGTCTTCCTCATGGATAAAGAAGCTATTTTGAGACAATATTTAAGACAAATTTCCTCTGTGGTATTTATGGGGGAAAGAATTCAAATATTTCCGGATGTATCTAGATCTACACAGAAGCGGAGGAAAAATTTCTTGATGATGAGACAAGAGACGATACAATAGGGGCTAAATTTCAGCTTAGATTTCCCTGCAAATGTGTAGTTTATTTTGAAAATAAGACATATCATTTCTTTGATTCTTTACTTCATTCTTTTTTAAATGCAAGGCTACCCAAGCCTCCATAGGTCTCCACGACGGACTTTAATTTACTTAAGCTGTAACAAACCCGACGCTTTTCTTGTCTCTAAAAAAATATTTTCTTTTTGTTTAATATCCTTATCCTCTTGTAAGGTTTAACTCAGTCTCCTTGTACCTTGAGGACTATGATTTAATAATAGTTTCCTATGGGGGATATCCCTTAATTAAGTTTATTACTACTGAAGTTATATTGTGTATGTTACTTGACAAAGCTTTGCTTTGGAATGTATTAAAAATTGCATAAATAAAAAAACCAACCCTTACTCCTGTATTGATCAGCATCTACAGTGGTAAATAGTGAGTAGGGGGACAGAAGTGGTCCCCAGATGAATCTGCCATGGTGGATTCTGGCTTGAAAATGACTTCCTCAGGTAGAGATGGCCAGCCCAAAAAGTTGCATTTTGTTTAATTTCCCATGCCAGTTGAAGCATTGTTCATTTTGGGGTGCTTTTACCAAGTGGTGGTAAAATGACCCTTGCAGTGGCATTGGTGTATGGATTTGCAACACGCCGAGGCCCCTATTAACAATTGCCAGTAAAAGGACTTTAAAAAAATGGAAATGGCTTTGTGGTAAGTGTAATACCTGCCATGTGGCCATTTCTGAGGGGAGTCCTTTCGGCCTTCTATTTAGGAGGCAGTAAGGGATCCCATGCTAACCTGGTGATAACCGGGCAGCATGCAGCACTGCCCGATTATCGCTGGGTAAGCCCTGAGTGCTAAAACATTAAAAATAATTTTGGGAGCTAGAAATGCCACATGGTAGGAGTTCCTCTATATTTAAATCACCTAAACAAAAATCTGTGGGGACTATATATCAAATAACAAGATCATGTCCCAAACAGTAATATATTCAGCAGGAATTTTCTTCAAACTGATGTTCAAATATATACAATAGAGTATTTCTCATGATCTTATAAATGTATTTATAGGGATTATCAGACTTCTATGCATCTCGCGACCATCTGAACAATAATGTTCTATCGTTCTTTCTTTGCAAACGAAATGGCGCGGTGCAAATCCTCATAGAATCCCACTTTTGCTCTAATATTTAATTAATTTTATTAAAAAAAGATTTTCTTAAAAATTCTTAGAAATCCTTAGAAATTACGACTTATCTTTAATGGCAGCGGTTCCTGATAACTTTATGCTGCTGCCATTAAAGATAAGTCGTAATTTCTAAGGATTTCTAAGAATTTTTAAGAAAATCTTTTTTGAATAAAATTAAATAAATATTAGAGCAAAAGTGGGATTCTATGAGGATTTGCACCGCGCCATTTCGTTTGCAAAGAAAGAACGATAGAACATTATTGTTCAGATGGTCGCGAGATGCATAGAAGTCTGATAATCCCTATAAATACATTTATAAGATCATGAGAAATACTCTATTGTATATATTTGAACATCAGTTTGAAGAAAATTCCTGCTGAATATATTACTGTTTGGGACATGATCTTGTTACATGGTAGGAGTTGGCACTATTGCTAAGCTCCCGTGGTTATGCATTGGTAGGGCTAAATAGCTGCATGCCAAGTCTGCGGTAACCCTACCACAGCTTGGTAAAAAAAGTCCCTTTGTCTTCTTTTGGTTAGATTTCATTTTCATTGCAGGGGCAATGTTGTTATGAGAGAGCACTCTTTTGAAAGAGTCCATTCTCTTTACAAAGCGTGTGCCTATTTACAAAGAGCCTATTTCAAGCCAATGCCATTTGTGCATCATCCTTCCAAAATTTGCTTTATTACTGGCAGAACCCAAATTGCTAATACGCAGTGAAAAATCTGGAAAAATAAAAATTGAAACTACAAAATGAAAATTGAAAATAAGTAAAAAAAAAAAAACAAGGTCGTGAACAAAAAACATTTTTTTTAAAAAGAAAACTTTAAAAAAAAAGTTTCTATTGCGAAAATGAGATGCGAAGCTAAACACACTGAAATACATTTTCCTAAAAGGTGTAGATTAAAGCAAAAACATAACCCACGCAAGCTAAAAATACATATAAAAATCTATATAATGTATCATTCACAATGTTTACACAACATCAAATAATACATTAGAGTACATTTTCACAAAAAGTTAACATCTATATAAATAATTCTCACCTCAAACATCCTGAAGCTCAGTCTGTGGCAGGGAAACACTGAAGCCCTGCACTGTTGGTGGGCTAGGCTGTCACAACCACTCACTTTCACTCATGCATCACTCACTCTCACTCATAGCCCTGCCCTCAGCTAGGCCCCTTCCGGACATAATTCGCAACCCCAATGTTCTAAGTGAAGCTGCAACTTCCTCTTGCATGGTGCTGTAGATCGGAATGTCTCCTTTTCCCCATGCCTGTCTGCCCCACCCTCGTGTCACAACATTATGATGTTGAGGGCGGGGCTATGACACTCAGTGAATCGCTCCCCCCTCCCTCTGTCCGACGTCAGCTGTCTTCACAAAGAACCGGCCCACTACACCACCCCACCAACAGCAGCAGCGAGGAACACCTCACACAGCGCCGCCGCACCCCCCTCCCTCCATCATCAGCTATGTTTAAAAACGAAGCCGCCCACCGCTACGAGAGCAGCGGATTCACAGCTCGCACATCGCCGCCCCTCCCTCCGTCCGACGTCAGCTGTGTTCACAACGAAATGCCCCATGGCTGCGACATGACGAGCGGAAGGCACAGCTCACACTACATCACAGCGATGGCTGCCAGCGGTGCTCCGCTTCCAGTTTACACGCATTTCAGAAGACACCCTGGCGGGGATTGGAGTCCCCTGTTACCACAGGTACACGACGGCCACACAGGGGGCCAGCAACTATGAGGGGGGGCAGAAAGCGGAGGGACGAAGGCACGGAGGTGGGGTCTGCAACTCGGAGCAGGAGGGACGGCTCTGCAACTCCGATGGGGGAGTCTGGAACTGGGAGAGCGGGGGGGGGGGGGGGGGACCTTTCTAGCGCCCGTTTCATTTCTCCCTGAAAAGGGCCTTCTCTGCTAGTATATCAATGATGTAGTTTCCACATAAGAGGATTCATATGCCATATAGATGCTAAAAACAATCCAGGGAACACTCCAACCTGCTGTACATCACACACCATCTACTGCAACACACCTTAACTACTATCCACCACGATCTGCCAAATTTAAAATAGTGTTTCTCTCAGTTCTGAAGTGCAGAACTGACTCCACGTGTTTTCCTTCCTTCAATTTTTCCTAAAACTCCTACCTCCTCCCACAACCTTACCACACCATCATGTACCTCAACAATCCCACCCACTGTCACTCCTCTCCTCTCCCTTCCCTTTAAGGCCCTTGCCCCCCAAAATATTGGTCAAAGTGCCACAATTTCTAAAGGCCAAAGTGCCGCAACTAAGTTAGACCAAAGTGCCTTCCGTTTTGTAAGTGCTTTTGTCAGCCCATCCTCACTCCAAAATAGACACATGTGAGTCTAATTCCATAACTGGACCAAATCTGTTCATCTTATCAGTTAAAAATAAAACTATTACATCTTAAAATTGAACATCCCAACATGGCTCCTAAAAAAAACAAACTAACTGCTGAGGAGCAGGCTGAAGCTATGAGCCGAAGCGCAAAGAAGGCGTGCACCTATGTGCAAAGAACAAAAGGTCCATGAAAGGGAACAAGCCACTGCAAGGAAAAGGTCCAGGGTGGTGAATGTGACTGATGAGCAAAGAGCAAACAATAAAGAAAGAAACACCAATTAGGAAAGGCAGAGAATTGCAGAAATGAAAGACGAGCAGAGACAAAGACACAGAGAAAGGCGGACTGATGTAGAACGGCAAAGAATTGCAGAGATGACAGATGATCAAAGAGCAATGAACAGAGAAAGGCGAGCAGATTTAGAGCAGTAACTTTGCAAAAAAGGCTATTCTTTGCCCCAAAAATGCGGATGTAGACATGATAAATGAGGCCATTCTAAATATTTTAGAAGGTAAGATGGTAACTTATTAATGTTCTGACTTTGTTGATGACTCGAATGATGAGGAAAATCAGTTATATCCTATAGAGTTCCTTCATGAGCAAACTCAAACCAGCATGCCTTGCCATCAACTCAATTTAAAAATTGGAGTCATAATTATGCTGCTCAGGAATTTATATACGAAACGGTGTTTATGTAATGGAACTCACTTAATTGTGAGGAACTTCAAACCTAACCTCATTATTGCTGAGGTAGTGACTGGATCAGCTGCAGGGAGCATTGTTTTTATCTCACGTATTGAGCTGGCACCGTCTAACGCGGACCTCCCATTTACACTGCGTCGAAAGCAGTTTCCTGTAAAATTTGTTTTTGCAATAACAATTAACAAATCACAAGGGCAGACTTTGAAAAAAGTTGGCATTTTCTTGCCAGAACCAATATTTACTCATGGACTACTGTATGTGGCATTTTCCCGAGTTCGAAAGTCTTCCAATGCAATTATAAAAGCCATAGATGGTCTTGAGTAAGGAAAACTTTTCCCTCATTGTGCAAAGGTTTCACCAAAAATGTTGTCTATAAAGAAATTTTCCATATGTAAAGGACGATTATAGTTTTCTAAAACCGTTCTATGTTATTTTGTATTGTTTTACTTTTATCAAATTACATAAAGCCAAAACACAAGAAAGGACAAAAAAAAAACAAAAAACACTTGGGGCAGCATGCAGAAGGGGGTCCATGTCTCCTGCCCCGGGAGGATATTCCTGCATTGTAAAGCCTTGTCAGTTATTGCTTATCATAGCATATTCCTGCTAATGCTTCCATTAAAAACATAATGGCCATTAGATGATAGCCTTGCTAGGGCCCGCTTCATTTTTTTCGCGAAACGGGCTTTTTTGCTTGTTCCTTATAATTTTCTGTATGTTGTAAGATAAATTTGAAAACCTCAAGGTACAAACAATGCCTGGATCTCTATGCTTCTTGTCACCCTTAAGAAGTCTTTCTATACTGGCACATTTCACTTTGATGCATCCATCATATATGCTTTTACTTGGGTAGCCTCTTGCTTTAAATCTATCCATAAATTTCTCTGCTTGAACCTCACATTTCTGAAAATCAGAACAGAGTCTACATAACCTTAGGAGCTGGCAGTAACTTTAGTGAAGATATTTTTTCTGTTAGTTCGGTGAAAACCATGTTCAAAAAACCATAATTAGCTTTTTGGATCAAGATGTCTAAGTATGGGATACACTGATGTTCAAATTGCATTCTGAAATTGAAATTATTATCCCTCATGTTAAGTCAATTATGGAGCTCCAAAAATAAATCCTCATTTCCCTGCCAAAAAGACAAGACATTATCAATACAGCGATGCCAGAATGTGATGTTATGAACAAAATGATGATTATCATTTAAGTATAAATCCTTAAAGTGGTCTACATACAAGTTGGTCAAATCAGGGACCACAGAGGTGCCCATGGCCATCCCTTGGATCTGTTGGAAAAGACAATTCTTAAAGCAAAAATAGTAATGCAGTGTTAACTAACAGAACTATGAATGCAGTGGATATTCTAATGTTAGTGCCATGCAATAAAAGTGTTTGTTCAATAATTTCCAAGGCCTCTCTCTCTCTGTGGAATATTGGTATATAAAGATTCAATGTCAAACATGACGAGAATCTGTAACATCTCCTTCATATGGCTCAAATAAATTTATGATGTGTGTAATCTTTCACATTTGATTTGATGTGAGGAATTTAGGGTCTCAAAAATGTGTCACCAAAATCAGAAAGAGGTTTGAGTATGGAGTCATTTCTTGAAATTATTAGTCTAACTGATAGATTCTCTAAAGCTTTTTGCACTTTAGGAAGCACATAAATTACCGGACTAGTAGCATTTTTCACTGTATCAAAAGCCTGGTTTGCAGGTGAAAAGATTTAATTCCAAGACCTGCTGTCTTCTGTTTGATGGTTTATCTGTGAGCAGATCACTACCTCTTCTGTTTGTCTGGTAATATAATCCTGACACCTATACCAAAAAACCCTCAAGGGCAATTTACAAGAAGTATAGAATTATAGACCAGTTTCCTTGATACTGTTGCTGAATAAAATCATGGAAAGTTGGGTCATGATGCAGCTAAATGATTACTTGAGCAAACATGATTTGTTCCATGGTTCTTAGTCTGTATTCTGCAAGAGTTATAGTACCAAGACTATTGTAGGTACTTTGCGAGGACATGGGAGGTAGTTATTAAGCCACAGTCAATGTGCTGTTATAATTCGATTTGATTTATCAAGTGCATTTTGTGGACCATGATGTATTGTTGTATCTGCTGATCATTTTGGTATTAGAGGGGCAGTGTTAAATTGATTTAAGGGCTTTCTAACAGGGCATTTTATAGAATAAAGAAACGAGTTTTATAAGAAACTTGGACTCCTGTTTGTGAGGTGCAGCAGGGTTCACCTCTTTCACCCATTTTATTTATCCTTCTGCTGCAACCCATAAGGAAGGCACCTGATAGCCTAAAAGTGTGCTTATTCATCTATGCTGATGATATTACAATATTTATACTGATTCCTAAAGAGTATACTGATATATTGAAATGAATCAAAAAATGTATTGAGACTGTTGAATGCTGGACTATGTGTTTTCGCCTGAAATTTAATCAGGAAAAAACTAAATTTTTATGGTTAGGCCCTAATAAGAACATTATGGGAAAAGAAAAGTTTACCATTAGAAACTTCAAATTAAAATTTGAGTTCTGTACCCATATTTTAGGGGTTGAGGTAGATGGTCAATTTATTATGGTTAATCAAGTAAACAAGATAGTAAAAAGTTATTTTCCTATTAAGAAAGTTGAGTTATTAAAAAATACTTTGAATTATCATCTTTTAATTCAAACATTGTACAATCGTCACTGTTCTCTAAGGGTTTTTTTTTTGCTAAAGCTTAGTTCGAGTTATCTGAAGCATGTCCCATTTTATTCCTATGGACCCTACTGCAGGTAACTCGAGCTAAGTTTTAGTAAAAGACCCCCTAGGGGCTCTGTTTACTAAGCCATGATGTAGACATGCAAACCTTTTAGCATGTGCTTAAAATTAGCGCACTGTAATATAATTTACATGGGCTGTAATAATGCTTTGATGAAGAAGCTGCAAACAGTTTAAAATCTGGCAATAAAGGTTTATATATTCGCTTAAATTGGATGAATCAGTAAAGTTTCATTTTTATGAACTTCTTTGGTTACCAGTGATGGTGAGGGTTCACTTTAAACTATGTACCTTGGTTTTTCGGTCTTTATATGGAAATTTACTCTTTTATTTGGTTGTTTTTTCCCACTTTGGATAGACAGTTATTGTGGTGCCAGGTATTATTAAGATTTCCTTCAGCAAATTTGATTAGATTTCTTAGTTATCTTCATCTTTATCATATCAAGGTGCCTCAATGTGGAATTCTCTTCCTATTTTAGAACTCTCTCAGAGGCAACATTTAAGCTTTCATAAGCAACTTAAAACTTTTTTGTTTATGAAATATGTGGGTTAAATTTGTTTAAAGAAATGAACGTTGTTTGTTAATCCTGGATAAATTGATCCAGTTTTCTCTTTTTGTAATCTGCAGAAAAGTATGAAGGCTTTTGCTGAATATAAGACCGAATTGTAATGTAATGTAAAAACTTCTGGTCGTCCGTAAGCATCTTAGGCTCGGAAACATCAATAATTGCGGTACTAAAAGCCAAGTATTGATGGAAATTGCCAATCTTAAAAATTTGCACATGCATCGCGCTGCACATTATTTTATAAAACACAGTGCCTAACTTCAATCGTGAAAAGGGGGCATAGCTAGAGACATGTTAGGATGTTCCAAAAAGTTTGCCCAAAGCATTCCTAAGTTGGGTGCTTGCGTTTATACTTGCTTTTAGCAGGTGTAAGTACTGAGCCCAAAATTAGGTGATGGATCCACACCAAATGCTATTCTATGAACAGGGCTGGCGGAACATTCGAGGGGGCATCAGAAACTGCTATGCTTACCCTGAACTATGCTACAGCCCTCCCCAGACCTACCCTAATCCTTGAAGGCTGCCTTGGTGGTTTAGTGGCCTCTGCAGCTGCGGGGACAGGAAAGAATCCCACTCTTTCCTGCCCTCTGCCTCTCCTCCGTCTCCGCTTTGCTCTTCTGTGCCATGGGCGGAACCGCCGTATTTTAAAAATGGCTGTTGAGGCTTCCGGCTTTGGCAGCCATTTTGAAAACCCTGAGGTGCTGCCCACAGCACAGTAGAGCAAAGCGAAGATGGAGGAGCAGCAGAGGGTAGGAAAGAGTGAAATTCTTTTCTGCTCCCGCAGAGGCCACTACACCACCAGGGTGGCCTTCAAGGATCAAGGTAGGTCTTCTTGGGAGGGTTGTAGTGTGTGGGAGAGGGGGTTGTAGTATGCGGGGGGGGGGGGAGGGGATTGTGGCATTACTGTGGTGGAGTGGGGGAGGGGTGAGGGAGGCAGGTTTTGGCACAGTATAAGTCATCACAAGGACAAAATATAAGAAAACCAATGGACCACATTAGGGACTTATAGCCCATTTAGTTATATTTAATCAAATGAGAGATCTGCATGAAAGAAATTATTTATTTTTATTTTATCTTATGAAAACCATTTGTACCTGAAACATGCTCAAAACAAAATAATCCATTTGTACAAAAGAGATGAGGTAAAGATGTGATTCCATGTACTCCAATGAAAGGAGAGTTACATGTTACTTCCAATCTTTATAACACCAGGCTTCCCAAGGCAGATTACAACAACAGCTAAGATGAACTCATCAGTAATCAGGATATCCTCACTGAAATTTGGCTATATATTACTGTATTGTATAGAACAATATAGAAAAGGGAGTACAAAGTACAGCCTTTATTAGTGCTGTTTCCACCAGCTACAATACTTTTTAAGCAATTTTAGTGATATTCAATTTTATTTAATGATTATTTATATCTACATATGGGAAACTTTCAAATAAATTAAAAAGCTGTTTAGTAAAACAAAAAACAAACAAACTTTTGTTCTTCACCTTTTAAGGGTGGGTTGGGACAAGGGGGAGGGAGAAGAGAAAAAGAAGATGCTGGATGGAGGGGAGGGGGGGGGGGCCAACTGATAGTTTTCAGGCATGTGCCAGAGACTCTAGCATCGGCCCGGTCTATAAAGGGTGCACTCCTTTTCTAGAATAGCCCCTAGTGCTCAGTTTTTTTGGTGCTGAATTTTTGGCACCATTTATTGAATTCCCTCCAAAATATGCTCATTTTCATTTGTTAACAGCATTCAACAACATGGGATTTCCCATGTTGTTGGAAATGGCAGTCCATCCCTAGACTCGGGTTCCTAGACTAGTCTTGCACAACTAGCTCAAGCGGTCAGACAGCCATATAAGGGGTCCACTATCTTTGTGTTGCTATGGCCAGAAATGCATGTTATTCTTGGCTGCAGCAATGAAAAATAAAATTTACAGTAAGTTAGTCAATCACATGCTAAATTCTATTGCTGTAAAGTAGGTAATTGTACCACAGCTTAGTAACTACCCTACATATGAGCTATATTTGTATATAATTTGTCTAAGAGCCAGGGTTATTTGTGTCTCACATTTTTCCTGAAAGCAGATATTGTTACAGTTCTTAAAGACTTAGGGCCTGCTGCTCTGGTGCCACTTTGAAGAACGATATATTAAGAAGCACCGCTGTGCAAGTTTGAAATGATAAAAAGTGAGTAGTGAAGTGATTTAATCCGAGAAGCAGGCAGGGTTACTGCTGCTGGAGTCAACAGTGGTTTTGTTTTTGAAGTTTTTCCTTATTGGAGAACTTCTATGAACATCAAACATATTACCTGTGGATGTTGGGTTATTGGTTATTACTTATCCTGCGCTGTTTGGATAAGTGCTCACTTCTTTTTCCTTTTATGAGCACACACGTTTTTTTATGGTTTTGTGCATGAATATTGTTTGACAGGTTGATGAGTATTTACAAAGTTTATGGACACTGATAAAGTTGAAAGCAGATGATTTAGAAAAAACTATTAGATCAATACATATTGTAAAGGGGTCCGCTTCCTCCGCTCTGGGTTGGTGCCGGCAGCCCGGTTAGGCTCACAGGTGGCCGATAAAGAACAAGACTGCCATTTGGACTTAGGGCCAAAGTGTTTTATTCTCAGTTCAGTTCCACTCCCAGCATCAAAATGCAGTTCACAAAAATGGTTCAGGCCGGATTCAAAACTCCAGCAAACATTCAGTTCCTTAACAGTTCAGACCCATTTCCTTGGCCCTACCTTCCCCTCTCCTTCAGAAGGGCTCAGTCAAAGTTCAGCCGGCTTTTCTATACATCCCAATAGTTCCAACACTTTCACAGTCTCTTCACAGGAAACCAATATTCAATTCACCTGTCCTCTTCACAGCACCCAGGATGACCCTGTACTGAGCAGGGCTAGCAGTTTTCCTCCTACCTCACAGCACCACAACCTCTGTGGCCTCTCACACTGCCTTCATGTGCTGGACAGGCCTGCATTTTCCTTCTCACCCTCCATGGTAGCTTATTCTCCCCCCCCCCCCCCCCCCCAGGGAAGCTCCTGTGGCAGGCCCTTTCCATCTTCCACCTACTCCATGGATTCTCTCTCTCGATCAGTCTCCTCTCCCCCCTGGTAGCTGGGAGCCACCAGGAAATCTCCCCCTTCTCTCACAGCTGGGGGGAATAATATTCTGGCGATGCAGCCAAGGGACTGAGCTTCACCTCCCCTTTCTTCCTCTATTGAGTAAGGTAGTAACTGGCTCACCTAGCACTGAGCCATTGCTGGAAATCCATTCCACCCTTTTGGCCACTATTGGAAACAGGATGCTGGGCTAGATAAACCATTGGTCTGATCCAGTATGGCTACTCTTATATTCTAATTAAATTGATAGCATATGTGAAATTTTGTAGGATCTGTCCTCCCTGGTTTTTAATATCATGTATGGTGTTTCAGCTCCCTATACTCAGTCTTCTAGCATAAACTGACACAACTTATCTTCCTTTGATGCTGAATGTTCATGTAATTCATCTTCTTGAATCACTACTTTGATTCCCTTTCCAATTCCATATCAAATTCAACCCATTTGTTTGTGCCTACAGATGTATTCACTCTGTAGTGCTTCATTACCTCTCCATCTTTATTTTCCCGTATACCAACTGGCCACTTGTTTTTTTTTTTTTTTAGCAGGCATGATGCTGTTATTCATGTTCTTTTCCACTTCTAAATCTTGACTCTGTGACTTATGGCTTTTGCCATGCAAAATACCTGCAGTAACCTTCTTGAAAGTATACACCATGCCCCCTCTCTTGCCAGATTCAAATCCAGCCTGCAACTATACTTCTTTGAGGCCACTGTTTAAGCTTTAACCTGCTCATACCAAACATGACCTCCTTCCTTGCCCATAAACTGCTTTCCTAGAAGGATTCTCACTAGGCCTCAATCAATGCAATTGTTCCCTCTGCTTTAACTATAGAATCCAACTTTAGAAAGGATGTGGAGAGAGGAATTAAGATGTCCAGATCAGGACAAATAAAATTCCCACATGTAAGGATGTGCAGAACTATATATCCAAATCCTTCCATATCCATCAGGATCAACAATTTTAAAATCTGCTTGGTATAGATGTGCATAGGAACAGCCTTTTATAACTGCTGCTCCTGACTTCATCCCCCCCCCCCCCCCCAATGGCCCCTGGCACTAAATCCTATTTCCTGACCCCCCCTCCTCAGGGCCAGTCCTGGCACTAGGTATACTAGCCATTTGCCTAGGGTGGCAGCATTTAGAGGGTGACAGTATAGGAGGAGACAATTCTCTATCCTGTTCCTTCCCCTGGCCCTAGTATGGATTGCTCTTCCCTAACATCTTCTCCCTTTTCCCTTCCCCGTGCTGCCATGTCACCCTACCTCTTCTGGGTCTGCTCCAAATGTACTTTATACTGGCATAGGACCTTCCAATAGACACCCATACTTAAGTCTTGCTACAGCTCACCCTTTCCAGGATAGATTGTAAGCTCTTTGAGCAGGGACTGTCTTTCTTCTATGTTTGTGCAGCGCTGCGTATGCCTTGTAGCGCTATAGAAATGCTAAATAGTAGTAGTAGTAGAAATTTCAGCAGAGAAAGGGAGGACAGTGCAGATCACTACTGGAAAGCCCTGAGAGGCCACAAAGTAATTTTGGAGCAGCCCTGGAAGAGGTAGGGTGAAAGCATAATTTTGGAGCAGCCCTGGAAGAGGTAGGGTGAAAGCAGCAGCACTGTGATTGAAAGGGGGAGAAGATGATGGACCTGGAACTGAGAGAAGGATTGGTAGATGAGATGCTAGATCCACAAGGGGAGGATAGGGAGGCAAATGGGAGATCCTGGTCCTGGCAGGGGTAGGGAGGGGAAAGGAAAGGAAGATACTGGCCACCTTATCAGGGTGAAGGGAGATATTGTGGGGGGGGGGGGGGGGAGTGGGTAAGGAGAGGAAGGGGATATACTGGACTTGAGGGTATGACCTTTTGCTGCCCATGGAAGGTGGGACATATGGTAGAAGGTATACCTAGTGCATTAATACCCTTGAGCTCCCTGACCTCTCTGATACCATGGGGTCTTAGTAGCCTATTGATTAGTGCAGTGGACTTTGGTCTTGGGGATCTGGGTTCAATTCCCACTGCAGCTCCTTGTGATTCTGGGCAAATCATATAACCCTCTATTGCCCCAGGTACAAAATAAGTACCTGTATGTAATATATAAACCACAGAAAGGCAGTATATTGTCCCATTCCCTTCCTTCTTATTCACAGGGCCTTTTTCAACTGACCCTTAATCTAGTTTGTCTAAGTCTATCTCTGGGTTCAGTTCCAAGTGTGTGGAAGCAGGCTGATGTTCACCCCCTATGTAACCCCACAACCCTCCTTGGATAGTACTTTGCTTTCAAATTATCACCCAAATCTCCAATCTCTGTTTTTTTGTCAAAAGTCACTGAGAAAATAGTTTATCCACAGGTATTTTCATTTGTTGAAAAGACAAAGGTACTTCATCCTCATCAAGCTGGTTTTTAGTAACCACCACAGTACAGAAACAGTTATTGTTTCTGTTCAGAGTGACATTCACTCAGTATTAGATAGAGGACATATTGCTCTTGCTGTCTCACTAGACCTGTTGGTAGTATTTGACTTAGTTGACCATGCTTTACTACTCTCTCATTTGAGCACTATAGGCCTCAAAGATACAGTACTCCAATGATTCTCTTCTTTTCTATCTATCCATACTTTTACAGTTCATACTGCTTCTGAGGTATCTTCTAGTCATTCTCTCCCCTGTGGTGTTCAACAGAGTTCAATTCTATCACCTCTGCTCTTTAACATTTATATTAATCCTTTTGCAAACCTAATTCAAACTTTCAATATAAAATCATTTTTCTACGCAGATGATATCTTACTCATTTTTCCCACTTCACCTCTTAATATCAATCTTTCTTTGCTCCAGAATTGTCTCTTTGCTCTTGCTTCCTGGCATGCTGATCATAAGTTGGTCTTATGTTTAAATCTTTTTATTTAGTGTGTAAATATAAACAAGAAAACACAAAGCAATCACAGCAAATCAAAACATCTCCAGGTGTACTGCTCTACAATAGGAAAACTGAATAAAATAATAGACTTCATCTTTGTAAATCAACCCAACCAGAATCCTACCCCCACCCCATGCTCCCCCTGATAAGAAGCAGTGTGAAAAGGTACTCCACAACTCTGTGGTAGAGTGGGGGGGGGGGGGCCATAAACAATAGTTCAAAAGTTCAAAATGCCACCCCTTGGCAGCCGCAGTCAAGGTGGACCATAAAGGTTCCCATGTAGCTTGAAACTAACATCTCTCTAGAGAGGCTAAATCCTGGATGTGTCTCCGTTCCATAGTGAAGACGTAGATCATGGCTGCCCACCACAACTGCACAGAGTCCATCGAAAGCCAAGAGGAAAGCAGCACCTTCAGCACCATTAAGAGATCTGGTAGCACCTCATCTGCGGGGGGGGGGGGGGGGGGGGGGGGGGAGCAAAGTCGAGACAATATCCAAACTAAGGCTATGCTATGCTGACACTAAGAGTATACCCCTCCGGAAAGATTGTGCCTGAGGACATGTTTGTAACATATTCCCAAGGAGGCATCCAGCTGCCCACACTTAGGATAGGCAGAGAAAGAGCTGATCTTCATAAGGTAAGCACATCGAGGGTAGTAAAGGAGGCACAAATTGATTTTATATTGGAGTTCCCAAAATTGCATATGATTGGTGATGCCTCTAATGTGATTGAGGCCAGCCAGTAAGCGGCCTCTGGCAGCAAAGAGCCCAAGTTCTCCTCCCAGGCTCGCTCCAATGGAGCCAGATGTAGAGATGCCACTGTGTCCTTGAGGTGGCGATGATGGAAAGTGAGAGGCACCTTACATTGAGACTCCAGGGTCATTGTAGTAATGTAGTGCTGAAGTTATAGATATGAGAAAGCCACCTGGCAAGGCAGGTGGAATTCAGTTTTCAGTGACTCAAAAGCCTTAAGTGTGTCATCCTCCTGTAGCACATAGTGCGGGAAGTGGTTGCTCTTGGATTCCCAGATGGCAAAAAGTTTAGAGTCTGTGCTAAATGGAAAAATTTTGTTGTGGTGAAGAGGCAATAATGGAGTGATAGTGGGCTCAGTCCCATGAAATTGGCAGAGCCAATGCCAAATGGCCCACAAGGGCTGGTAGTGAACATAGACTTTTGGTACTGGTGGCAAAGTGGATGAGGGACCATGTAGGTAATAACTGAAATGTATTGGTCCTAGGATCTCCAACTCCAGGGCCATACAGGCAAAGTACTTGGTGTACCTAAACCAGTCTTTGATATGTCTCATTCCACAGCTGATGTTCAAGTAATGCAGGCTTAGGAGACCCAGGTCCCTCCCTTTTCTCATGGCAACATGGTTGCTCTAAGGATAAGCC
The DNA here is from genome assembly GCF_901765095.1 of Microcaecilia unicolor. Classification (NCBI taxonomy): domain Eukaryota; kingdom Metazoa; phylum Chordata; class Amphibia; order Gymnophiona; family Siphonopidae; genus Microcaecilia; species Microcaecilia unicolor. The sequence continues at coordinate 532,157,313 of NC_044031.1, forward strand.
TGAGGTGTCTTCCCTGCCACAGGTAGTACTGTATCAGAGAAGTTAACAGTTTTTCTTCTCATACTCTCAGGTATAATGGCAACATTTGGACTACATACTGCCAGCGAGGGGGGCAAGGAACATATTAAACAGGGAAAGGAGGTGATCCCACCTTCGCAGCTTGGATCTGGTATCCTAGAGCAAAGGAAAAGAATATAATTGAGTCAGATCAGTGAGAAGGAGCACTTCCAGGTATTTAAGACTGCCTGTTGCTCATTGCAATGGGAAAATCCCTTGCCAGGATGACCAAACCGAGGGAAAGACTGGCAATCCATAAGATTTGTCCAGATTGATTTGAAAGCCAGATTAAAAAAAAAAACATACTCCTCCATCAGCTCAATCACCACTGGAAGGGATCACTGGGGAACCTTGAGAATTAAGAGCAAATCATCAGGAAATGCCATAACCTTTAGAGTAATAAGTCAAAAGATGCTCGGCTTCAATCGCTTTTCAATAGATATATCAATATGGTATACTGAGATCAAAATCACAGTGTATATAAATATTTTTATATCTACATATATCTATATGAAAGGATCTTTCAGATTAGCGCACTTACCCTTAATAAGGCTGAATGAGCCTAGCATATATTTCAAAGGGGAGTAACGCACTCGTCATCGATCCTAAGATATTCTTCATAATTTTTTTAAATTTGTTTTATATAAAACAAATTTAAAAAAATTATGAAGAATATCTTAGGATCGATGACGAGTGCGTTACTCCCCTTTGAAATATATGCTAGGCTCATTCAGCCTTACTAGGGGTAAGTGCGCTAATCTGAAAGATCCTTTCATATAGATATATGTAGATATAAAAATATTTATATACTCTGTGATTTTGATCTCAGTATACCATATTGATATATCTATTGAAAAGCGATTGAAGCCGAGCATCTTTTGACTTATTATTCTATGAGCTCCCTTCTAAATCAATAAATAGTGTGGTGCCTATTGAATATTTGGATAACCTTTAGAGTGGCAGGGCCCAGCACCAGGCTGCTTACCTCCACTGTGCTCCATAAGGTACAACGTAGAGACTCCAGGGAAAGGATGAATTGTAAGGGGAAAAGGTACAGCCCTGTCTCATGCCCTGAGCTATAGAGAACCCCTAAGATAGGAAACCATTGATGATCAAGGAGGCTGAGCATTGCACATATAGTGCTTTCACAGCCTGGAGATACCACCCGTTAATCCACACATGGTCCAAGGTGCGAAATAGGAAGAACCAAGCCACCCTGGCCGAAGGCCTTGAAGGGATTGATGCTCACCAAGTGTGCTGGAGTTCTAGCATGTTGACAATACGCCATCACCAACAATGCCTTGTGAACATTATGGACTGATTGATGCCCTTTAACAAATCCAGTTTGGTCTCCCCCCCTCCCCACCACCACCGAAGGCAAGTGTTCTAATAGGTGGTCAGCTAATATACGGGCGAGTAACTTTACATCCACATTAAATAGGGAGATGGGTTGATAAGAGCCTGGTCTTCACCAAGTTTACCTGGCTTTAAGAATAAAGAGATCAGAGTCACATTAGCATACCGGCGTAGGGCCCCCACTACAATCACTGCATTATAGTATTCCAAAAGGGGTGCTATCAATCCCACTCCCAACATTTTATAGAATTTATTAGAAAATCCATCCACTCCTAAGATCATCCCATTCTTCAAATAACAAAGTATTAATTGGCGCTCCTGGGCTTGGAGAGGTTGATTGAGATGTTGAATAATCTCTTCTGAGAGGTGAGACATGCTCAAGTGTTGGAAATAGTCATCCAATTGCTCAGGTAAAAACTCAACACCCGCTACATATATGTCCTCAAAGTGATTGACAAAAATTCAGGCTGTCTCTTCAATCTGGGAGGTTCTAGTTCCATCTAGCCATTTGATGGTAAGCACCGGTGGCCTTCTATGACAGGTTTTATGTAGGGAGGCCAACAGTTTTCCCAGCTTGTTGCCAAATCAATGATAATGGTACTTATAGCTCAGCATCCCACTCTGAGTTCTAGAATAGATTAATTAGTTAAGAACTGTCTGGGTGGCTAGGTAATACTCCTTATTAATTACAGGAGAGATCTTGGCATAATCCATGCAAGCCTTATGCAGTGCCCCCTCAAGATTAATAATGCTATAGGAGAGTTTTCTATTACAAGCACTTATATAAGCTATGATATGAAGGACCGCTTTGGCTGAGTCCCAGAACAAGATGGGGCCACTCTGTGTTAGGCACTGGTAGTGCAAATCATCATTCTATTGGGCCTGTAAATAGCTCTTAAACTCCATGTCATGTACCAAGTAGGATGGGAGGCACCATGTTTGCGGTTGTTGAAAGTAAGGCACTGATACTAAGGTAAGCATTATGGGTGCATGATCTGAGACTGCAGTGGCCCCAATCCCCACATCCAACATCCATGCAAAGCATGGGGTCAATGGTAAGAAGTAGTCAATGTGGGGAAAGGAACCATGGGCGTGAGACAGATGTGTATAGTCCCTAGCTTATGGGTGCAATAAGCACCAAGGATCTATGGACCAAAAACTGACAGAAAGCTGAGATTCCCTTGCTCCTTTCTCTCAAATAGGCCCTTGGTGGTGTGAATCTATCTATGAGGAGATCAGCTACCAGATTGAAGTCTCCTGCCACTATCAAGCGGCCCAAATAGGGGACACAAAGATGGGACAAGCCAGCAAAAAATTGCACATCATGGTGATTTAGAGCATATAATAAAAATAAAAACAAATATCTGCACTGCAGGGCCGATTTGAGTGAGAGGTAGTGGCCCGCCTCATTTCACTTGAGCTCCGAGGCCTGGAATTGTAGGGACTTGCAAAATGGGATTGCTACTCTACCACGATGACCCCCTGAAGAAGAGATAAATAATTAACCAACCCAAAAGTTCCTCATCTTAAGATGTTCTGTTGCCGTGAGCCTCGTCTCTGGCAAGCATTCAAAGTCTGCCCCCAACACTACTAGCAAGACAACACGTCAGGTAACAAACTCAAAAAAGATGCCTCAGACCCAACTTCTCAGGACATTTATTACACTACTGTACTTGTTTTCATGGCTGTTGCTGTACACCATGCAGAAAATTTCAACTTATTGTCCGTAATGATTCCTAGATTCTTTTTCTAGGCTGGTGACTGCTAATGTGGAACCTTGCATCATGTACCTATAATTTGGGTTGATCTTCCCTTCATGTATCACTTTGCACTTGTTTTGCAAGTTCTTCTTGCAATTTATCACAATCCACTTTTAATTTAACAACTTTGAATAATTTTGTGTCATTCAGAGTTGTAACAAGAGGACTGGAAGAAATTATAAGAGATTCTTACAAGGCTAGGGACTGGGCATTCAAGTAGCATATGTGGAGTGGAGGAGTGGCCTAGTGGTTAGAGCCCCAGTCTTGTAATCCAGAGATGGCAACTTCATATCCCACTGCTGCTCCTTGTGATTTTGGGCAAGTTACTTAACCCTCCATTGCCTCAAGTACAAACTTAGATTGTGAGCCCTCTTGGGGCAGAGAAATATCTATTTTACCTGAATGTAACTCACCTTGAGCTACTACTGGAAAAGGTGTGAGCAAAATATAAATAAATAAATATTTTATGTCCCTTGTTACCAAATTTGGAGGAATAAATTAATTAATCAACAAGTACATCACATTTACTCAGGCCACGGTGGCCTTGAAAAAAAAACATCATTTCATTTATCTTTAATTTCAATTGTTAACCTGGGAAATCTTCAAAGTGGGCTACCATTAAGACATGTTATTTTACTGTCAACTCAGGTTATTAGTAACTAGATATCATTGCAAAAAAAATAGGTCCTGTGCTAAAACAGCAGTAAAAAACAATCAGTCTTAATAGTAGACCATGTTGATAACTTCCCTCCTTAGTAAAGTATTTCATTTCTTTTCATTTAATATGTATTGTTTTAAACTACATACACATTTAAAAATTTTGTTGCAAAGCACAGCATGAGATTTTAGCAATGCATGCTGGTATTTGCCAAATTCATTTTTGACTTTGTCTGTGGGCAGCACATGACTCCTCTACACTTCAGGCTGTCCTTTTTTCCAGGATAAATCTGCTGGAGTTGGTCCATCTGTTTCCACAACAGTAGAGGCCTTCTTCTAGTTTCTGGCATTGGAGAAGTGTATTTAATCCTATGACTCAAAGGGAGACTTTTTACTTGCCTCAAGAGGAGAGCATTCTGTGCTGTACTACTTTTTAGTTGGATATATTTTTTGCATTTTATTATAGTTCCTTGAACGTTTAACACATGGAAGCAGCAGTTTATTATGATTGACCATTGACTACTGGAGTACTGTTTAGTGTCCCCTTTTGGGTAGACTGATCTCCGTATCAATCTGAAGGTTGGTATTTCTCTGCTATAGAGCTGACTGCTTTTTAAATCTAGCTATCTACAGTGAAGGAGGACACTGCCTATTTCTCTGACTGTACCATAATTGTCCAGCTGATAGGTTGAAAGTTTGCCTGTAAAACATTTAAATGTATTTTGTGAAGTAAACCGTAGCTTTTATACAATATCATAGTGATCATCTTTTTAGACACCTTTTTTATATAATAAAAACACTGACTTATTCCTGTTCTATTTTTTATGCATCATTATATGCATGCTCTTTGGGTATAAAGAAATGTTTGTCTAAATTGCCTGTTTTTATATAACCTTTATATAACCTTAAAGAAACTTCAGACTGCTCAAAACACGGCAACCAGGCTTATATTTGGAAAAAACACGATTTGAAAGCGCAAAACCCCTCCATGAAAAACTACACTGGCACCCAATCAAAGAATGTATTGCTTTCAAAATCTGCACCCTGGTTCACAAAATTATCTTCGGTGAAGCTCCACGATACATGACAGACCTCATTGACCTACCAACCAGAAACACATCTGAATCAACACGAACATATCTAAATCTGCCCTACCCAAGCTGCAAAGGACTTAAATACAAATCAACTTACGCATCCAGTTTTTCCTACATAAGCACACAACTGTGGAACGCACTACCAAAAGCCTTGAAAATAATGTACGACCACCTAAACTTCCAGAAATCACTGAAAACCAACCTGTTTAAAAAGGCATACCCTACCGATCCAACTTAAATGCCTGATCTCTGCAACACAACAAAACTAAAGTATGTAATGGACATAACACAACTCTTCCGCTTTACGATTCCCTAATGTGACTGTTCCACATGAACTTTATCTTACCACAATATCACTATGTATTTGTTCACACCGGAGTCTGCGAACGCCTCTCTGGTACAATGTAAGCCACATTGAGCCTGCAAATAGGTGGGAAAATGTGGGATACAAATGTAACAAATAAATAAATAATAATAATTATATATATACATACTGTTATCACTTTTTTTTACAAAATTTGTACTAGACTCCATACACAATACATTTAATGCATGTTATATGGAGTTTTATGATTTTATATTTATCTAATTTTATGATTGTTAGTAGTTTTAACCCCTGAAGCAGTCCAAGAGTGGGCAAAATGTGGACCATGTTGCTGCTGGATCTGCTTGTTTTTTGTGCTACACCATGAATCTTCTACACTTCAGGCTGTCCCTTTTTTTCCAGGGTAAATCTACTGGAGTTGGTCCACCTGTTTCTGTCACTGGAGAGGCACCTGTTGCTATTTTTTAGGATGAACAGGGAAAAGAAATTTATCCACAGTGAGGGAGGTAAAAAGGACCATTATCATGAGGACATACCTGGATCTCACTAGGGGATTATGCTAAGCGCTGCCAGTATTACATCACAGGAGTGACTTTACTTTGACACATTAGTGGACAATTTTCAAAGGAATTTGCAGGGGGGGGGGGGGGGATGGAATGAACCAGTCAATGAGTAAATATCCTGCACTGAAAATTGCCCTTCCCTTATCAACCAAAACGTGTGTTATTTTACCTTTTGCACCCTTTTTGCCATGTCAAATAGACCTGGGGTCAGAATGCCTAGAATGTTGGATTGAGCAGGTTATAAATATTTTTAAATAAATAAAATGGGTGAGAGGATTAAAGTAGATATGGGGGTATTCTTTTGAAATTCTCATGCATACTTTACTCAGAAATTTCTTGAATGCCCCATCCTGGTTGATATCTATAGATAATTTAATAAAGTCATATTTGAATGTATGTAGCTACATACACATGTAAATTGTCTCATATAAAATACCAACCAGCATAAAAGCCCACACTTTGACATGGTGAGTACTTTGCCAGTTGGTATTTACAGGCGTGGAGTTTGGTTGAGGTATGCATGTATGGGCATCGATTATAAAATAATCTATGCACATACTTAAAAATTCAATTTAATTCAATTCAAATCTTATATACCACTAATATCCCCTATTCAAGGTTCAGTGTGGTTTACAACATACGTGGGACATAGGTTGGATACAATATTATAGGTAGAACATTGGTTGAATACAATCTTATTGGTTGAATACAATCTTATATAACACTACAGAGTGTGAAAGTAGTAAAGGCAGTGCTTTTTTGTGCCGGTACGAGCCGGTACAGGCACCTTTTTTGTGAGGTATGCCTCACCTGCCCATTCCCTTCCGTTCGTGCACCTGTGCTCCCCACCCCACCCTCCCTCCCTCAGCTCCCCGACTTTCCTTGAAATCTTTAATTTACTCAAAGTTGCAGCAAACCAGCAGTAAAAACAGCTGGCAGGCAGGCTTGCCTCCTCATCGCTTCCCTTCCCTCTCAGCGCGTCCCGCCTTCCTCTGATGTAATTTCCTTTCCACAAGGGTGGGACGTGCTGAGAGGGAAGGGAAGCGACGAGGAGGCAAGCCTGTCTGCCTGCTGTTTTTACTGCCAGTTCACCGCGACTTCGGGTAAATTAAAGATTTCAAGGAAAGTCAGGGAGGGAGGGAGGGCGGGGGGGGGGGGGCTGGAGTTTGAATGAATCACTGGACATGGAGTGGACGGAGGGCAGGGGAGAGAGGAGAATTGCTAGACATGGAGGGGAGGGCAGGGGAGAAAGGAGAATCGCTGGACATGGATTTGAGGGGAGGGCAGGGAAGAGAGAATTGCTGGACATGGATAGGAGGAGAGGGCAGAGGAGAGAGGAGACAAGCTGGACATGGATGGGAGGGGAGGGCAGGGGAGAGGAGAATCACTGGACATGGATGGCAGGGGAGGACAGGGGCAGAGGAGAAATGCTGGACATGGATGAGAGGGGAGGGCAGGGGAGAGAGGAGACATGCTGGACATGGATGGGATGGGAGGGCAGGGGAGAGAGGAGAATCACTGGATATGGAGGGGAGGGCAGGGGAGAGAGGAGAATCACTGGACATGGATGGCAGGGGAGGACAGGGGATAGAGGAGAATCATTGGACATGGGAGGGGAGGGCAGGGGAGAGAGGAGACATGCTGGGCATGGATGGAGGGGAGGGAAGACAGGAAGGAGATGCGCATGGATAGGAGGGGAGGGCAGGGGAGAGAGGAGAAATGCTGGAAATGGATGGTGAGGAGAGCAGGAGATAGAGGAGAATTGCTGGACATGAATGAATGGAGGAGTTGGCGGGGAGAGAGGAGAAATGCTGGACTTGGATGGATGGAGGAGTTGGCGGGGAGAGAGGAGAAATGCTGGACTTGGATGGAGGAGAGGGGAGAGAGAATTATTGCAATATATGGATACAGGGGAGGAAAGAGAGAGGAGAAATGCTGGACATGGATGGAGGGATGGAGAGAGAAGTGCTGGACATGGATGGAGGGAAGGAAAGAAAAAAAGAAGATGCACATGGATTGAGATGAGGGAAGGGGAAGAGAGGAGAAAAACTGCACATTGATGGAGAAAAAAGGCAAACGCTGGATCTACGTTATACCTCCTCCAGTCAATTCCATGGAGGAGGACCCAGCTTTTACTTATGGTTGTAGGGCAAGAAATGAAGAAGAAAAGAGGAAAGGAAAGAAATATATGGAAAGGAAGCCCTGGAAATGGAGTTAAGGGAACAGATAGTGTACAAGTCTCCTAAGACCTGTTACCTGAAAGTCTCTATCTTGCAGTTAACCTTGACATACCAGCACACCTGAAGTCTCTTTCTTTTCTGATATTTTCTTTATTGAATAACCCAACAAAGTACCCACAGTCAGCAGTTCAGAAGATTGCTTCTTGGCACAGAGACTTCGTAATTCTGACAGTTGCTTCAGTGGATGGAGACAGAAATCTGAGAAACCCAGCTTTCCTGAGCAGGTGAAAAAACACAGCTGGGTTTACAGGAGAGGATCAGAGCTGGTCTGCTGGAAATGTTATATCTTAACATAAAGATATGTCCAAGGTAAAAAAAACCAAGTTCTCTTCAGAGTGTTTAACAGGACATGAGCTGACTGAAGTAAAATGGAGCCAGAATCATAGAGAGACAAAGAGAGAGGGCCAGAAAGTACGGCACACACAAACTCAGAGGAGAAGAAGGTAAAGACCAATAGAAACAGAGCCTGTCAATGAGGTAGCAAGATAGGTTGCATTAACGTAAACTACACTACACACAATGCCTAGCTCATATGACCTAGCAGTGAAATAATAACAAACATTAACCTATTCCAAGGTTCCACTGTAACTTAGGCAAGGCTGTCAAAAGACAGAACAGATAGAAAGCAGCAGAATCAGAGACTGGGACCAATATGGATAGAAAAACAAAGTCACCAGACAAGAAAGGTAAAAAAAAATCATTTTATTTTCGTTTTAGTGTTTCAAATATGTCCAATTTGAGAATTTACATCTGCTGTCTTATTTTGCACTGGGTATACAGGAGCTGTAACATCTTACAGAAATTATTTATAATGAAAAAAAATCACGTTCATTTTCTTCTATACTAGTATAATATTTTCAATGATGTCTGCTTATATGCGCCATGGCTGGTATAAAGGGAGTGGCTAATATGGGTATGGCTATAATGGGGGTGGAGTCATATGTGGTGACCCCACCCATAATGAGTACCGGCACCATTTTTCCTACAAAAAAGCACCGAGTAAAGGTGTTTTGTATGATAGTCCTGTAGACTGTTAAGGGACATAAAGAAGTAATGGTTATTATGTAGCATCCATTGGAAAGAGAAAAGCTTTTAACCTCTTCCGGAAGATGAGGTAGTTAGTCTCTGATCTAATGGCAAGAGGGAATGAGTCCCATAAAGAGATTCCTAATACAGGGAAAAGTGAGCTAAAGATTTTCTGAATTCAGATTCCCTTATAGAACAGTGATGCTAAAAGCATTTTTTTTCAGTCTGCTGGAATGAACGATACAGATGAGATATTGATCAACAATTCAGATGAGACACCTTGTAGAATTTGAAAAACTAGACAGGTGGCTTTAAACCTAACTCTTTCAGTTATGGGTAGCCAATGTAGTTTTTCAAGACATGAGAAAATGCTAGTGCATCTATTCAGTTTGAAAATTAGCTTTGCCGCTATGTTCTGTACGATCTACAGTGTTTTTCTGATGTTGGGTCTTAATACAAAAAAATAAGATATTACAGTAGTCTAGATGCAGTAGGATCAGCATTTGGACCAGCAGCACATCAGTTTTTTTGATCAAAGAATGACCTGTCTAGACGTAGTTGTTTCATTTTAATGATAGGAATGGGCATTTACAATTGCTTCAGGGCATATATAAATGCCTGCATGTGCAATATAAGTATGATTTCTATCATTTACACTAGTATTTGTTAAAGACAAATAGGCACTTACTTATCTTGATAAGATTGACCTAAAATAGACACCTGGCATGAGGTATCCCTTTATAAAATTACTCCCCTAAGGCATAATCAGCCAGATGTGATATAAGGATATTGGGATCAGTCTGTATGCTTGCTTTCCTTTATGTATTTCCATTCGTTTAAACTTGCTAGTCTCTGTATTGATGGTTCCCCTCCATTAATTTGTGGCTATGAGAGATATCCATGGAGTATTTTGAAATTCCTTGTAAAAATCTATTTCTTTCAATGAGATATAGATAGAGAAATAGAAATAGAGAGACACAGAGAGATAGAGATGCATACGCATCTATCTATATATTAAGATGATGTTGTTCTTGATGATATCATATTTATAATGACATAGACATTAAAAAAATACAGAGATGAAAGTTGCTGGCCATGATTGTATAGTAGTTAGTACACTGCATTGTGGTCACAGCAACCTCAGTTCAACTCCAAGTCACAGTAGGGAGTGGAGGAGTAGCTTATAGTTAGTGCAACAGACTGCAATCCTGGGGAACTGGGTTCAATTCCCACTGCAGTTAACCATCTGTTGCCCCAGGTACAAAAACATAGATTGTGAGCCCACTAGGGACAAAAAACATACCTCCATACAATGTGTACAGTGCTGCATATGTGTAGTAGCACTATAGAAATGAATAGTAGTAGAATTGATAAAAAGCAGTTAAAATTGGAGATTAAATGACTGCCTATATATTTTAACTTTTATTTTAGTATGTGGGAATTTGGCTTTCCATGTGATCTTGAAAGGTTCTGTTAGACCATCGAGAAAGTCAGCCAAGACAGCCAAGACAGCCAAGACAGGTCAACCAATGCTCGTTTCACGATACTCAAAGCCACATCGAGAGTCATCAGCATTTGTGGTAAGAAAAAACACTATTTTATATTCCATCAGGGGCATTTTCGAAAAAGAAGGACGCCCATCTTTTGACACAAATCGGGAGATGGATGTCCTTCTCTCAGGGTCACCCAAATCGGCATAATCGAAAGCCGATTTTGGGCGTACCCAACTGCAGTCTGTCGCGGGGACAACCAAAGTTCCCAGGGACGTGTCAGAGGCGTAGCGAAAGCGGGACTGGGACGTGCTTAAGAGATAGGTGTCCTCAGCCAATAATGGAAAAAGGAAGGGCGTCCCTGATGAGCATTTGGCCAACTTTACTTGGTCCATTTTTTTATGACCAAGCCTCAAAAAGGTGCCTGAACTGACCAGATGACCACCGGAGGGAATCAGTAATGACCTCCCCTTACTCCCCCAGTGATCACCAACCCCCTCCCACCCTAAAAAAAAACAACTTAAAATTGTTTTGTTGTCAGTCTCTATGCCAGCCTCAAATGTCATACCCAGCTCCCTGACAGCAGTATGTAGGTCTGTGCAGCAGTTTTAGTGGGTGCAGTGCACTTCAGCCAGGCGGACCAAGGCCCATCCCCCCCACCTGTTACACTTGTGGTGGTAAATGGGAGCCCTTCAAAACCCACCCGAAACCCACTGTACCCACATGTAGGTGCTCCCCTTCACCCCTTAGGGCTATGGTAGTGGTGTACAGTTGTGGTGAGTAGGGTTGGGGGAGTTGGGGGGCTCAGCACCAAAGGTAAGGGAGCTATGTAACTGGGAGCAATTTGTGAAATCCACTGAAGTGCCCCCCTAGGGTGCCTGGTTGGTGTCTTGGCATGTGAGGGGGACCAGTGCACAACGAATGCTGGCTCCTCCCATGACCAAATACCTTGGATTTGGTTGTTTCTGAGATGGGCGTCCTCGGTTTCCATTATCGCCGAAAACCGGTGACGACCATCTCTAAGGATGACCTAAGGACGACCATCTCTAAAGTCAACCTAAATGTTGGGATTTGGGCGTCCCTGACCATATTATCGAAACAAAAGATGGATGCCCATCTTGTTTCAATATTACGGGTTTCCCCGCCCCTTCGCCGGGATGTCCTTAGAGATGGGCGCCCTTAGAGATGGTCGTCCCTGTTCGATTATGCCCCTCCATGTGACTTTCTTTTTCTGCTTGTTAACAGACCCCCTCTTCATGAAGAAATTTCTTCTGTTGTGTTCTTATGTCATTATTTTTTTATATGTGCATTCTATGGATACAGGGATGCGATAGCTTTAAGTAATGTGCAGGCAAACAACTTGTTTTATTTTCTGTATCATATGCAGTGTTTTCATAATGCTATTTTTTTTACATGTATTTTCATTGGGTCACAATTTCATTAGTAGCATAAGAGTCAACATTTCAAATGATCAAGGGTGCTAAACTCAGTGGATAGCTCCCCTCTCTGGACACAACCAAGGAATTTGCTCAATATTGCCCAAGCACCCACAGAGCTGGCATCTATGATTAGTAGTGCATGTTATTGATCAGTAGTACACTCTATTATTCAATAGTGCACATGATGGTGGTTATTTTAGAAGCCCTATTCTTGTTTTGGAGGTCTGAAAACCGGCATTTAGATGTCCATATTGCATGGACTTCTAAATTATGATTTTATATAAAGCCAGGATTTGCATGTCTAAAACTGCAGTATAAGTACATAAGTAAATAAGTAATGCCATTCTGGGAAAAGACCAAGGGTCCATCGAGCCTAGCATCTTGTCCACGACAGCGGCCAATCCAGGCCAAGGGCACCTGGCAAGCTTCCCAAATGTACAAACATTCTATACATGTTATTCCTGGGATTTTGGATTTTTCCAAGTCCGTTTAGTAGCGGTTTATGGACTTGTCCTTTAGGAAACCGTCCAACCCCTTTTTAAACTCTGCTAAGCTAACCGCCTTCACCACATTTTCCGGCAATGAATATGTTGGGTGAAGAAAAATTTTCTCCGATTTGTTTTAAATTTACTACACTGTAGTTTAATCGCATGCCCCCTAGTCCTAGTATTTTTGGAAAGCGTGAACAGACGCTTCACATCCACCTGTTCCACTCCACTCATTATTTTATATACCTCTATCATGTCTCCCCTCAGCCATCTCTTCTCCAAGCTGAATAGCCCTAGCCTCCTTAGTCTTTCTTCATAGGGAAGTCGTCCCATCCCCGCTATCATTTTAGTCGCCCTTCGCTGCATCCTTTTCCAATTCTACTATATCTTTCTTGAGATGCGGCGACCAGAATTGAACACAATACTCAAGGTGCGGTCGCACCATGGAGCGATACAACAGCATTATAACATCCTCACACCTGTTTTCCATACCTTTCCTAATAATACCCAACATTCTATTCACTTTCCTAGCCGCAGCAGCACACTGAGCAGAAGGTTTCAGTGTGTTATCGACGACGACACCCAGATCCCTTTCTTGGTCCGTAACTCCTAACGTGGAACCTTGCATGACGTAGCTATAATTCGGGTTCTTTTTTCCCACATGCATCACCTTGCACTTGATCACATTAAACGTCATCTGCCATTTAGCCGCCCAGTCTCCCAGTCTCGTAAGGTCCTCTTGTAATTTTTCACAATCCTGTCGCGAGTTAATGACTTTGAATAACTTTGTGTCATCAGCAAATTTAATTACCTCGCTAGTTACTCCCATCTCTAAATCATTTATAAATATATTAAAAAGTAGCGGTCCTAGCACAGACCCCTGAGGAACCCCACTAACTACCCTTCTCCATTGTGAATACTGCCCATTTAACCCCACTCTCTGTTTCCTATCCTTCGACCAGTTTTTAATCCACAATAGGACATTTCCTCCTATCCCATGACCCTCCAATTTCCTCTGTAGCCTTTCATGAGGTACCTTGTCAAACACCTTTTGAAAATCCAGATACACAATATCAACCGGCTCCCCTTTGTCCACATGTTTGTTTACTCCTTCAAAGAATTGAAGTAAATTGGTCAGGCAAGATTTCCCCACACAAAAGCCGTGCTGACTCGGTCTCAGTAATCCATGTCCTCGGATGTGCTCTGTAATTTTGTTTTTAATAATAGCCTCTACCATTTTCCCCGGCACCGACGTCAGACTCACCAGTCTATAATTTCCCGGATCTCCCCTGGAGCCTTTTTTAAAAATGGGCGTTACATTGGCCACCCTCCAATCTTCCGGTACCACGCTTGATTTTAAGGATAAGTTGCATATCACTAGCAGTAGCTCCGCAAGCTCATTTTTCAGTTCTATCAGTACTCTAGGATGAATACCATCCGGTCCAGGAGATTTGCTACTCTTCAGTTTGCCGAACTGCCCCATTACGTCCTCCAGGTTTACCATGAAGTCAGTAAGTTTCTCCGACTCATCCGCTTGAAATACCATTTCCGACACCGGTATCCCACCCAAATCTTCCTCGGTGAAGACCGAAGCAAAAAATTCATTCAGTCTCTCTGCTACGTCTTTGTCTTCCTTGATCACCCCTTTTACCCCTCGGTCATCCAGCGGCCCAACCGATTCTTTTGCCGGCTTCCTGCTTTTAATATACTGAAAAAATTTTTACTATGTTTTTTTGCCTCTAATGCTATCTTTTTTTCGTAATCCCTCTTGGCCTTCTTTATCTGCGCCTTGCATTTGCTTTGACACTCCTTATGCTGCTTCTTGTTATTTTCAGACGGTTCCTTCTTCCATTTTCTGAAGGCGTTTCTTTTAGCCCTAATAGCGTCCTTCACCTCACTTTTCAACCAGGCCGGCTGTCTTTTGGAGTTCCGTCTTTCTTTTCTAATTCGCGGAATATGTATGGCCTGGGCCTCCAGGATGGTATTTTTGAACAGCGTCCACGCCTGTTGTACAGTTTTTACTCTCTCAGTTGCCCCCCTAAGTTTTTTTTTTTACCGTTCTTCTCATTTTATCATAGTCTCCTTTTTTAAAGTTAAACGCTAACGTATTTGACTTTCTGTGTACAGTTACTTCAAGGTCGAAATCAAAACTGATCATATTATGGTCACTGTTATCAAGCGGCCCCAGTACCATAACGTCGCTCACCAGATCATGCGCTCCACTAAGGACCAAGTCTAGAATTTTTCCTTCTCTCGTCGGCTCCTGCACCAGTTGCTCCATAAAGCTGTCCTTGATTTCATCAAGGAATTGTATCTCTGTAGCGTGTCCCGATGTTACATTTACCCAGTCTATATTTGGATAATTGAAGTCACCCATTATTATCACATTGCCCATTTTGTTCACGTCTCTGATTTCTTTTATCATTTTTGTGTCTACCTGTTCATCCTGGCGAGGCGGACGGTAGTACACTCCTATCACCGTTTTTTTTCCCTTTTATACATGGAATTTCAACCCACAATGATTCAAGGTGTGATTTGTGTCCTGCTGAATTTGTAATCTATCTGAGTCAAGGCTCTCGTTAATATACAATGCTACCCCTCCACCAGTCCGGTCCACCCTATCACTACGATATACTTTGTACCCCGGTATGACAGTGTCCCACTGGTTATCCTCCTTCCACCAGGTCTCAGTAATGCCTATTATATCCAATTTTTCATTTAGTGCAATATATTCCAACTCTCCCATCTTATTTCTTAGACTCCTAGCATTTGCATATAGACATTTCAGAGTATGTTTGTTGTTCTTATTTGCATGATGCTTATTACCTGACACTATTGATTTGACATCTTTTGTCTGATCTTTAGTTGTATTTAAGGGCACCTGGCCTACCACGGTCTGTTGTGCAACCTCACTATCCAGAAACCCTATCTTCCCTGTTTGTGCGGTATCTTTGCAAGATACCTTTTCTCGAACCATGCGCTTTTGAGCGACTGTCGGCCTTCCCCTCATTTCTAGTTTAAAAGCTGCTCTATCTCCTTTTTAAATGCCGACGCCAGCAGCCTGGTCCCACCCTGGTTAAGGTGGAGCCCATCCTTTCGGAATAGGCTCCCCCTTCCCCAGAATGTTGCCCAGTTCCTAACAAATCTAAAACCCTCCTCCCTGCACCATCGTCTCATCCACGCATTGAGACTCTGGAGCTCTGCCTGTCTCTTGGGCCCTGCACGTGGAACAGGTAGCATTTCAGAAAATGCTACCCTAGAGGATCTGGATTTGAGCTTTCTACCTAAGAGCCTAAATTTGGCTTCCAGAACCTCTCTCCCACATTTTCCTATGTCATTGGTACCCACATGTACCAAGACAGCGGACTCCTCCCCAGCACTATCTAAAATCCTATCTAGGTGACGCGTGAGGTCCGCCACCTTCGCACCAGGCAGGCAAGTCACCAGGCGATCCTCACGTCCACCAGCCACCCAGCTATCTATATGCCTAATGATCGAATCACCAACTACAACAGCTGTCCTAACCTTTCCCTTCCGGGCAGCACTTGGAGACATATCCTCGGTGCGAGAGGATAGTACATCCCCTGGTGGGCAGGTCCTGGCTACAGGAGTACTTCCTACTTCACCAGGGTGATGCTCTCCTTCTAGGAGACCTCCCTCCTCCAAGGTAGCACAAGGGCTACTAGACTGGAGGTGGGACTTCTCTACAACATCCCTGTAGGTCTCCTCTATGTACCTCTCTGTCTCCCTCAGCTCAACCAAGTCTGCTACTCTAGCCTCAAGAGAATGGACACGTTCTCTAAGAGCTAGGAGCTCTTTGCATCGGGCGCAAACATATGACATCTCACCAACTGGGAGATAATCATACATGTGAAACTCAATGCAAAAGACTGGATAGCACCCTTCTCGCTGCTGGACTGCTGACTCCATCTTAGTGTTTTTGAGTTTTTCAATAATTTAAAACTTGCTACAGTATTAAGGATATTAGCCTAATATAAAAGTGTCTTTTACTTTATATAGTATATTGTATGATTTATTTAGTATTTCCTTCTTAGATGGTGATGAAATGTATTTAAAACTCTATAAGAGCACTCCTTGCTTGTTACCCTAATTACAATAACTGACTATAAATGAGGAGTTGTCCTAGGGGTGGGGGGAATACTAAATTAGATCCTGCAGTGGCTGTTAGATTCTATCTGTTAATGCTATGGTACAAAGCTTTTAAAACTAAGTGGAAAAGACTATGGAGATTAGCT
This sequence comes from Microcaecilia unicolor, assembly GCF_901765095.1. NCBI lineage: Eukaryota > Metazoa > Chordata > Amphibia > Gymnophiona > Siphonopidae > Microcaecilia > Microcaecilia unicolor. Next base: position 532,174,064 of record NC_044031.1, read on the forward strand.
GTTTTCTGTTAGCTGTTGAAATTTGCTTTTTCATTTTGCCTAACACTAACCTAAAATTCCTCCTTTAAACCCCAATCTTTAAGTTCCCAAAGCACAAAGCAAAGTAGCGTTCACTTACCAGAGAAATGTCCTCTTCTCTCAGAGTGGGTGGGATCTATCTAGAGATTCTCTGGTGGTCCAGTAGTGATCTGTCAGGAGTGATCCTCAGTTGCTCTTACCCTGGCTGCTGCTGTCTCCAAAATGATGCCCATAGCGGTAGTTTTCTTATACATAAATATGACCCCCCTAGTGGTAGTAGCGTAAGAGTACCACTAGGGGTGCCATTTTGAATATAGCAGCAGAGATTGGGGCTTGGATGGGGGAGTTGGGGTTTGATCAGAGTGGTTGAGGATTTGGTTCAGAGTGGGTGGAGGGGAAGCTCTTATAGCCTTGGCAGATGCAGCCCAGGAGAATCAGACTATGGCCTTGAAGCTCAACGCTACTGGGCCGCTGGAATAACACTGCCTGTGAGAAGGCTTGCAAACAGTGTTATTTATTTATCATAGGAGTCAGCAACCCAAGAGACTGTTATCCCACAGGTTGCTATATCTCGTTGTAAATCAAGATGAGGTAAAAGCTTACCTTTTACCACACTTAGTTAACCTTTTCTTAAACTCTTTCAAAAGGCAAGAAAAGCCATTGGTCTCTCTATCCAATTAATTTTAAAATCTTGAAAACAGGAAAAGTCATTGGTCCTTGATACCACTTTTTGAGCAGTAAACTTACCTTGTATGAGCAGTTGCCAAGCTTTGTTTTCTAATGTTACGATACGATACAATATGGTACTTATATATCACCAATTCCCTGTAAACTGGTTCAAAGCAGGTTACAAGCAGCTAAAAAGTATGCTAGTTAAACATACAATTTCTGAAAAAGATATGTTTTCAAACCTTTATGAAAAGACAGATAAGTTGGCATTGTCCTCAGTTTAATAGGTAAAGAACACCAAAATTGATCAGCCTGATATACAAAAGTTGACTGCAAAGAGCTTTTATATTTGATTCCAGGAAATGATAGAAAATCCAACAAGCCAAGTTAAAAGACTCGGCAACGTGGCACAATCCAACTGCGTATTGCCAAATATCAATTTTGCTGCGGTATTTTGAAAGATCTGCAACCTGGAAATTGAAGAAGCGGATAAAAGACTGTATAAGTCATTACAATAATCTAGATATATTGAACTAGAATAGAAAATTTTTTTTTCGGAAAACAATGCACAAACTTTTCTAAGTTGATGTAGTTTAAGGAAAACCACTGTATCTACTGCTTTTATCTGGGGTACCAATGATAGATGTTCAAATAAACACTAAGAATCTTTGAAACCTTTTCATCCTTCAAAGTTAAACCATCAGGTAATAATAACGTTGTAGGAATTAAGGACTCAGTGCAATGTAACAACAAAAGTTTAGTTTTATCTTTGTTCAATTTGAAACCATGTGTAGTATAATGTTTTCTAATATTCTGTATACAATAAGAAATACAAGGCAAAGTAGAAAATATATCATCTTAGGTCAAAATAAGTAAAAACATAATGTCGGCATATGAAAAGAACTTAACACCCATAGAGGAAAAACTAATAGAAAAACTGGGGAAAGTGGAGATCCCTGGAGGACACCACATGGTGCGCTTCAGTTGACTGAAAGATTATTGGCCATTTTAACTCTATAATATCTATGAATTAAAAATTCTTCCATTCAATGCAATAACTTATCTGCAATACATAAGGAACTCAATTTGTACATTAAAATACTATAATGTACCTTGTCAAATGGTTTCACTTCTTCATGATTAAACACTGTTGTTTTTAATCTCCCTACCAATTTTGGGGCACACACCATCCTCCATCTCAATTACTGGAGTTGCCATCGAAGCCCACTCCATTCTTGGTCCTGATCTGTTTTTGCACTTTTGAGATCCAGACCATAAAAGTCTGTCTGGCATTGGTCTTGCTTCCCAACTTCTGAAGCTGCTGTCAAACCTCACTCAAGTTATGAGGTCATTTAAGCTCAAAGGATTCCATCCTTTTCCTATATAGTGTTCCTCTGTGTTTATCTCACTCATTCTTGGATTCCATCACCATTTTTGTCTTCACGACCTCCCACAGGAGGGCATCCCCAGGCATCCACCACCCTTTCTGTGAAAAAATATTTCCTGACATTGCTCTTATGTCTCCCACCTTGCAACATCAACTCATGACCTCTAGTTCTACTGCTTCTCCACCTCTGAAAACGATTAGTTTCCATATTGATACATTTTAAATATTTAAACGTCTGTATCATATCCCCCATCCCTCCTTTCCTCTAGGGCAGGGGTCCTTAACCCAATCCTTGGGACACACCTAGCCAGTCAGATTTTCAGGATCCCCACAATGAATATGTAGGAGTAGCCTAGTGGTTAGTGCAGTGGACTTTTATCCTGGGGAATTGGGTTCAATTCCCACTACAGCTCCTTGTGACCCCGGTTAAGTCACTTAATCCTCCATTGCCCCAGGTACAAGTATCTGCATATACTATGTAAACTGCTTTGAATGTAATTGCAAAAACCACAGAAAGGCAGCATATCAACTCCTATCCCTCCCCCCTTAACAGCCATATGCTATCTGCATGAGATAGATTTGCATAGAATGGAGGTAGAACATGCAAATTTATCTCATGTATAATCATTGTAGGGATCCTGAAAACCTGACTGATTAGGTATGTCCCAGAGACTGGGTTGAGAACTCCTGCTCTAGGGTAAACACTAGCTATTAATATGGAACAGGGTGGATAGGGAATGCAGTCATTTGGTTTGTTTGGCCCCTTGCTGGTTTGTTTCATACATTGTTTTTGATAAAATATTAGAATGTTTTAAAGTACGCCTATTGACTTAGCATGTATTAATTAAATCTATTCAGTATGCATAATATTTTTAAAAGTACACTTACAAGTCAGTGTATGCTAACAAATGCACATCACTATTAATTGTTAATTCAGCAGATAGCATGTGGCTGCTAGGGGGGAAGGAGGAACAGGAGTTGATATGCTACCTTTCTGTGGTTTTTGCAATTACATTCAAAGCAGTTTACATATCATATGCAGGTACTTCTACCTGGGGCAATGGGGAAATAAGGGACTTAACCAGGGTCACAAGGAGCTGTGGTGGGAATTGAACCCACTTCCCCTGGGATGAAACTCCACTGCACTAACCACTAGGCTACTCCTCCACTGTTGCCACTATTTCAATAAGTGCAGCTGCACTATTTCTGCAAGCAATTAATGCATTTAAAAAAATGCTGCCTGTCTGTTAACTATATGGCAAAATACTAGGAACACCTCAACAGCTAATGTTGAGGTTTTACAGTAAAGTGCGTTAATATTGGCATTTATTTATTTATTTTACCCATTTATAGATTGCTTAAATCGAAGCAGTTTACATAGTAATTACTATGTAGTAACTGAAAAACGTTTGCAGTTTAATAAATAGGACCCTTAGGGGTGTAGGTATTAATGTGGGCTACCTTTAAGATATGTCAACCTCAAATAAATCTGTGACTTCACCAACAGTTACACAAAGGTTTAATTTATTTAGATTGGAAGGAAAAGACCTCAGTGGCTGCCAATCAACTGGGAAACTGGAGATACAGCATGCCTTACATCAAATCAAACATTGGTCATGACAACCTTAAGATAAGTCCCCCTCTATTATTATATCGCTACATTAAGTATCTTGTTTGGAAGTGTTATTGGGTTTATTGTTGAATTGAAATTTAGCACTTAAAAATACATTTTGAAAATTACGGGAGGCTTTTATAATCAATGATTGATTTGTTAGGAGTGGCTTAGTGGTTAGGGTTGTGGACTTTGGTCCTGAGGAACTGAGGTCAATTCCCACTTCAGGCACAGGCAGCTCCTTGTGACTCTGGGCAAGTCACTTAACCCTCCATTGCCCCAGGTACAAATAAGTACCTGTATACAATATGTAAGCCGCATTGAGCCTGCCATGAGTGGGAAAGCACAGGGTACAAATGTAACAAAAATAAATACTATCTCTCTGGTTTCCCTAGTTGATTAGCAACCACTGAGGTCTTTTCCTCTCAATTAAAATTTTGGTGTTAATGTTGATGAGTTGGACTTGTATTGTTACTAGGGTAGTGAATCTCTGTTCCATCATATGTTGGAATTTTGGTACCTACCTTTAACATATGCCATTTTGGGGCTCATTTTCAAAACATGAAAACATCCAAAAAGTGGCACCAAGCAGCAGATGGATGTTTTTTTTTTTTTTTGCCAAATGTCCAAATCAGTATTTTTGAAACCCATTTAAGACATTTTTCTAAGCAGTTCATCTGCAGTATGTTCAAATCACAAGGGGGCATGTGGGGGGGGGGGGGGGGGGGGGGGATTTGGGCATTTCCAGAACTTGGACATTTTTCTGCCATAATGGAACAAAGCAAAAACACCCAGGGCTAAATCTTAGATGTTTTAGTCTACACCTACTTCAGTCATGACTAAGTCACAAAAAGGTGCCCTAAATGACCAGATGACCAGTGGAAAGATTAAGGCATGATCCCCCTTCCCCAGTGGCCACTGACCCACTCCCACCCCCCAAAATGTGAAAGAAACAATATATACTAGTCTCTATGGCAGCGTCAGATGTTATGGCCAGTCCTATTAGACCAGCAAGCAGGTCCCAGGAATAGCCTAGTGGTTGGTGCAGTGCACTGTAGAGAATGGGACCCACGCCTATATCTCATTCTAACTGTTAAAATTGTGGTGGAAAGTGTGAGCCCTCCAAAACCCACCAAAAACCTACTGTACCCACATATAGGCCACATCTTATAGAGACTGTGGTGCTGTCCCTTTATCCCCTGAGCAGCACCTACACCCTCGCCTGATAACATTCCCCCTGGGAAGCACCTGCACACACCTCCAAACAGACACCCACCCCCTAACACAACTCCCTTCAATCAGATCACCAACCCCCAAAGGAGCCCTCCCACCCTCAGGAGTCTACAGACCCATACTTGGTGGTTCAGTGGGTCCCTGGACAGAAGAAATCTTCAGCTGATCCTGTCCTTGGTAGCGCTGCCTCTCAAAATGGTGCTCCAGGTTTTACAGCACCTTGATAGCTTTCTCCTTTAGGGGCTCAATTAGTAAGCTACATTAAGTGCTCATGCACACCTAATACAGCAAGAAATGGCGTAATGCAGGATGCACTAGAGTGTCCTGTGTTACTTTTGGTATCTGCATTTACTAAAGGCTTTATTCTATAAAGGTTATCCCCCAGATTCTATATAGCGCGCCTAGAGATCTGCGCTGAAATCCAAGCGTATTCTATAACAATCCGCATAACTTAATTGGCTTAACAAGCTAATCATAAGTACATAAGTATTGCCATACTGGGACAGACTGAAGGTCCATCAAGCCCAGCATCCTGTTTCCAACAGTGGCCAATTCAGGTCACAAGTACCTGGCAAGATCCCAAAACAATACATTTTATGCTGCTTATTTTAGAAATAAGCAGTGGATTTTCCCCAAGTCCATCTTAATAATGGTCTATAGACTTTTACTTTAGGAAGCTATCCAAACCTTTTTTAAACCCCACTAAATTAACCACTTTTACTACATTCTCTGGCAACGAATTCCAGAGTTTATTTTCTCTGATTAATTTAAAATTTACTACTTTCTAGCTTCATTGCATTTCCCTAGTCCCAGTATTTTTGGAAAGAAAGTATTGCTCATTATTGCTTGTTAAGAGTTATCAGCATCGATAACAACTCTTAACAAGCAATAATGAACAATAATTGGCAATAATTAGAATTTACACATACAACTCACTAAGCCCATTCTGTAATGCATTGCACCTAACTCCCAATGCATGCAGGCAAAAATGGGTGCGGTTATGGGCATGGAAATGAGCATTTCATGGATGTTCTGAAATTTATGCGCCATAATTATAGAATATGGCCCAGTGCGCCTAAGTCTACATGCCGGGATTTATGCCACATTTTCATTGGTGTAAATGGAGACATGCAGTTTTAGACGCAGAGATATCAACTAAGCTTTTGCTATATACTGCGCCTAAATCTAGGCACTGCTTATAGAATACACTTAGTCGACACTAATTTCCGCACTGATTTTCTAGGCGCCATATGTAGAACCTCCCCCTATGTTCCTAAAATTACGCTTTGTGTATTTATTAGGTCTGCCATCTCTGTTGCGCATCAGAGCCATGGCCCTTTTACTACCCTGGACAGAATTGCTTATCCCCTCTAGATACTTAATTACTCCAACCTTGTATCTGCACATGACAGTGATACACAGTCAAGGCAGTATAAACCTATGTAATTAGAAAGGAACCCAGTATTTGGTAGGTAAAGAAATATAGTTTATTAACATTGATATCTCACCCAAATGTAGTACAAGCAAATCAGGCAGTCATAGGGTGGAACAGCATCTCACGCCATGTCTGTCTCCAGTCTTTTCTCTTCTCTCTTCTCTCTCTTCTGATCTAATACCCCTCAGACTGCTTCTCTTATACTATTCTGGTCCCATTGATTCCAATGGACCCCAGCGTTCTCACCAGGGCTCTTGGCCCTTATCAGTTGATAAGAAATGACTTCACATATTCTCAAGTTCCAACTGTAAACAAGATATGCTCAGAGCGCATCTTGTGAGATGACTTCACAGGTCATCTTGCTCTCTTCAGCTTACCCCTCCCCTTGGGTATTCTCATCCTACGTATATCTAACCCTCTATCAATATTAGCCAAAACAATTTGCTCATGGCTTTTCACAGGTGCCAGTCCCAGGCTTTGTTTACAAGAGCAAATGCCCCCTCCCATGCCAGCTCTCTGGGAACTCACTTTAGCTTGAGCTGCAGTGAAATATATTTTGTATCAGAGATGATTTTGATTTTTTAAGAGGCCTAACTCTTTAGCCTGAGCCATTGGCCTGTATTTTACTGAGAGCAAGGGCTAGCATATTTCTACAGCTCCTAAAATGTACACTCCTAAATTTAGGAGCATATTTTATGTTTGTTTCCAGGCTCCAGTGGCAGCGTCCGACAGTCCGACTCCATTTCCCTCTCTGTTCCGCCCTCTGACGTCATCACGAGGGCGGGACAGAGAGGGAAGTCTCTACTGCGCATTTGCAGGTGAGTCGGTCACTTGCCATTTATATGTTTGATTATCAAAAAAATTGGAGATGCTTTCTAAGCAAAATAGGGTTCCAAGTAAGAGGGTTATTAAAAGACCTGAGAAGTTTTTGGATAAGGAGCATTTAATTATGTCTGGTAATTCACAGATGGAAGAAGGAAGTAAAACTAGAAAAAGGACTTGTAAAAGAAAACATATTAATGATAGTGCTGAGAATACTGATGTGATTTTACTCAGAAAAATACTTTCAGAATCATTCTCCTCTGAGGAGATAGAAGGTGGTGAAACTTTGCAACAGTCAGCTGTTTCCTTAGGATTTGGAGCTGAGGGAGTGGAAGATTTGCAATATATGGATGAAGCAGTTGGAGACTCGTGTTCTGCTGTGCCAGGTCAGTGTAATGTACTGGAAAATGAGATTGCGTGTGGAAGTGTGAATGTAAGGCAAAAGAAAGTGAAAAGTATTGTTAAATTAAAGAGAAGAATAAGGGACAAAAAGTTTTTAAGAGTTAAAGAATTTAGTGAAGAGACTTGATAAAGAAAAGAGTAAATGTTGTTTGGGCATGAGCTGTTTGAGAAATGATATTGAGCAAGTTTGGGAGTCTTCTGGAATTTTTGATTCATCAGAGTCATCATCTTTGAGTTCAGATTCTGAGGTTAACCAGGGTCTTGGGGGGTATCAGAATGTGTATGTAACAAGGGAACCCTGTAATAAGAATACTAGTGTGATTGCTGAAGGAAGGCAGAGTTTGTGTGCTATTAGTGATTTGGACTGTCAAATGAGTCAAAAAATGAAAAGAAAAATATTGAGGGGAAAATATATTGACATATTTTCTTTACTAGCTAGAGACCAGGATGTGAGTGTTAAGAAAAGTAATGATGAAAATAAAAAAGATAGCAAGAAAAAGAAAGCCAAAGTATTAAGGAATATTACAAATTGGCTTTTGGCTTTTCATATTTTAGCTACAGTTATTGGTGAGGCCAGGCCTGATATTTATTCTGGATTGTTGAAGTATTCAGGTTTAATGTTAAGGCTCACAGGACTTATGGGGGTTAGGCTTGGATAAACTATGATGAACAATTTAGGAAAGGTTTAGCAAAAAAGAGGCTTGATGCTTGGGGTTCTAGGGACATGGATATATGGTTGGCAGAGATGACTCCTGTTTGTGCAGGGTTATTTCGAACGGGCTCTGGACAAACAGTGAACTTCTTGAATAAACAACCTTTTAGTAATAATTAGGCCATGGTGTCTGCTGTGAGTAGTGCATTTTCTCAGCCTGTAAGGTTAAATGGTAGTTCAGATTCTGGTACCACTACGCCTGTGAAAGTTGTAGGGCAACCAAATTTTTGCTTTCATTTTAATTCAGGTCACTGTGAAAGGTCGATTTGTCCATAGATGTAGTTTATGTGGTAATAATCTTCCTGCTTTCAAATGTTCTACTGGGGGAGGAGGTGTTGATGGGGGAGGAGGTGTTGAACAGAGAGATTTGTTTTTTCATTCCTCAGGTAAATTTGCTGGCGCAGGTATAGTGCAAGGCCCCGTCTCCAATTAATATTGAGGTTGTAAAATTTTGGTGTTCAGGTTATCTGGAGAGAAAGGTGCAGATTTATTGGTTGAGGGTTTTTTATCTGGATTTCGGATACCTTATGAGGGGCCTCCATTAGAGCACAGAGCAAGGAATGCTTTTTCAGTTTCATTAATGAAGGAAGTGGTTTCAGTTAAGTTACAGAAAGAAATTGATCTTGGTAGAATTGCGGGTCCGTTTGATGAAGTTCCACTTAAAAATTTGGTTATTTCTCCGTTATCTCAAAGAAAGAAAAAGGAAAATTTAGATTAATACACAATCTATCATACCCTGAAGGAATGAGTGTGAATAGTTTTAAAAACCCAGCATCATGTTCGGTTCAGTATGCATCTTTTGATTCAGCTGTAGCTCTATTAAGATCTTGTGATGCTGGTTGTTTAATGGCAAAAGCTGATATTGAATCTGCTTTTAGATTATTGCCTATTCACCATGAATCTTTCAATTTGCTGGGTTTTCAATTTATGGGGAAGTATTATGTAGATAAATGTTTGCCTATGGGATGTTTGGTGGCATGTGCATATTTTGAAGCTTTTGTGTCATTTTTTCATTGGGTAGTGGTGGAAGCTCTGCAAATAGATTTGATTATTCATTATTTAGATGACGTTTTTGTTCGTCGGTCCAAGGAATTCTTCTTTGTGTCAAGATATGGTGGGTACATGTGAACATCTGGCAAAACGTTTTGGTATGCCTTTAGCAACAGAAAACTCTGAGGGACCTTGTACCAGATTGACATTTCTGGGTATTGAAATTGATTCTTTGAAGATGGAGTCTCAGTTACCGGAAGAAAAGTTGACTAAACTGAGAGATTTAGTGGAGATAACTGCACGTACAAAAAAGATTACATTGAATGAATTGCAGAGGTTAGTAAGTCTTTTGAATTTTGCTTGCAGGGTTATACCAATGGGAAGGGTATTTACTTGAAGACTGGGATTACTGACTAAAGGTATCAACCAAAAACATCATTTTATTTCTTTGAATTGTGCAGTAAAGGAAGATTTAGAGAAGATTTCACTGGGGGAAATTATTTTTGAGAGAATTCAAATGGTACCTGTATTTGGCAATTTCCAGTAGTATCTAATGTTGATTTTGATTTGTTTACTGATGCATCAAGCAGGGTGGGTTTTGGAATATACTTTAAAGGAGCCTGGAACGCTGGTAGTTGACCTCTTGTCTAGAGTACAGAGGGGATGGTGTAACAGCATTTCCTTTTTAGAGTTATTTCCAGTTTTTATAGCGTTATATGTCTGGGGTTCTCAATTGCATTCCGACGATAGTGCGGTACTGGATTGTATTAATAAACAGACTGCACATTCTGATCTTTTGGTGGAATGTATTAGAATTTTAGTGTTACATTGTCTGAAATTAAATGTATCATTAACTGCTAAGCATGTGCCTGGAGTTTCTAATAGTATAGCAGATTCTTTATCTTGATTTAAGTGGGTGCGATTTTGTGCTTTAGCTCCTGGTGCAGAAGAGTACCTGACAGTAATTCCACCAGACATTTGAGAAGTGATTCCAGCTCAATTGACAGATTGATAAGAAACTCCTTGTCAAGGAATACTTGGAGTTATTATGAATCAGGTTGGAAACGTTTTGTGAATGTTTTAGGTGCACAAAAAATGGTTCCATGGAGGCCATTGAATTTGGATTTAGTGCTGAAATTTATAGCCAGGGCATGGGAATTAAAACATTACATCATGCGAGGGCTGGACACGGAAGGAAGGAGTGGCCTGCCCTGCTGCTTGCCGCGAAGGTGCTGAAAGGAAAGTAAGGAGGCGTTTAACGTTAGTTAGTTCGGGAGCGACGGCAGGTGGGCCTGACTGCGGTGGCGCCGGGCCCCCTCCGGAGGCCCGGGCCCGGGGACTTTTGTCCCCCCTGTCCCCCCCTCTCGGCGGCCGTGTTCTTTGGTGCATTACGAATTAGTGAGTTGGTGACATCTTCTAAGTTTGCTGATGGGCAGTATGGTTTGTTATACCAGGATGTGGTATTAGAAAGGAAATATGTGCATATTTGTATTCGTCATTCAAAGATTGATCAAGCGGGTGTAGGAACCTCATTACATTTAAGAAGGGTTAAGAATCTAGGACTTGTTGCTGCTATATAACATTTGTGCACCAGTTGACACCTGAAGACTAATCTCTCCGAAAACGTCCTTTATTGGAATAAGCACGCTTACTCACAGTTAACTGCAGATCAGAGGTTGTGCCCCACTGGCAACGAGTCTCCCTGGTACTGAGATGAGCAGTAGGTCAGAGCTGGCAGAATGCTGTACAATGCCCTCTTTCAGCCACATTCAAGGTAAGAACTAAGTTCTGTAACATGGCTAACACGTGAAAGGGATCTAAAACTGGCTTACAAAAATGGCCACTACCTCTTGGACTACCGGAATCAAAACAGGGCACACTCTGACCCAGTAAGCAGGGGGAAAGGCACCATGGGAGTAGAGCCTACCAACTACCAACATCGTGAGCATTTGCCACAAGCTAGTGGAATCACGGAGCCCAATACCCTACACCCACCAGAATGCACTGCTGATGTGACTCTGCAGTGCCCTTAACAGAAAAGGTGTCACACTCACCCGAGAGCCACATCAGAACCAGGGAAAGGCTGTCACAGGATAGAAAACATTCTGCTGTCATGGAGGTGGGTAAGGCATTTGAGGCTGGCATACAGGCTGGAAAAAAAGTTTGTAAAGTGGGGGTTTTTTTGGTGGGAGGGGATTAGTGACCACTGGGGGAGTCCGGGGAGGTCATCCCCGATTCCCTCCAGTGGTCATCTGGTCAGTTGGGGCACTTTTTTGGGACTTGTTCGTGAAAAAAAAGGGTCCACAAAAAGTGACCCAAAATCGCGGTAAAAACGCCTTTTTTTTTCGATTATCAGCTAAAGACGCCCATCTTTCCTCAGCCGATAACCACGCCCCAGTTCCGCCTTCACCACGCCTCCGACATGCCCCTGTCAACTTTACCTGTTTCCGCAACGGATTGCAGTTGGAAACGCCCAAAATCAGCTTTCGATTATACCGATTTGGGCGCCAACGGGAGAAAGACGCCCATGTCCCGATTTGGGTCACAATATAGGCGTTTTTCTCTTTCGATTATAAGCAGGATAGACTTGTGGGTTGTGTCCCTCTACCAGCATGTGGAGATAGAGAGAATCTCCGAGGTTTGCTATATGTGAACCTGTGCAGCCAAGTAAACCTCAGTATTCTCTCTATCTCATGGACTACCTCATGGACTACCGGAAACAAAATAGGGCACACTCTGACCCAGTAAGCAGGGGGAAAAGCACCATGGGAGTAGAGCCTACCAACTACCAACATCGTGAGCATTTGCCACAAGCTAGTGGAATCACGGAGCCCAATACCCTACGGCCTAGTGGTTAGGGTGGTGGACTTTGGTCCTGGGGAACTGAGGAACTGAGTTTGATTCCCACTTCAGGCACAAGCAGCTTCTTGTGACTCTGGGCAAGTCACTTAACCCTCCATTGCCCCATGTAAGCCGCATTGAGCCTGCCATGAGTGGGAAAGTGCGGGGTACAAATGTAACAAAAATAAAAAAAATAAATAAAATCTAGCAGGTGGAGGGACATCTCTGTGCAGCTATGGTTTGATCTGGCTACTGGTGTCCTTTGGGCCTAGTTTAGCACAGTCAGGGTTTGAGTGGCTGTTTGTAGCTTCTGGTGTACACATGGTGGTGCCAGTTCCCTCCCAGTCTCCCCCTCCTTTTCCTCCATCGCCCAGGGCTGTTGGCTTGATCGGGTGCTGCCTTTCTCCCCTGAGTGAAGAAAATAAAAGAAGGTAAGTGTCTCTTTAAGAGACTTTGTTTTTGTTTAATCATACAGAGGAGCAAGACCGGCTGCCGAGTCTGTTTGAGGGGCGGGCATTTGTGGAGCATGTCAGTGCCTTCTGAGCAGGGGCGTAGCCAGCCTTCCGTGGGAGAGGGGTCCAGAGCCCAGGGGGAGGAGGCACATTTTAGCCCTCCCCCCGGCGCCGCCCCCCCACCGCCGACATTGCCGCCCCCCCTCCCGCCGCGAACCCGCTGCCGCTGCAGCCTACCTTTACTTTTGCTGGCGGGGGATCCCACTCCCCGCCAGCCGACATCTTCTTCTTAGTCGCTTCCTGCTCTTCAATTTGTTTGCTGACGTCCTGCACGTTGTACGTGCAGGACGTCAGACTCAGAGAACAGAACTGTTCTCTGAGTCTGACGTCCTGCACGTACAATTACGTGCAGGACATCAGCAAACAAATTGAAGAGCAGGAAGGACTGAGAAGACGTCGGCTGGCGGGGAGTGGGATCCCCCGCCAGCAAAAGTAAAGGTAGGCGGCGGCGGGGGCGGGTTCGCCGGGAGGTGGGTCCTGGGGTGAATCTGCGGGGGCCCCGGCCCCCTCAGGCCCCACGTAGCTACGCCACTGCTTCTGAGGTGGCTAAGTGCTGCTCCCGGTGTGGGGGCAGGAGAGTAGCGTTGGGGGAATGTGAGTCGTGCCGCCATCAGCCCACAGTGGGTGTTCAGTGCGAAGGTGGTTCCCCTCAGGCGTCTGGTGAGTCGGAAGCGCAGGGGATAGTTTTGGTGGTTTCCTCGGGGCAGTTAGTGCAGCACGCGTCGGCGGGCGCCATTTTTCCTCTCAGACGCGACCAGCTCCACACGTGGTAGTTGACAGACAGGAGGCACAGCGTGCTTCTGTGGCACAGGCTCCGATGGAGGAAAGCAATTTAGAGGGAGCAGGGGAGTCCCTTTCAGTTCCTTTTCCCCAGTTTTTGTTTTTTTAATGCACAATGCCTTTCTTCTGAAGAAGTCAGGAGCTTCTCTTCAGGCAGCCCTGTCTCTTCCTCAGCAAACTTTGGTTGCTGCAGCCTCTCAGTCTTTCCTGCCAAAATGTCCCTGGGTGGAGATTGTGGATCCCGAGGAGCTATCTGACACAGATGGCCTGGTTTTGTCTCCGGGTTCTCCCTCAGAATCATTGGATTTGGCAGATGAGGTCACCCTGCCTTCTGAGGACGGCTGCCCGACTTTTTCGCAGGGAAGAGCTTCCCTCCCTGATTATTAGGGCTTTTGAGGTTTTGGGCATTTCACCCCCTGAATCGTCAGGGGGAACAGGTCCGGTGCCCTCTATTATATCTGGCACCAAATGCCCACCTCGTTCCTTTCATGTGCCTGAGGCCATGAAAATCCTTATTTCGGCGTAGTGGGATACGCTGGACAGTGGGCTTAAGGTTGCTAGAGCTATGTCGCATCTTTAAGCGCTGCCTGCTGCTGATTTAGACTTGCTGAAGGTTCCTACGATGGATTCATTAATCACAGCGGTCACTAAGAAAACCACTCTCCCTGTGGAGGGTGGCACGGCACTCAAGGACCTTCAGGATCGTAAGTTGGAGACTTGCTTGAAGCTGTCCTTTGAAGTAGCGGCCCTTTCCCTGCAAGCTTCAGTTTATGGCTTCTATGCGGCGCAGGCATGCTTATCATGGGTACAAACAGCCTCCTCTCTGGAGGACCTCGTGGCTGTTTTGCTGGCCTTAGCATCCAGTTTAGCTTTCCTTGTGGATCTTCTTTATGATCTTTTGAGGGCTTCGGCGAAGGAGGTTTCCTTAGCGGTCACCGCATGTTGCTGGCTGTGGTTGCGACATTGGGCTACAGACGTGGCCTCTAAGTCACGGCTGGCAAGGCTTCCTTTTAGGGGAAAGCTTTTGTTTGGGACAGATTTAGAACAGATTGTGAAGGACCTCGCTGACTCTAAGGGCCAGCACCTCCTGGAGGACAGGTCCAAATTTGTGCGTCTGGCAGGATCTAGACCTAAGTTTAGGGACACACGTTGTTACTTTCCAGGTCGCGGGGCCTCTTTTCAGAGAGCAAGGTCTTCTCACAGACCTCAGCCCTTTCGAGGTGACAGGTGGGCCTTCCTTTCTGGTAACAGAAACCAGCCCGCAGCCAGGTCTGCCCAATGATGGGGCCCTGGTCCATCTCCAGCCGGTTATTGGGGGCAGGCTGTCCCTGTTCCTGGTGGAGTGGAAGAGGGTAACATCCGACAGATGGGTCTTGGAGGTTATCAGAGATGGATACAAGTTGGAATTGGCTTGTCCAATAGTAGACTCGTTTCTGGAATCTCCTTGCAAATCTCCCGCCAAGGTTCGGGCAGTTCGTCACACCTTCCTCAACTTACAATGACTGGGAGCCGTCCAGCCGGTACCCCCAGCAGAAAGAGGGTGCGGTCGATACTCCATTTATTTTGTGGTGCCAAAAAAGGGCGGTTTTTGGCGACTCATCCTAGATCTCAAGTGCGTCAACAGGTCCTTACGGGTTCGGCATTTCCACACTATAAACAAAACCCTCCGCTCGGTGATCGCAGAGGTACAGCCAGGGGAGTTTTTGAGGTCTCTCGATCTCAAAGAGGTCTATTTACACATTCCAATTTGGCCTCCCCAAGGGCATTTTCTTCGCTTTGCAGTGCTCGGTCATCATTTTCAATTCAAAGTGATGCCCTTCGGTCTAGCCACAGCACCTTGGACTTTTTCCAAGGTCCTTGTCGTAGTGGTGGCCTGTCTCAGAAAGGAAGGGACTCAAGTCCATCCTTATCTAGACGACTGGCTTATGCGGACGTCTTCTTTCAAGGAGAGTCGACGGGCATCCAACAGAGTGGTCGGGTTGCTTCAGTCGCTTGGTTGGGTGATCAACTTCCAAAAGTGCAGCCTTATGCCCTCCCAGATGCTGGAATACTTGAGAGTGTGCTTCAATACCCGAACAGGGATAGTTTCTCTCCCTTCAGCTCGAGCACAGCGGTTGCAGGGTCAGTTGCGAGCTCTGTTCCAAACTCTGAACCGGCGGGCTTGGGACTATGTACAAGTTCTGGGTTCCAAGGCCTCCACCTTGGGCGTCATAAAGTGGGCCAGAGCTCACATGCGCCCCCTGCAGTGGCACCTTCTGAGCCATTGGTCTCCTCTCTCGGAGGATTACGAGGTTCGGGTGCCATGTTCGACCCGTCTGCACACAATCATGCACTGGTGGTTCATTCAAAAGAATCTGGTGTCGAGCATTCCTCTGCAAACCCCGGAATGGAAGATCATGACCACGGATGCGTCGCTGTCTGGTTGGGGGGCTCGTTGCCTCCAACAGACGGCCCAGGGCATTTGGACCTCGACGGAGGCGTCTTGGTCCATCAACCGTTTGGAGTTGTGGGCGATTCGTCTGGCCCTTTGGGAGTTTCCGTCTTTTCTCCATGGTTGCCCAGTTCAAGTTCTCTTGGACAATGCGACTGCGGTCGCATACGTGAACTGTCAGGGGGGGCACCAGGAGTGCACCACTTGCGCGCAAGGCAGCCCTGATCTGCCGTTGGGCAGAGACTCATCTTTCTCTATTGATGGCGGCTCATATAGTGGGGTCACAGAATGTGCAAGTGGACTTTTTCAGTCGCCACTAGTTGGAGCCGAGGGAGTGGACACTCTCCCCTCTGGCCTTTGATCAGATAGCTGCCCGTTGGGGGATGCCGGTGATTGGCTTAATGGCCACCACATTCAATGTGAAGGTTCCTCGTTTCTTCAGCAGGCGAAGAGAGCTGGGCTCGGAAGGCATCAATGCTCTTCCACAACCCTGGCCCAGGGGCCTGGTCTATGCCTTTCCCCTGTGGCCTATGGTGGGCAGGTTACTGACTCGCATTGCCAGTCATCCCGGTCGAGTGATTCCTGGTGGCCCTGGAATGGCCCAGATGGGCCTGGTACGCGAATACGGTCAGGCTCCTGTTCGATCGTCCTCTCCGGCTCCAGGTGCAGGTGCAGTCTCTTGCTGCAGGGACCAGTCTTGATGGAGGATCCCTCCCCCTTTGGTCTTATGGCCTGGCCCTTGAAAGGGCGAAGTTGAGAAGGAAAGGGTATCGGGACGTGGTTATCACTACGATGCTTCAGGTTTGGAAAAGATCCACTTTGATAGCTTATGCAAGGGTGTGGTGTACCTTACATTCGTGGTGTGCGAGTTCGGGATTGTCAGCGGCTTCGGCTTCGGTATCGGTTATCCTCGCGTTTCTTCAGGAGGGTGTACAGAAATCACTCTCATTGAGTTCTCTTAAGGTGCAGGTGGCAGCTCTGACATGCTTTAGAGGCCGTCGATCGCCTCCCACCCAGATGTGTTTCATTTTTTGAGGGGCGTAAATTGGTTGCGTCCTCCACACGTGCCAGTTCTGCCATCCTGGAACCTTAATCTAGTTCTCAAAGTGCTTCAGTGTCCTCCTTTCGAACCCTTATTGGGGATTATGGTTAAGGATCTTACCTTGAAGGCGATTTTCCTATTAGCCATTACTTCGGCTTGGAGAATTTCAGAGTTGCAGGTTCTTTCTTGCAGAGACCCCTTCCTGCGTTTTACGGAGGTGGGGTATCGATTAGGACAGTTCCTTCGTTTTTGCCCAAGGTGGTTTCTTGTTTACATTTGGGGCAGTCTCTGCATTTGCCGACTTTTCGCCGGGAAGATTACCCCGAGCAATTCCGGGCTCTTCGCTGCCTCGACATGAGATGGGCTCTTCTCAGGTATTTGGAGGTGATGACGAATGAATTTCATCTTTCTGACTATCTCTTCATCCTTTTTGGAGGCAGTAAGAAGGGTCATATGGCTTCCAAGGCCACCATAGCCTGTTGGGTGCGGGAGGCCATCTCTTTGGCTTATGTGGCATTGGGCAAGCAAGTCCCTGCACAAATTCATGCTCATTCTACGCGAGCTCAGGCTTCCTCCTATGCAGAATTCCGTTTGGTTTCTCTGGAAGATATCTGCAGAGCCGCTACATGGGCTTCGGTCCATACGTTCACTCGTCATTATCGGGTGGATATGGCAGCTCAGCAGGATGTGGTGTTTGGCTCGTCGGTGATTTCTGCCGGGTTGGGGGTGTCCCGCCCTACTTGAGGACTGCTTGGGTACACCCCACAAGTCTCTAGATTGATCTGTGCGATGCTATGGAAGGAAAATTAATTCTTACCTGATACTTTTCTTTCCATTAGTCCCAACTAATCGATCCAGAGGCCCCCTCTGGATTTACTGTCTGTGGTTTTGTTTTGGTTGGTTAGTTTTTCGGGTTTCATTGTTCTGAATATTCCTTCGTTTGATTAAATAATAAAAACAAATAAATTTGGAAGTGGTGGAAGTATGTTGGGCATTTGGTCTGACAATGTTAGGAGAGTTTTCTATTGTTTCCATTCCACTGCTTTGGTATCATTCATACTGAGGTTTACTTGGCTGCACAGGTCCACATATAGCAAACCTCGGAGGTTCTCTCTATCTCCACCTGCTGGTAGAGGGACACAACCCACAAGTCTCTGGATTGATCTGTTGGGACTAATGGAAAGAAAATCATCAGGTAAGAATTAATTTTTCCTTATCTTTTTAACTTTTATGTGGATTTTCAGCCAAGTTATCCATTTAAGCATGGCAACTTAATATGTATCCTTAATCTTAAATGGATAAGATATCCATTTAATTTAATCAGAGCTTGACAAATCCTGAGTACCAGGTCATTCTGATGTCTAGAAATTGTAAATTTGAGCCAAGGACTTCATGGTCTTGAATGTTTTGTTTATTCTTTTTCCTCTTCTTTTGTGCCACAATCAGACAGTTGTTTTTCCTAGCTCCAATTCTGCATTTCAGGTCTTTGTAAGCTTGAGCTGTACAGTGCAGAAACTTTGAGCTGGTATTAAGATCTCAAGTTTTGAGAGACTTGCTGCAAGACTAGTCCAAAGTTCATGTACCATATAGCTCCAGCTTACAGCAATTCAGGTATATTACCCAGAGCCTGCTACATGTTCATGTCATCGATTTAACAGGCTCTGGGTAATATACCTGAATTGCTTGATTATCTTCATTTGTCTATATTTTGAAGAATCATTCTGACTCCGGAGGCAGGTATTTATAAGCCGAAACACGGCCCGTGTCGGGTCATTTTCATATTAAAGGACAACTTTTATCTCTTTCCTGAAATTGTTTCTGTTTATGCTTGTATGCTGTTTTATCCTCTCTTTTGTGACTGTGGAAGATATGTTAGCCATTTTGATGTCTTTAGCTTTCTGTTGTTTGGACATTTTTCCTTTTTTTTAATTCCTATTTTTTTGCTGCTCCCTCACAATTTGGAGGACTATGCTGTTGTGAATGAATGATTTGTATGTTCCTTTATTTTTTGTATTATTGATAGTTTATTATACTCATCTTCACTTTATTGCTCTTGTGATTTATTATGAAATTACATAAATAAAAAGTCAAAAACAATAAATAAAGGGCTTCTTTTACTAAACTGCGCTAGCGATTCCCACATTGCAAATGCGACAAAGTACATTCGATTTGTGGGTGCGCCACATTTGCCACATGCAGGAATCACTAGCATAGTTTAGTAAAAATGGCCCAAAATATGATAATCTAAGCGTATACTTAAAAGTTATGGGCCAGGTATAAATGTCTGCTATTTACACTAGGGGCCCCTTTTACTAAGCCATGTAAGGCTCTATGCACACCCAACGCGCACCAAAATGGACTTACCGCCCGCCTACCACGTGCTTCTTATGGTAATTTCATTTTTGGAGCACGTCCACTGCACATATCTGAAAAATATATTTTTTTATTTTTGGATGCACGTAGCGGATGCACGCCAAGTGGCTTCTGATGCACGTAGGTCATTACCGCACAAATTCTTTACCGCTGGCGGTAAGGTCTCAGACCCAAAATGGATGCACGCCAATTTTGATTTTGGCACATGTCCATTTTCAGCAAAAATTTTAAAAAGGCATTTTTTGTAGGTGCGCTGAAAAGTACACTACCACAGGCCACTTTTTACTGCGGCTTATTAAAAGGACCCCTAGTATTTTATAAAAACATAGACTCCTACTTGTCTTTCTAAAACTGACAAAATAGGATCCTGAAATAGGGCTTATACTGGATGCCCCATTATAAAATTATCCTCCACGTATCCAAAGTTACGTGTTTATGGTTTGAGAGTGATTTGTGGTTTTCCTGAGATGGGGCTAAAATTTACTTGAAGAGCAACACAATTCATCTGCTCTCTAACTTATGCATTCAAATCTGAATGCAGAAATAGCAGAATAAGTTTAAAGAAACATGTTATCTTTTTTAAATATCATGGGCATCTAATTTTAAATTAAAACTCAATACTGAAAAAACGAAGGTGTATGTTTACTAAGGTGCGTTAGCGTTTCTAACACACCTTTAAATTTAAGGCGTGTTAAACGCTAATGGACCTATACATTTCTATGGGCACATTAGTGTTTAATGCGGGTAAACCAAAAATGCTAATGCACCCATAGCATACCTTAGTAAATATAGGCGTCAATTTCTAATAGTAACTAAGCTTCACCACCCTATAAATCTTAAAAATTTTACATTAGAGAACATCACGATTGATCAATTCCTTACCGTTGAAACTCAAGTTTAAAAGGTGGTCTCAAGTGTCTTTAATTCACTTTGGAAACTAAAGAGATTAAGACCTTTTTTCACTAAATCAGTCTTTTGTACTTTGGTTCAATCCCTAGTACTAACAAAATTTGACTGCTGCAACTCCATTTATGCAGGAATTTTAAGGCAACCTTATCAAAAAATGACAAACTGCTCAAAATACCACTGCACGCCTCATATGTAGCTCACCTCACTTCGCCAAAGCAACTCCTCTTCTATATAACCTACACTGGTTACCAATAAAAGATAGAATATCTTTCAAGTTCTGTATTTTTATTCATCAAATTCTATATGGTTCTGCTCCATCTTATATGAACAATCTCATTGAATTACCCTGTATCATCATCCCGAGAATGTAATCTATAAAAGAATTCACAATGACAGTTTCTCATGTCAAATTTGGAGTTCTCTACCAAAAACAATTAAATGCACAGATGATACCTGTCCTTCAGAAATCTACTGAAAACTCATTTTTTTCAATTAAAAAAACAAAGGGGTCCTTTTACTAAGGTGTGCTGAAAAATGCCTTGCAGTAGTGTAGGCGCGGGTTTTGTGCGCGCATCGATCCATTTTTCAGCGTGCCTGTAAAAAAGGCCTTTTTTATTTTTGCCAAAAACGGACATGTGGCAAAATCAAAATGACTGCACTTTCATTTTGGGTCTGCGACCTTATCACCAGCCATTGACCTAGCGGTAAAGTCTCACACGGTAATGAGGCGATAATGACCTACGCGCATCAAATGCCACTTGGCGCGTGTCTGAAAATAAAAGTTATTTTTTGGCCGCACGTATTGGATGCGCACCAAAAATGAAATTATCTCAAGAGCCACACGGTAGTTGGGTGGTAACTCCATTTTGGCATGCATTGGGCATGCGTAGACTCTTACATGGCTTAGTAAAAGGGCCCCAAAGAATTCTATTTGAACATTATCCATTCATGCAATTAATTTCACTTCTTCTTTCCTCCCTAATCCTATCTAGCCCTAATTTTACCCATCTTATTCATTATTTATTCATCTTCATTTCTTTGTTTACAAACTTAATTATGATTTAATCTTCTTCTCAATCCATCTACCCTTAAGAACAGTTGCATCCAGGTTAATTCAACACATATTTATTTGTTTGGATTTATTAACCTCCTTTTATGAAGAGATTCACCCAAGGCGGTGTACAGCAGTTTAACATAAAACTTTAGTTAACAGAATAACAATAGTAAAATTACCAAATATAGGAATAAATACAGTCGAGGTTAACTCAGAAATGTAAAATTGAAACCTATTAATAGGAATAACATGAAAGTATCAGAAATATACACACATTTAACAGCATTGCAGAACATTCATAACAGAAATGTAAAAAAATGTCAAAATACAAATGATACCATAAAAGAAAGTATGGAAGATTTTAGACATAACACGATGTTGGCATACTATCAATGAAACACCTAATTATCATGCATTACAACATTCAAATAATGGATATGATGCTAATACTTTTCCTATAATATAATAAGACATCTTACTGTGCAGCCAACGGGCCAAGAGATAGTACATACATAGGGACCATATGGGTAATGCAGAGTCAACTGGAGTAAATAGAGGGGTGGCTAAACTGAATATGTTATATTTGGTTTATAAAGTCAATGTTATAGCATTATTTATTGTACTTTATAATCTGTTTATACAATTTTTAATATGTATCATTCATTTAATTGTTATGTAAGCCACATTGAACCTGAGTCACTCTCGGGCTAATGTGGGTAAACATGTCATAAATAAAAAAAAATAAAATATATGCCAGCATTTTCGGCATTTAGACTTGAATACATAGCTGAGGTAAATATCTACATAAAGCTATATGGATAAAATACCCATATAAGTTTACGCATTGGCCATCCCACTGAATACTAATCTTATATTTTAACTCTGTTTCAGATGAAGGAAGGGAGCTGTTTTGGAACATTGGAAGTAATATCAGAGGGTGAGGAGAACCCCAATGCTCTATCTTACATCACTCTAGAAGACTGTGAAATTCTTAAGCTCTCTGCTCAAGCATACACAAAGATAAAACAAGTGTGTATAATATGTTAATACTAGTAAAAAAAGCCCATTTCTCACTGAAATGAAACGGGCGCTAGCAAGGTAATCACCTAAGGGGCGGGTCCAGGAAGCAGCTAGGGAATTGGAATGTGGGAGCGGGGCTGAAGAGCAGGTTCCTCCTCCCCGAGTGTACGCATGTGTTAGCAGGGACTCGCTTGGCCGTTGGGTGGATGGGTCTCGCGCCGGCAAGATGGAGGGCTCTGAGGGCGAGACACAGAGAGACCGATGAGATGAGAAGATGGAGGTGTCCGAGGGGGGGGGCAGTAGGGCTGCGTAGCGAGTGACATATTGTGCGGGGGGGGCGGGGCTGAGGGCAGTTGTATGAGTGGTGCTGAGAGGTTATGAACACTACAGGGCTTCAGGGCTTCAGTGGCACAGAGTGAGCTTCAGAACGTTGGAGGTGCGAATTATGTGTCGGGGGTGGGGCTGAGGGCAGGTCTATGACTGGTGGTGAGAGCCTACGAACACTACAGGGCTTCAGGGCTTCACTGCCAGATTGAGCTTCAGAACGTTGGAGGTGGGAATTATTTATATAGATATTTGTTAAAAATCCAGAACTATATAACCCTAGGGGCCTCTTTAAAAAATTGTGCTAAGCAGTTAGGGGCCCTTATACTAAAGTGTAGTAAGGGGTCCTTTTACTAAGCTGTGGTCAATTATGGCCCTGCACTAGTGGCAGGGGCCGTTTTTGCCACTCGCTGAGGCCCTTTTTACCGCAGCGGGTAAAAAGTCCGGAAAAAAGACATGACCATGCTGTAAGATTCTACTTACCATGTGGTCATGGGGGGGGGGGGGGGGGGGTGGTATGGAGCACTTATACTGAGGTGGCATTAAGGGCTCCCACGCTAACCCAGCGGTAACTGGATAGTGCATGGCACTGACCGATTACTACTGAGTTAGCACCATGCTAAAAAATACAGAATAATTTTCTGTAGCACAGCATATGGCACACACTGAAGCTGGAACTATTGCCTTTGCCTGCGTTGGGTTGGCGGTAGTTCCAGATTAGTGTGCGGTAATCTCACATTGGGCTTACCGCCGCTTTGTAAAAGGGCCCCTAAGTTTTTGCACTTACCATGTTTTAACAGCAAAACTTCCATGTTCTAGTGTAAAGCGCTGCGTACGTCCGGTAGCGCTATAGAAATGATAAGTAGTAGTAGTACTAGTAAGTGTGAAGGCTGTGTGATAATTGCTGGGGTGGGGTGCACAGCATGTCTTCTGTAGTTATTACACAGAATGTTCTTTATCACATGATAAGGTTGTTTGTAATGCAGATGCACTTAAGGCTTCCTATTGAGGAGGTGGTAAGTGCACCCATGCTAACTGTAGAACTGATAGAAGGGTTCTTTTACTAAGCTAGGTTAGGAGCTAAAGTACACCAAACATGCAAAAAAAAAATGGCCTAACACAGGATGTGCTAAAACATCACATATTAGTTTTTGCATGTGCGAGCGGTAACCGTGCGGCGAATATCTTGTGGGAATTGATTTAGGGGCGGTGAGTGGGCATTCCTGTGCTAATCTACGTTATCATGAATTAAGGTCCAGATTCAGTAAATGGTGCCAAAACTTAGGTACAATAGTATTCTGCATAGGGCACTGTGCATGGAGAGACCATTACAGAATACTAGCTAACTTTGGGGCCCTTTTACATTGGGCTCTATGCAAGTACAGCGTGCTCCAAAATGACACCACCACCAGGCTAGTGCTCCCCCTTGGCGGTAATTTCATATTTGCCGCATTCCTGTGCCACCAGGAAATATTATTTATTTATTTCCTACTGCGCGTGGCGTTTCCGGTGGTAATCGGCAGTTGGCCCACACCAACCGGTCACCGTACGTGTAGCGTGTGAGCCTTTCTCTTAGATCAATGGGTGGCATTAAGGGCTCAGGCTGGTATTACGCACGCTCTGGTTTCAGTTTTACCGCATGCCCTTTCCCCATCCCATTAAAAAAGCCCTTTTTTTCAGAGGCAGTAAAAAGTGGTCTGGCGCATGCCAAAAACATGTGCTCAAACTACCTCAGGCCACTTTTTACCACGGCTTAGTAGGAGGACCCCTATGAGCATGAGCACTTACGCATGCAAAAGCTGGTATAAATACTCGTGCCCAATTGATTGCATTTAGGCGTGCAAAATTCTATAACACCATGCCTAATTTCTGGGAATGCCCCTGACCCACTCATGCCCTTTTCATGACCACGCCCCTTTTGAGTTGTATGCTATGAGATTTATAGAAATAGGATATAGGGCAGATCCACACATAAGTCCTAATTACTACCAATTAAGCGCTTGTAAACACCTGTTATTGATTGTTAGCACTTAATTGACTAGTTAGTTTACATGCAGATTTGAGATCCGTGCCCAAACATGGTCAACCTATAGAGAATCTGAGGGTAACAGGTTAGTGCACAAATGACCTAGAGCCATTAGTACGTACTAAATAGGTGGCATTAAGTGCTTCCATGATAATTTGTAAAGATGGCCGCATGCTAATGGCAATATTTGTGCACGTATACACAAAAATATGGCAATAGTTCTCTTGTATGGTCTGACTTACTAGGAGGAAAATGCCCCAAGAAGCTCACAAGTGCAATAAGCAACACGAGCAGGGCTGCTTCATCATTGGCACAAAAAAACCTCCTTGTATTTTAGACAGCATACACATCATATAAATCCTTACGCAAAATATTGTGCAAAATCTACGGCATAGTGTTGCTGTAAACTACAAAGCAGTCTTCCAAAGTATATGTAGAAGAGTACTTAGCTTAAATGGGTCTTCCTTGCACTCCTCTTCTCAAAATAAAGGACTGCGACCTACGGTTCCCAACTTTTCGTTGCCTGCTTCAGGATCCAATGGTCAAAAATTCTATCAAAAGAGAAACAGGGAGTAAGCACCAAAGAAGGTATTATACTATCCAAGCAAGCTTACAGTCCTATAACTTCCAACATATGTCGAGATCCTCATCCGTCTCTTCACAACAGGAAAACAGCTGTTGAAAAAAATGGAGTCCCTTTGAAGGGTTGACGTCATACGCGCAGAGCAGCAGCAATCAATCACCTGGCAGTCTTAAAGATACCCAACATATGGCAATAATGCTGTCACTAGAAAAATGTCCCTAGCTGTCTTCCATTTCATTACTGTTTATTTCAAAACAAAAGCAAGTGAAACGTATTAAGGAAATGCTGTCCTGCCTGGGGCACTTAAATATGGGAATACTTTAGCACTTGCACCACAAAACTCTTCTGAACTCATCTCATAAAACTACATTCATACTTAAAGCATGTTTTTTTAAAGTTAGAAGATATAAATTGACACATTCATCTTTTTAATGATTTGAAAATAGTTGCATTAACTGTTTTCTTTCTTTCTTTCTTTCTTTCTTTCTTTCTTTCTTTCTTTCTTTCTTTCTTTCTTTCTTTCTTTCTTTCTTTCTTTCTTTCTTTCTTTCTTTCTTTCTTTTCATTTTCTGTTATTTTCTCCACAGATTAGTTAATATTGAACATGTATCTGTTTCAGATCACAGCAAAGTCAAGTGAAAATGCAAAGAGAGAATTAATCTGTATTTGTCCGTATTACCAGCTTTTGCCTGATCCGTTTATAGACAAGTTAGCTTCATGGATAGAATGGAGACGTTTTCCGCCAGACTCCGGTTAGTTCCTGATTCATATTATTTGCAAATATCTTTTTATACATGTGAAAATTATAAGTTATGCAACATGTGTGTGTGTGGAGGGGCATGTGGAGGGTTTTCTTTTCTACAGAATGTCCAAGTCACAATTGGAACGTCTTGCTTATAGCATTCAAAAAAGTCCATCTCACAGTGCTTTTTCCTGTTTGAAAATAAGTGAGAGGGACGTTCTTGCACTGAAAACATCCAAAATGAACAGCCATTTCCCAAAATGAAATGTCCAAAATATGAATGCCAAAAAACCATGCACAAAAACCTCTGCCTGGCATCATTTATACAACAATGGCTACACTGACATCCCTGCAGAACAGAGGGGCATCCTAGTCACAGGCATATCCAGATTTTGACGTCAAAGGGAGCAGACTTTTATAAAGTAGATGTCAGTCAGTGTCAGCCAGGCAGTGGTGCTGATGTTTTTGCTCAGGTGTGGTGGCTGTGGCCAGCAATGATTAACACAGGCTGCCTCTGCTGCATCCCGCCCAGTGGTGTGCTTGAGCCGGCTCACACCGGCTTGCAAGAGCCGGTTGTTAAATTTTGACAGATCTTGCAAGCCGGTTGTTCTTCGGGGCAAGCCGGCTCCATTACACGAGGTAAGCATAGCAGGAGGGCGCCATCACAGGCCATGCTTACCTCCCCTCCCACTCCCAAACATGTCCAGTGATTGTCTTTCGCCTCCACCCTCCCCTCCCCTCCCGCTCCCATCCATCTTTTTCTATTACCTCCGTCGAAGCACCATGTTTTTTAAAGCCCTGCTGCCCTTCTCCAGCCTTCCCTGCTTTCTTCGTGATGAGTTTGTTCCCTCAGAGTCCGCCCTCTGACGTCATTTCCTTTTTCCGCGAAGGAGGGCTCTGAGGGAACAAACTCATCATGAAGCAAGCAGGGAAGGCTGGAGATGGGCAGCAGGGCTTTAAATAATGCAGCGCTTCGAGGGAGGGAATAGAAAAAGATGGAGGGGAGGGTGGGGGTGAAGGACAATCGCTGGACATGGATGGGAGCGGGAGGGCAGGGGAGAGAGGAGAATTGCTGGGGATGGTGGACATGGATGGGAGCGGGAGGGCAGGGCAGGGGAGAGATGAGAATCACTGGGGATGGATGGAGGGGTTCAGGGGAGAGAAGAGAATTGCTGCTGGGTATGGATGGATGCAGGGGGGGCAGGGGAAAGAAGAGAACTGCTGGGTATGAATGGATAGAGGGGGCAGGGGAGAGAAAAGAATTTCTGGGTATGGATGGATAGATGGGGCAGGGGAGAGAAGAGAATTTCTGGGTATGAATGGATAGAGGGGGCAGGGGAGAGAAGAGAATTTCTGGGTATGGATGGATAGAGGGGGCAGGGGAGAGAAGAGAATTTCTGGGTATGGATGGATAGATGGGGCAGGGGAGAGAAGAGAATTTCTGGGTATGGATGGATAGAGGGGGTAGGGGAGAGAAGAGAATTTCTGCTGGGTATGGATGGATGGAGGGGGTCAGGGGAGAGAAGAAAATTGCTGCTAGATATGGATGGATGGATGGAGGGGCAGGGGGAGAAGAGAATTGCTGAATAGGGTGGAGGATGGATGGGGGCAGGAGAATGCTGGACTTGGAGGGAAGAGAGAGGAAGGAGATGAGATGAGGGAAAAGGAAGAGAGGGACAAAACTGCACATGGATGGAGAAAATAGCAGAAGCTGGAATCCACTGGACAGTCAAGTCTGCGGAGGACCAGAAATGAAGAAGAAAGGAGGAGGAAAGAAAAGAAATAAATGGAAAGGAAACCCTGGAAACAGAGTCAAGGGAACAGATAGAGAGCAGCAGAATCAGATACTGGGCCAGCATGATGAGAAAAACAGTCACCAGACAACAAAGGTAGAAAAAATATTTTATTTTCATTTTAGTGTTTGGAATATGTCCACTTTGAGAATTTACATCTGCTATCATATTTTGCAATGTATAGCAACGTGTTTCTTTCTGTTTTTCTGGTATTGTGCTGCATGCAGAGTCTAACTTCTTAGGATTTCAGGTTAATTTTTGAAGAATTTGAATAGGGGCTATCTCTGTTCTGCATATATGACTGCAAGGCTAAGTGTCTGAATAGGGAGGGATCTGTTTGTTAGGTTCTGAGATTTTGGTAACACATTTTTTCAGAGTTGGCATGACTGTTCTCCTAATTCCTGGTCTGTACGCTAATTTGGTTTGTGTCATTTTGGGTATACTGCAGGGATTTTTTTTTCCTGGTAAAGGGCTTCTAAAACAGACATCATGTTATGAGAATCAGGTTCTCAATGTTAAAAGTTTATATTTATTTACTTATTTATGGCATTTTATCCCACATTAAACATGAATTAGATTGGAACCTGGGAGCATTTAAATTTTTTTCCCTAGAGAGAGTAATTCATTGCTGCCCTCCCCCCAGTCTCTCTCCCCGGCTATAGCCAGCTCTGCAATTTGGGGGGGGGGGGGTGCAGATTTGGACAGGGGGGCCCAGAGTTGGATGGAGGGTGCAGAGGTGGACTGGGGGGAGTGTAGAGGTGGACTGGGGAGAGAGCCTGTTAAACATTTACCAGCACACCACTGATCCCGCCTATGAGGAAACAGGAAGTTACATCAGGAAGCAGGATCCAGCAGAGGTCCTGTGACTGGCTGGAGCAGGCAGCCTGTCTTCTTAACTGCAATTAGGTTATCAATAGAAATCAAACAAAATAAAACATGGAAAAGAAAATAAGATGATACCTTTTTTATTGGACATAACTTAATACATTTCTTGATTAGCTTTCGAAGGTTGCCCTTCTTCCTCAGATCGGAAATAAGCAAATGAGGTAGCAGATAGTATATATGAGAGAAGCATCAAAGCATTATTTTGACTGTCTGACAGAGTGGGAGGGTGGGGGTATGCATGGGGACATCAAAGCATTTCATTTATTTTCTAACAGAATGGGTGTTGGCAACCTTCGAAAGCTAATCACGTACCATGTAAAATGAGTTTATCTTGTTGGGCAAAAGTCTCAACTACTACGGCAATAAATCTTGTTTGTTTGATTGCACATAGAAAAAGTCATCACAGACTAAAAAACCCTCAAAATCAATATATATTTTTCAAAATTTTTTTCAATGTTTTCAATGTGAATACTATTCCCTGAATCCACTTATAAAGTTTTTTTTTGCTTTCACTTCAAAACAATCCATATTTTCAAAAAAACGCGACTCACTCGACTGCACTTATCTTGCCATGTTGTCCTCCAGTAATACGCTGATTCCTACGGTCCCATTTCGATTGTCTTCATCAGAGCTGCAAATAGCTTTTTCTAAGGAGCAGAATCTTAAAGAATTATTGTGTCCAGCAGATATTGTACCAAGAATGAAAGCCAAAGATGGAATCCATAAAGCCTGTGGATTGTGTATGTTTTGCGACATTATGATTGAGTGTGACGCGATCATCGTCAATAATAATTAAATGTTCTGTTTACTTTAGGAGCAATGTTGTTGAGACCTCTATGTCGCTGGGTTTCCTGATGAAGACAATCGAAACGGGACCGTAGGAATCAGCGTATTATTGGAGGACAACATGGCAAGATAAGTGCAGTCGAGTGATTCACATTTTTTTGAAAATATGGATTGTTTTGAAGTGAAAGAAAAAAAAAACTTTATAAGTGGATTCAGGGAATAGTATTCACATTGAAAACATTGAAAAAGTTTTGAAAAATATATATTGATTTTGAGGATTTTTTTAGTCTTTGATGACTTTTTCTACGTGCAATCAAACAAACAAGATTTATTGCCTTAGTAGTTAAGACCTTTCCCTCTTACATGTATAGCTGCTAAGTTGGGAAGTGAGACAATCTATTGTTATTAGCAGTGGAAATCTGGTGTTGGAAATTGTGCTAGAGACAAAAACAGTGACAGAATTCAAAAAGGCGAGAGATGAACACAAAGGAACCCTTTTTAGAAAATAGGTGGTAGAAAACAAAAATAATTTAAAAAAAAACCCTCTTAAAATGGCTGCAGGGGGTAGATGTGTGAGTGACACTTGAATGGCTACTCCGGCTGTGAAGAACTAAGGCTGGTGCCAGGCAGATTTTGTAGGTCTGTGTCTGTAAATGGCAATCCAGTTTAAGATAGGCTGGAAAAGGCTTCAATGGCAACTTCAGTAGCTGGAACCAAGGACAGTGCTTGGCAAACTTTTACGGTCTGGGTCCCGCAAAAAACAAGACAGATTTGGATATGCTGGAGTGAGCTTTGACGGCAACTCCAGTAGGTGGAACTTAAGGTCAGAGCCGGGTGGACTTCTATGGTCTATGTCACAGAAACGCCAAAGAAATACTCGTGATAAAGTATATAATATCACATTCATTGTTGATTTAATCATGAATTGATAATAAGTGTGACAGTTGGGCAGACTGGATGGACCGTTCAGGTCTTTATCTGCCACCATTTACCATGTTACTATATTACTATGTTTTTCGCCTTGGACTTTTCTTCTTGTTCTATTATGGCTGAAAGATGTCCTAATTTTGGGAACTCCCTAGCCCGAACAAAACACACCCCTTTTATTTGGACGAACTGCAATGTAAAATGTCCAAATTTCCAGCAGATGGAGGGTTGTTTTTTGTTTGTTTTTTGCGAGAGAATCACAAAAGTGGAAGGAAAACCAAAGACCCATGTAGAAAGCACAGTCTAAACAAGGAGTGGGAATGGGATCAGGCTCTTCCAAACAGATCAATGGCTCTCAATGTAACATATAGTAACATAGTAAATGATGGCAGATAAAGACCAGTATGGTTCATCCAGTCTGCCCAACAAGATAAACTCATTTTACATGGTATGTGATACTTTATATGTATACGCGAGTTTGATTTGTCCTTGCCTTTCTCAGGGCACAGACCGTTGAAGTCTGCCCAGTACTGTTCTTGTGCTAAGTTCTGAAGCTAACATCGAAGCCCCTTAAAATTTACACTCTAGCCCATCCCTATCTATTCAGACACGATCAGGGCATAGACCATAGAAGTCTGCCCAGCTCCCGTTTTGTTTCCAATTACCAGCGTCGCCACCCAACCTCCGCTAAGATTCCACGGAAGCATTCCTTCTAAACAGGATTCCTTTGTGTTTATCCACGCATGCTTGAATTCCATTACCGTTTTCATCTCCACCACCTCCCGCGGGGAGGACATTTCATATATCCACCACTCTCTCTGTGAAAAAATACTTCCTGACATTAGTCCTGAGTCTGCCCCCCTTCAACTTCAATTCATGACCTCTAATTCTATCGCCTTCCCACCTCCGGAAAAGGTTCATTTGTGGATTAATACCTTTCAAATATTTGAATGTCTGTATCATATCACCCCTGTTTCTCCTTTCCTCCAAGGTATACATGTTCAGGTCAGCAAGTCTCTCCTCGTACAGTTTGCAACGCAAATTCCATACCATTTTCATAGCTTTTCTTTGCTCTGCTTCCAGTTTTTTTACATCTTTAGCAAGATACAGCCTCCAAAACTGAACACAATACTCGAAGTGGGGCCTCACCAATGACTTGTAGAGGGTCATCAACACCTCCTTTCTTCTGCTGGTTATGCCCCTCTCTACGCAGCCTAGCATCCTTCTGGCCACGGCCGTCGCCTTGTTGCATTGTTTCTTCACCTTCAGATCCTTCGACACCAACACACCAAGGTCTCTCTCCTGAGTTGAGCTTACTAATGTCTCCCCTCCTATCCAGTATCTCTCTTTTGGGTTTCCGCACCCAAAGTGCATCACTTTACACTTCTTGGTATTATATTTTAACTGTCTAAACTCTGGGTTTTCTTAAAGGATCGGTTTCAATAATAATGCTCAACAACTCAACCAGAAACCTTGTTACTGAATCAAAAAACAAAAAAAGAAAAAAAATAAGTAAATAAATCAATAATTAAATTAATTGTGCTCAGTTATTTTTGGTGTGCTATGGTGTCTCAGAGTTTTGAGAAGCATTTACACACCATTCTCACATCATCGCACGTCCTACCACCAGCCAAATATTGATGTTAAAAATAAAAAATCTTTTTCATTAAAGATGAAATCAGCTGTTAGATATTTAAAGTTACTTAGCTGGGTGCTGGTGCGAGCAAAATTGTAAATGTTCATAGAATGTCTTCTCAAAACCACGCCCCAGTCATCTTATACTTCCTGGACGCTGATCTAAAACAGAGGCTCCAATAACACATTTTCTTCTCAATTCATGTGATATAAATTTCTAAATTCCCTGTTCCCAACAGGAATATGGCAATACACAAACCAGTTTATCACTTTGTTCCTCTGATCTCGATGGCGGATTAACCAACCAATGACAATTTGCATTTGTGGCTCTTTTAAAAGCTTTCTTGATGACTTTATCAGGATAGGCTTGGCGTTTGAACCTATCATATAAATCAACAGCTGATTTTTTAAAGCTCTTCTCAGAAGTGGACAATTTGTTAATTCGTAAGAATTGACCCATGGGTATACCATTTTTCGAAGCCATTGGATGATAGCTCCGATAAAGTAATAAAGTATTAGAATCTGTTACCTTCCGGTACACCTTCGTCATAAATTTCCCTTCTTGAATACATATATTAATGTCCAAATAATTAATAGATTGATCCCCAATAGATGCTTCAAACTTGATGTTATGATCAACCGAATTCAAATGATGAAAAAATTTTAAGAGTTCCTCTCTGGTGCCAGCCCATATAAGAATAACATCATCGATAAAGCGTTTCCATAAAAAAATGCTAGTAGCAAATCTAGAAGGATATACAAATTTCTCCTCAAAATTAGCCATGTACAGACAAGAGTAGAAATATCTTACATAAGTACATAAGTAGTGCCATACTGGGAAAGACCAAAGGTCCATCTAGCCCAGCATCCTGTCACCGACAGTGGCCAATCCAGGTCAAGGGCACCTGGCACGCTCCCCAAACGTAAAAACATTCCAGACAAGTTATACCTAAAAATGCGGAATTTTTCCAAGTCCATTTAATAGCGGTCTATGGACTTGTCCTTTAGGAATCTATCTAACCCCTTTTTAAACTCCGTCAAGCTAACCGCCCGTACCACGTTCTCCGGCAACGAATTCCAGAGTCTAATTACACGTTGGGTGAAGAAAAATTTTCTCCAATTCGTTTTAAATTTACCACACTGTAGCTTCAACTCATGCCCTCTAGTCCTAGTATTTTTGGATAGCGTGAACAGTCGCTTCACATCCACCCGATCCATTCCACTCATTATTTTATACACTTCTATCATATCTCCCCTCAGCCGTCTCTTCTCCAAGCTGAAAAGCCCTAGCCTTCTCAGCCTCTCTTCATAGGAAAGTCGTCCCATCCCCACTATCATTTTCGTCGCCCTTCGCTGTACCTTTTCCAATTCTACTATATCTTTTTTGAGATACGGAGACCAGTACTGAACACAATACTCCAGGTGCGGTCGCACCATGGAGCGATACAACGGCATTATAACATCCGCACACCTGGACTCCATACCCTTCCTAATAACACCCAACATTCTATTCGCTTTCCTAGCCGCAGCAGCACACTGAGCAGAAGGTTTCAGCGTATCATCGACGACGACACCCAGATCCTTTCTTGATCCGTAACTCCTAAGCGGAACCTTGCAAGACGTAGCTATAATTCGGGTTCCTCTTACCCACATGCATCACTTTGCACTTGTCAACATTGAACTTCATCTGCCACTTGCACGCCCATTCTCCCAGTCTCGCAAGGTCCTCCTGTAATCGTTCACATTCCTCCTGCGACTTGACGACCCTGAATAATTTTGTGTCATCGGCGAATTTAATTACCTCACTAGTTATTCCCATCTCTAGGTCATTTATAATACATTAAAAAGCAACGGACCCAGCACAGACCCCTGCGGGACCCCACTAACTACCCTCCTCCACTGAGAATACTGGCCACGCAATCCTACTCTCTGCTTCCTATCTTTCAACCAGTTCTTAATCCATAATAATACCCTACCTCCGATTCCATGACTCTGCAATTTCTTCAGGAGTCTTTCGTGCGGCACTTTGTCAAACGCCTTCTGAAAATCCAGATATACAATATCAACCGGCTCCCCATTGTCCACATGTTGCTTACCCCCTCAAAAAAATGCATTAGATTGGTGAGGCAAGACTTCCCTTCACTAAATCCGTGCTGACTTTGTCTCATCAGTCCATGTTTTTGTATATGCTCTGCAATTTTATTCTTAATAATAGCCTCCACCATCTTGCCCGGCACCGACGTCAGACTCACCAGTCTATAATTTCCCGGATCTCCTCTGGAACCTTTCTTAAAATCGGAGTAACATTGGCTACCCTCCAGTCTTCCGGTATTACACTCGATTTTAGGGACAGATTGCATATTTCTAACAGTAGCTCCGCAAGTTCATTTTTTAGTTCTATTATACTCTGGGATGAATACCATCAGGTCCCGGTGATTTACTACTCTTCAGCTTGCTGAACTGACCCATTACATCCTCCAAGGTTATAGAGAATTTGTTTAGTTTCTCCGACTCCCCCGCTTCAAATATTCTTTCCGGCACCGGTGTCCCCCCCAAATCCTCCTCGGTGAAGGACCGAAGCAAAGAATTCATTTAATTTCTCCGCTACGGCTTGTCTCCTTGATCGCCCCTTTAACAACCATTTTCGTCCAGCGGCCCCACCGACTCTTTGGCGGTTTCCTGCTTTTAATGTATCTAAAAAGTTTTTACTATGTATTTTTGCTTCCAACGCTAATTTCTTCTCAAAGTCCTTTTTTGCCCTCCTTATCTCCGCTTTGCATTTGGCTTGGCATTCCTTATGATCTATCCTGTTACTTTCAGTTGGTTCTCTTCTCCACTTTCTGAAGGATTGTTTTTTGGCTCTAATGATTTCCTTTATCTTACTGTTTAGCCACGCCGGCTGACGTTTAGTCTTTTTTCCCTTTTTTCTAATACGTGGAATATATTTGTCCTGAACCTCCAGGATGGTGTTTTTAAACAGCATCCACGCCTGATGCAAGTTTTTTACTCTGCGAGCTGCTCCTTTCAGTCTTTTTTTCACCATTTTTCTCATTTTGTCGTAATCACCTTTTCTATGTTAAACGCTAGCGTACTTGATTTCCTAGTTTCACTTCCTTCAATGCCAATATCAAACCGATATATTATGATCACTGTATCAAGCGGCCCTCGTATCGTTACCCCTGCACTAGATCATGAGCACCACTAAGGACTAAGTCTAGTATTTTTCCTTCTCTTGTCGGCTCCTGAACTAGCTGTTCCATGAAGCTGTCCTTGATTTCATCAAGAAATCTTATGTCCCTTACGTGTACAGATGTTACATTAACCCAGTCTATATGCGGGTAATTGAAATCCCCCATTATTATTGTGTTGCCCAGTTTGTTTGCGTCCCTGATTTCCTTAACATTTCCGCATCCGTCTGTTCGTCCTGGCCAGGCGGACGGTAGTACACTCCTATCACTATCCTTTTCCCCTTGCACATGGAATTTCAATCCACAGTGATTCCAAGGAGTGTTTTGCTTCCTGCAGAATTTTCAATCTATTTGATTCAAGGCTCTCGTTAATATACAATGCTACCCCTCCACCAATCCGATTCACCCTATCACTACGATATAATTTGTACCCCGGTATGACAGTGTCCCACTGGTTATCCTCCTCCACCAGGTCTCAGAGATGCCTATTATATCTAATTTTCATTTAGTGCAATATATTCTAACTCCCCCATCTTATTTCTTAGGCTCCTGGCATTCGCATATAGACATTTCAAACTATGTTTGTTGTTCCTAAGTACATCATGCTTAGTACTTGACAGTATTAACTGGCAATCTTTTGTCTTTTATTGTTATTTAAAGATACCCGATCTACTACAATCTCTTTTGCAACCTCACTATCAGGATACTCTATCTTCCCTGTTATGGTGATATCTTTGAAAGATACCTTATCCCGAACCATGCTCTTTTGAGCGACTGTCGGCCTTCCCCCCATTTCTAGTTTAAAAGCTGCTCTATCTCCTTCTTAAACGCCGATGCCAGCAGCCTGGTCCCACTCTGGTTAAGATGGAGCCCATCCTTTCGGAATAGGCTCCCCCTTCCCCAGAATGTTGCCCAGTTCCTAACAAATCTAAAGCCCTCCTCCCTGCACCATCGTCTCATCCACGCATTGAGACTCTGGAGCTCTGCCTGTCTCTTGGGCCCTGCGCGTGGCACAGGTAGCATTTCAGAAAATGCTACCCTGGAGGATCTGGATTTCAGCTTTCTACTTAATGGATGGAAAAGAAACATATTTAATTGTTTTTGGATATTTCTCCTGATGAAGAACCCGAAACAGTGGGGACCCTTGCTGTCGAGAAAATTAAGAAGACATCACGGCTGAGCAGATTTACCGCTCTAGCAGCACCCACGTTAAAATATTTCACTTTACAACCGGAATTACATGTGACTGAAGGACATGAACCAGAGTTGAGAACCGTTTACTACAGTTTTTGGTGGATTGTCTCTGGTGAATTTGGTGACTCGAATTTGAGTTTTGGAAGTGACAACATTCCCAGGCTTTAAGATAAGTGGTTTATTTCAACATTGAAAAAAGATTCTAAACCAGACAATGGTTCTTTTTTGAATACCGTTTCAGTATACAGCTCTAAGAGGATTGTGAAGTGATTATACATATATTTTCTTTACTTCCATTTAATACTCTCTGTGGTATAATGCATTTATAGCCATTTTGATATTTGAATTAGATCATTAAAACACCCCTTCATCCGTTTTTTATTCACAAGATCTTTTTCTCCCCCATGTAGGGAGTTTTTTGGTACTTGTGGATGTTTTTTTCGGAAGGAGGAGGAGCCCATGATACAGGCCAATTCAGTGGAGTCCTAATTAATGGTTCCCTGGGCTATTGAGGCTAGTTTATAAAATATATGATATATATCAGGATTGTGCATTTTCCCACAGAGTGTATAGCAAGAGTGCATCCACCAGTTTTTGATCCATGTACAGACAAGCAATAGTCGGAGCCACAGTTGCTCCCATGGCTATTCCATGTTTTTGTAGAAACAATTTGCTGTCATATTGAAAATAATTTTGCTTAATGATGATATCTGTCAAAACATTAAGAAACGCTAATTTATCAGATGATATTTCCAGTTGTTGAAGATGGTCATCCACTAAACTACAAGCGGCATCATGTGGAATACTGATGTATAACGATGTCACATCCAGAGAAACGAGAGTGAGGGACTGATTTGTTATTTGAAAATCCTGCAAGATCTGTAATAAATGAGCTGAATCTCTAAGATAGGACGCTGTCTGAAGTACTCTAGGTTGTATATAAAAGTCCAGATATTGAGAAAGAGGCTCGTTAAGAGACTCACATCCAGAAACAATGGGACGTCCTGGGGGAGGTCTTACTTGTTTGTGTATATTCGGTAGAAAATATATGAATGGAGTGCGTGGATAAGGTTTAGCCAAATAACGATATACTTTATTAGTTATAGTTCCAGCCCAAGCTGCACTTAATAGTGTGTTATGGACCCGTTGTTGGAATTCAGGTCCAGGGTCATGATCCAAAAGTTGATAAAATTTCGTATCAAGTAGCTGGCGGTTCGCTTCCAGATGATATTCTGCAGTATTAAGAACAACCACTCCCCCACCCTTATCAGCTTGCAATATCATAATGCTTCTATCAGCTTTCAAACTCTTGATGGCTGTCCTTTGGGATCTTGACAAGTTTGACGGTACGTATGACGGAGGTGTACCGGAAGGTAACAGATTCTAATACTTTATTACATTATCGAAGCTATCATCCGATGGCTTCGAAAAATGGTATACCCGTGGGTCAATTCTTACGAATTAAAAAATTGTCCACTTCTGAGGAGAGCTTTAAAAAATCAGCTGTTAATTTATATGATAGGTTCAAACGCCGAGCCTATCCTGATAAAGTCATCAAGAAAGCTTTTAAAAGAGCCACAAATGCAAATCGTCATTGGTTGGTTAATCCACCATCGAGATCAGAGGAACGAAGTGATAAACTGGTTTGTGTATTGCCATATTCCTGTCAAACTACTGCGATCAGGAAGATTATCTATAAACACTGGTCTATGCTTGCGTCTCATGGATTTGACTCACAACCTATGTTTGCCTACACAAGAGATCGTAATTTAGGGGAAATTTTATCATCAGTAAACAATCCCTCACAAGTTGATGGAAACGCTGACACA
Source organism: Microcaecilia unicolor (assembly GCF_901765095.1). NCBI lineage: Eukaryota > Metazoa > Chordata > Amphibia > Gymnophiona > Siphonopidae > Microcaecilia > Microcaecilia unicolor. The sequence continues at coordinate 532,212,218 of NC_044031.1, forward strand.
AATGGACACACTAGTTGTGGGAAATGTGTATATTGTCAACATGTGTGGCACACAGATGTAGTTATCAACCCTGCTACTGGCAAGCCTTATTTCCTTAAGGGATCTACAGATTGTAACTCTTCTCAAGTGGTTTATGGTATAGTATGCCCATGTACTTTGTGGTACATTGGGCACACTACTAGAAAGATCAAACAGAGAATTGGAGAACATTTGAGTAACTTAAGAATAAACAAGCAAGAGGCACCACTTGTAGATCACTGGCAGCGAACTCAACATGATATTAAAGATTTAAAATTTGTAGTTCTTTTACGAATACACCTACCATTAGGAGGTAACGCATCTCGTATTCTTCTCAGAAAAGAGCAGGAGTTTATTTTTTGCTGGCAAACAGTGACCCCTAGTGGTCTGAATAAGGAAATTGAATGGCAAGCCTTGTGAACTTTTCCGCGCTTGCATATCAGCTGTTTTCTTTTTTAAATACTGCGCATGTGTGGGCGTTCTTTGCTGGTCTTTTTTCGGGTTGGACGAATACCTGACCTGTTTTTGCTGTACAGTAAGTTTAAGATGGTATTCTGTGATTAAGAAATTTTTGGAATTAGCAGTTTATAATATTAAGAAGGTTTTTAGTAATTGAGTTCAGTTCTGAGGATTTTAATGCATTATTTTTATTTTTATTTTTATAGATTAAGTTCCCCTGATGACGCCAGCTTAATGGCGAAACATGGCCTATGTTGGGAACAGGGAATTTAGAAATTTAAATCACATGAATTGAGAAGAAAATGTGTTATTGGAGCCTCTGTTTTAGATCAGCGTCCAGGAAGTATAAGATGACTGGGGCGTGGTTTTGAGAAGACATTCTATGAACATTTACAATTTTGCTCGCACCAGCACCCAAGCTAAGTAACTTTAAATATCTAACAGCTGATTTCATCTTTAATGAAAAAGATTTTTTTATTTTTTAACATCAATATTTGGCTGGTGGTAGGACGTGCGATGATGTGAGAATGGTGTGTAAATGCTTCTCAAAACTCTGAGACACCATAGCACACCAAAAATAACTGAGCACAATTAATTTAATTATTGATTTATTTACTTATTTTTTTTCTTTTTTTGTTTTTTTTAATTATATTTTAACTGCCAGACCCTCGACCATTCTTCTAACGTTTGGAGATCCCTTCTCATCGTTTCTACCTCCCTCCAGATGTATCCACTCTATTGGCTATTTTCGTGTCATCCGCAAAAAAGCACACCTTTCCTTCCAACTCTTCAGCAATATCTCCCACAAATATATTAAACAGATAGGCCCCAGCACCAACCCCTGAGGAACTCCACTGCTCACCTTCCTTTCCTCTGAGCAGATTCCATTTACCACCACGCTCTGCCACCTGTCGGTCAACCAGTTTTTATCCAGTTCACCACTTTCGGTCCTAAGTTCAACCCTTTCAGCTTATTCACGAGTCTTCTGTGGGGAACAGTATCAAAGGCTTGCTGAAGATTCGTTTGGCAGGATTTTCCTTGGTAAAGCCATGTTGCCTCGGGTCCTGTAACCCATCGTTTTCTACAAAGTTAACTATCCTTTCTTTCAGCAGTGACTCCATTATTTTTCCTACCACCGACATGAGACTTACCGGTCTGTAGTTTCCCACTTCTTCCCTGTCTCCACTTTTATGAAGAAGGACCACATCCGCTTGTCTCCAATCTCGTGAAACCTCTCCCATCTCTAAAGATCTAATAAATAAATCTTTAAGAGGTCCTGTCAGGACCTCTCTGAGCTCCTTCAGTATACTGGGATGTATCCCATCCAGCCCCATAGCTTTGTTCACCTTCAGATTCTCCAGCTGTTTATAAACTCTTTCTTCCATAAATGGCGCAGTATCCACTCCATTCCCAGACGTTCCCTCGGCAGCCAACCGCGGTCCTTCTCCAGGATTTTCCTCCATGAACACCGAAGAGAAATAATTGTTTAGCACGTTCGCTTTATCTTCATCACTTTCCACATAGCCATTCTCATTATCTTTCAGTCTCGCAATTCCATTCCTATCTTTTCTCCTTTCTCCAATATATCTGAAAAAAGTATTGTCACCTCTCTTTACATCTTTAGCCATTTTTTCTTCCGCTCGTGCTTTTGCTAGCTGTATTTCCCTCTTTGCTTCTTTCAGTTTAATCTGATAATCTTTTCCGTGATCCTCTTGTTGCGTTCTTTTGTATTTTTTTTTTACATTTGTACCCCGCGCTTTCCCACTCATGGCAGGCTCAATGCGGCTTACATGGGGCAATGGAGGGTTAAGTGACTTGCCTAGAGTCACAAGGAGCTGCCTGTGCCTAAAGTGGGAATTGAACTCAGTTCCTTAGTTCCCCAGGACCAAAGTCCACCACCCTAACCACTAGGCCACTCCTCCTTCTTGAACAAAGCCTCTTTTGCTCTTATTTTTTCAGCTACTTGTTTGGAGAACCATATAGGCTTCCTGCTTCTCTTGTTTTTGTTTACTTTCCTCACAAAAAGATCAGTCGCCATATTTATAGCAGCCTTTAGCTTGGACCACTGTTTTTCCCCTTCTCCTGTGCCTTCCCACGCCAACAACTCCTTCTTCAGGTATTCCCCCATTTTATCAAAATCATTACGACTGAAATCCAGTACTTTGAGTTTTGTGTGTCCGCACTCTGCCTTCGCCCTTATATCAAACCATACGGTGTGATGATCACTATTACATAGGTGGGCACCCACCCGGATATAGGAAACACTACCTCCATTCATGAGCACTAGATCCAGCATCGACCCTTCCCTCATGGGTTCCATCACCATTTGTCTGAGCAAGGCACTTTGACAGGCATCCACAATTTCCTTACTTCTTTCCGATTCTGCAGACGGGACGTTCCAAACCACGTCAGACAAATTGAAATCTCCCAACAGTAGCACCTCCCCTTTCATACCAATCTTTTGAATATCTTTTATCAGATCCTTCTCTAACTTCTCTGTTTGCGCAGGAGGTCTGTAGATAACTCCCGTTTGGATACAGGTTCCATCTTCTCTTTCCAGGATGATCCATTAAGCTTCTTCTTTTCCCCAGGTTCCCCGCATTTCAGCCACTCTGATATTCTCTCTCACATACAGAGCCACTCCTCCACCTCTTCGGCCCTCTCTATCATTCCTAAAAAGATTATAGCCTGGTACGGTCACATCCCATTCATGAGAATCGTTGAACCATGTCTCTGTAATAGCAACAATATCCAAGTTTTCTTCAAACATCAAGTCTTGAACCTTTTTACTTAGACTAAGGGCATTTGTGCACATAGCTTTTCCATGTGCTTAGTGAGTTTGGGTGGTTTTTTATATTTACATGACTTTTCCCTCTGCCATCATGTTTATTCTGGGGGTGAGTTTCCAAAATCCCCTGTTTCCTTTTGTCACCCCCACCCTGTAGTTTAAATGTCTAGAAACATACTGCCTGAATTTCTCCCCAAGGATCCTTTTTCCCATCACAGAAAGATGTAGCCCATCATTACAGTACAGCCTGTTATTTTTCCACGTATTACCCCATTCTCCTATGTATTTAAAACCTTCTTCTTCTTTGCACCAAGACTCAAGCCACTTATTGAATTCCTCTGTTTTGTGTAGTCTTTATACTGACTCGACAAGATACCATGTTTTGGCTTGCTTCAGGAGTCTTGACAAAAGTGTCGCAAGTATATTTGGCGATATGTCTTTAAAATATGATTGTAACTGGTCTTTAAAAAGACTGCTGATGAATTTGGAGAAGTAGTGCCGCTTATAGACTCCTGAAGCAGGCACACATGTGCTGAAACATGGTACTGTGTCGAGTCACTATCAAATACAATTCTTACTCATACATTGAGAGTCCTTGGTCTGTTTGGAAGAGCCTGATCCCATTCCCTCATTTTTTTGCCACTTTGAGATGTGTTTGCTTCGAAAATGAACACCATAGGCATAACCATGCCATATTAACCTAGGTGATTAATTGATCCCCAAGACAAAGTCAACACCTGGCAACCGTATAAATTAATCTAGGTACCTGGTTATAAAATTACCTTCTGTAAGTGCAGCAGAAGAGGAGCTGAGCCAGGACCTGCTGCTGTGGGAATAAAACTACACTGTTAAGTACTCATCTGCTGGAAAATTGTGTTCAGACCTTGAAAAAATTAGACTGGGAGTTAAATAGATAATTTCAGTGTCTTCTAAAATTTATTCTGCTTATTTAACAAAAGCAGTTTAGAATTTAGTTTAGAAATTAAAGTCTCTGTTTAGAGTTTCATACAAATGCTGTTTTAGAGTATAGTTTAGCATTTAAAGTGTCTGTTTAGTCTTTAATATAAAAACTGATAAAGAGTATAGTTTAATATGGGCATCTACCAACAGAATCATAGGCATCACTATGGGGTGGCAAGAGTCACTGCAAAAAATGGCTTGCCAACCCTCTTTCACCCTAGTTTCAGGGGGCATTTAGTTTGGCATCTTCAACCTTCCCTCCCCCTATGGTCCAGTATATATCTCCCTCTTCTGCTGTGGACCGACAGCTCCCCTCGTTCCCCTCGCCCACGCTCCATTATCCTAATTGATTCCCTTCCACATCTCCTTCCTCCCCCATTGGTCCTCCAACCCTACCTACATTGGCAGCAGCAGCAGCGATTAAGGCAAGAGCATGACTGGCTGGCTCAGAAGCTTTCTCTCTAGCATGTCCTGCCTATGCAGAAACAGGAAGTTAAATCAGAAGAGACATGATGCACTAGAGAGAAAGCTTCTGAGCTGGCAGGTGATGCTCTTCCTTAATTGTTGGCGCTGCTGTCACTATAGGGAAGGTTGGAGGACTAAGGAGGGAGGGAGGGGAGGTGGAAGGGAATAAAGACAGATACTAGACCATGGGGGGTGGGTGGAGGGGGAATTGAGGGGAAGTGCTTTATACACAAGTGGGGAAAGGTAACAGATGCTTGACTATAGTTGCAGTGGCTGGGAGGGAGGGAACTGCTAGCAGGGTTGGAGGCATGGAGAAGAATGGTGAGGAGAGGAGTGATTGGATGAGGGGAAGGGAGGGGGAGAGACACTGGAGCCACTCAGGGAAGGAGAGAGAGAGAGAGAGAGAGAGAGAGAGAGAGAGAGAGGCTGGTGAATGGGGAGACCCAAAGATGGCCAGACGGACAAAGAAATAGATACTGGACTGTATGGAGGGGGGCAGGAGGGGGGGGGGCAAATTCTGTCCCTGGGGTGGAGAAAAAGCTGGCTTGAAGAGGGATATGAACACAGAGGAGTGATGCAGGACACGGGCATAGGGTATATGGACAAAGAGGGTAGGTGTTGAACACGAAGTAAGGGATAAGGACTGAGACTCATACACAGAAAGGAAATGTTAGGGCATTTAGGGGCCCTTTTACTAAGCTGCTGTAAAAGGGGCCTTGTTCTAGTGGCGGCGGCCGTTTTTGCTGCACGCTGATGTCCTTTTTACCACAGCAGGTAAAAAGGCTGAAAAAAATAAATTGCCATGCAGTAAGACTGTATTTATAGTGTGTGTGTGTTTGTGTGTGTGTGGGGGGGGGGGGGGACTTACCACCTCCCACTGAGGTGATGGTATTGACCCCCTTGTTAAACTGCCAGTAACCAGGCACTGTGCGGCCCACTGGGTAACTGCTGTGATAAAAAATAAGGACCTATTTATTCCCTAGTGCTGGAAATGGCATGTGCTGGGGATGGACATTGATAGTTCCGGATTGCCATGCAGTAAGCCCACAGTGGGCTTACTGCTATTTAGTAAAAGGGCCTCTTAGGGACACAAGTGGAATGATGATGGACATTGAGAGATAACAAATGTCAAATGGACTGGAGACCCTGGAAAGAGCAGAATATGGATGGGACGGGTGGGGGTAGGGGAACAGAGTAGAAGATGACTAGGACCTGATGACTGAGTGGGAGAGTGGGGGAGCGGATCAGGGAATTATGAAAGAAAAGGGGGAGGTGGAGAGGGAATTTTGAAGTTATAGTGAAGATCTGAAAATTGGTAGGCATGAGTGGGGATATTTTGATGGGTTGGGACAATGTGCGAGGGTGTGAAATGGTGTATGTGTGTGTGTGGGGGGGGGGGGGGGGATAAAAAACAGGGGATAAAGAGTGGGAAAAGCTTGAGGTATAACATGAATGACCTGAAAGACTGGAGAGAGGATGAGAGGCATTGAAAATGAATGGGAGTACTGGGGAGGGGTATGAGAGGAAGAGAATAGGTCTCTGAAGGGATTGAGAGAGGATGAAAATGGGGTTAAAATGGTGAATGAGAGGCAATAGGAGATGGAGTAAAGGCTAAGAGATAGAAGAATAGCCTGGAGGTAAGGGGTGAAGAAATAGGGATGGAGCTGGAGCTGATGAGGGGATGAGAGGGTGAGCATAGAGGATGGAAATGGAAAACTAGAGAGTGGGTGAAAGATGGGGAAGGAATAGGAGATTTGAAAAGGAGAGAGACAGAGAACAATGGGAGTACTGCGGAGAGGATGAGAGGAACATAGGGAAAGCCAGTAGTCTCCTCCTTTTCACCTCTCATCTAAGAAGAGGATAAGAGAAAGAGGGAATTAAGGTAAAATCAAATGGGTGAACATAAACATAGAGAAAGAAAAGTGAAAAAAATAAATAAAAAGAAAGCCATGCCAGACAGATGTAGAAAAGGAAAAGAAGAAGACAAGAGGAGAGAGAAGAAATGGAAACCCAATCTGGAAAATAATTTAGGAGTCTAACACAAAAAGTGGAACAGATTGAGATAGACTTAATTAGAAAAATAAAATGCTCAAACAAAGGTAGAAAATAAAGATATAATGTAATGCTTTTAAGGATTTGAATGTGTCTGCTTTGGGGAATGAGAAAAAAAGCAGCCAAGAGAACTTGTAACTGATAAGAAAATTTATTTGAAGAGGTGTGTTTTATATATTGTCCTATTGTTTTTCTTTACAAAAACAAAGGTTTTTACTTCAATTATGAAGTTACACTGGCCTCTTTGTGCACTGAACTTCCTATCTCAAGGTGGGTCATTTGTTCTTATTAAAAAGATTGAATGAGCCCCTGATGGAGGCACTTCAGCTGCCGAAACGTGTTGGGCTGTGACTAAAACATCAATGCGGTAGGAAAATATATACAATACACCTCATTATTAAAGATTGCCTCTCAAATAAATGATTTTCTTATCGGCCACTAGTTGGTTCTTATTACTGCTTTTTTCTGATTCCTTGGATGCTTTTGAGAAATGTATTTTTTTTCTTTTCTTGTTTTTTTGTAGAGTACAGAAGAAAATGCACTTCTCTTTCTCTTTTACCAGAATTGTACTGCTTAGAGAGTATGGCTTTCTTGGACGGATGAGGGGGGTGTCTCCATTTCAGTTTTTATCTGCATGGTTTCGGTGTGCCTTTATTTTATATTACATGAGAGTCTATCTATTTTCTGCATATGTGACTGAAGTGAAGAATTTTACTAGCATACAGTGTCTGTGCAGGAGCCTGTAACAGATGTAGCACAAGAGCCCAATAATGTTGTTTGAAATTGGCTATTATGCCCTGATCCATATGTTGGATCAGAGAGGTAGTGTTTGGTGGAAGGAAGACCATCTTGATGTTAGACAGCCTGACATCATTACTGTATGCAGCACAATTATCACAAAGCAACAAAATCTGATGCTTTTGTGCCCACATTCTAGTATCTAACTTCTTTAGCCACTGCTTCCAAATTTCCCCCGTCACCCATGAATTTGCGTTAGCCTCGTATGACACAAGAAGTCGCTTAACATTCTTGAAGCAACGGGGTTGTTTGCTCTTCCCAATGACGAGTGGTTTCAACTTCTCACTCCCATCCATATTGCAGCAAAGGAGGATCGTCAGTTGGTCCTTCGATGTTTTACCTCCAGTACTTTCGGCATGTTTGAATGCAAGTGTTCCATCAGGAATCGCTCGCCAGTAGAGACCGGTTTCGTCAGCATTGAAAATGTCATGAGGCGCAAACTCATTCAAGATGGTAAGAAGAACTGAAACAACCCAATTTTCAGCACCAAAGTCATTAGCGTCTTGTTTCTCACCATGCTGTTTTTTGAATTTTATGTTGTTCCTCTCCTTCCACCTTTCCAACCATCCAACAGTGGCTTTGAATTCTGTTAGTCCAAGACTTTCAGCTAGCTGGTTAGCTTTCTCCATAAGCAGTGGACCACTGACAGGAAACTGTCTGCTCCTGACTCGAGAAAACCACCGAAGAAGAGCATCGTCTACCTCTTCAGCTTTTCCCGCCCGTTTTTGTTTCCGTTGTGGATTTGTATTGTTTTGCTAGTCTTCCAGAAGCTGGTCTTTCTGCTTCAAGATATGTGAAATTTGACTGGGATTGACACCACATTCTTTAGCAATAGATGCTTGACTTTGTTTGTTTTCTAATTTTTTAAGAACTTCTATAAATTAGTAAATTTAATACAAATTGGAAACAGGATACTGGGCTTGATGGACCTTTGGTCTGGTACTTCTGTGGATAGAACTTTGAGGTCTTCTCTGATATCATTGGATGACATCGCTGCTATATCAGCCAGCACGCTCCTTGAAAAACAGGTATGGATGCGTGCTTGCCCAAAGAGGCTTGTGTAAGTCCTTCTGGGACACCTAGGAGCAGCAGAAGGAAACTATATTTAATGTATTCAGATTGGAAAGAGGAAAGCTAAGAGAATCAATGTAGTACAATCTACCCTTACCCATGTTAAGGAACCTCTGGGCCAACATTTGAAATATCTTCATGTAACTACTTTTCAGAACTCTATGAGTATTAATTTTCCTTTCAAAGCTCCATTAAGATCCCCCCCCCCCCAACTTACTGTTTCATCTAATCCCTGTGATTTGTTCTCTGTAATAGAGGATCAACTGTTGCTTACTGTGGAGCCTTCTGCAAGGGATGACTAGTAATTTGCAATGTGAAAGTGGTCTTCAAAATGTGGCTGCAGTTCCAACATCTGTCCATTTTCTGGTTGATTTGGGACTATTAATTTAAACTGCTGGACTTTCTCAAGGGTGTGAAATTTCGTTGAAGGATGTTTGGACAGCTGTAGTTAGTTCAGGGACTGTGCTCCAGGGGGATTTTGAAACAATGCGGTTTTTCTGAAGAAGCAGTTAAAAAGTTGTCCGATCATTATAAGAAATTGCAAGATGTGACTTTGTGAGTGCTTCAGGCAGTTGCATCATCTAATGTTAAGGATTATGCTCATTTGGAAATACTGGAAAATTCAATGCAAGTTAGAAACAGCAGGCAAGAAGTGCTGCCTACCAACATGACCTGCCAACTGCAGGACAATGCATAGGAGGTGGGTACAATAGACCAACTTCTTTAGGCAGCGGTGTTACTGGCCTCTTCCCTCCTCAGCATCTGAGCTAACTAGTGCAAAATATGCCATGAATTAGCACATCTGACCCCCTCCCCATCCCAACACTTGAGCCCTAGGCACATGACTAGTTTGCCTATGCCCTGAAAGCAGATATTTATTTCCAATTACCCATAGCATATTCTGCATCTCTCTCTCTCTCTCTCTCTCTCTCTCTCTCTCTCTCTCTCTCCACTACTCCAAGGCAATCTCTCTCTTCCCTCCCCCACAAAATAATTTTTCTCCATTTCTTCGCATCCTTTCCTGAAATTGTAGAGCCCTGATGTATACTTATATGTGTATGTTGATTTACATACTGTAATGGACTTTTTCAAACATCTACCACTTCTAAAATGCAGATTGTATCTGAATGTAACTCACCTTAAACTACTGAAAAAGGTGTAAGCTAAATCCAAACCCTTTACCTTAAATCCCTTAAAAGGTTCTCTCTCTCTCTCTCTCTCACTGAGATTATATTTGTGCACCTTTATGACTTTGCATGCAACTAGCTTTAAATTAGTCCCCTTATTATCTAACTCCTGTAACTTTATCATATCTATGTGTACATTTCATCTTTGCTTATGCCTTATGCTGGCTATTAAAATGTTTTATTATATATTGTATTGACATTGTAAGTAGCATGCTATGACATACCATGTACTGTTATTTGAACATTTTTACAGCTGTAATTGTCTAGTGACTATGTTCATTTAATCTTGCTGAACACCACCTTGAGTGAATTTCTTCAAAAAGGCAGTAAATAAATCCTAATAAATGAATAAAAAGAAATAAACTTGGCAGTGCACATTCCCCTCTAAAGTGCTTCTCCTTTGTCAAATAGTATTTCCAGACACCTTTCAGACAGTGTCAGTTTAGCAGAAAAAAAAAACACTTCTGCTGAGAACAGCATTAGCAATACCAGTATCAAATGGATATATTCTCAGTAGCTTTCTCTGTCAGTGTTCCTGTTTCAGCCCAGCTCAGATCCAGTTTCAGCCTGAAACCTTTTCAGCAAACCTAAAACCTTAATCCCAGCAGTTCTACCAGTCCTCTTTTGCTCTGAGTCTCTGACATTCATACTTCAAGATGAAAAAAAGAAAAAAAATCCCTCATATTCATTCAATTTTTCTCTCTGCTGTAGTTCTTTCTCCTTTCACAAACAATAGGGTGTAAGATCTGTTATGCCTCCTCCCAAGCTAGCAACTTCAGACAACACAATTCTACTAACTTCCCCCCAGGCATTTAAAAGAGAGATTTCTTTTTGTCCTCTTTTCTTTATAACAACTCCTCCTTTACAACAAATAGAAAACAAAACAACAGTAGTAGACTTCCTAGATCTGCAGACACTAAGGGGAACTATAAAATACACTAACATGCTGTTCTTGTGACTAAAATATAGGCACACTCATTTAGGCCACCTAAAATCGGGCCTAAATACCTGTGGTTTTACGGTGCCAATTTATAAGACACCATATATAGAATTCCCCCCCTTAGGAGGAGATTCTATATATAGTGCCTAAAGAATTCAGCACTGAAATTAGTGCTGACTAAGTGTATTCTATAATACGCACCTAGATTTAGGCATCGATTATAGAATACGCTTAGTTGATTTTTCAGTGCATAAATCTGTGCTCATCCATTTACACCAACTAAAACATGGCGTAAATCCCAGCACATAGATTTAGGCACACTGGGCCATATTTTATAACTAGGTGCCTACATTTCAAAATGCCCACGAAATGCCCATTTCTCCACCCCTTTTTGCCTGTGCACGTTAGAAATTTGATGCACATCTTTACAGAATACGCTTAGCGAATTGTGTGCCTAAATTCTAATCAGTGCCAATTAGTTCTCGTCATTGCTTGTTAAGTGCTGATATCAGCGCTCATTACCTTGTTAAACCAATTAAGTTACGAACAGTGTTATAGAATCCGCACAAATTTTGGCGCCTCAATCTAAGCGCACTATATAGAATCCGGGGGTTAGTGTGAAAATGGCACTCACATTTAGGTGTTAAGAATATAGAATTAAGGGGTAGCCTTATATAAACTGCATGAGACCAATATTAAGCTGGCAAGAGGCAGCCCAGCTACGTGCTGCAATTGGCACTAACTCCATATATTCAACAGTGGACAGTTTCCGGTGACTGGCATTGAATATCCTGATTATTTTTTGGCTGGCTCAAATTTAACCAGCTATTTCAATATTCAAGGCTGGCTGGATAAGCTTATAGTGGACAAAGATAAGACTGATATTTAGGCAAACCGATATGGCCACTATACTTAGCCAGCCAGCGCTGAATATTGCTGGTTATTGCGTGAAATATAGGCATATTTTCAACACACATAGACTTACAAAGTTAGATGGAGGAGCATTTTCGAAAGGGACGTCCTCGCAAAACATCCTGATCCAGGGGCAGGGAAACCCATTTTCAAAACAAGATGGACCAAATCCTTAAATTTGGTCGTCCCTAGACTTGGTCATTTCTGATTTTCGGTGAGGTCCATCTCAGAAACGACCAAATGCAAGCATTTGTAGTGCTCCAGTCTCCATGACATGCCAGGACACCAACCGGGCACCCTAGGGGGCACTGCAATGGACTTCATAAATTGCTCCCAGGTACATAGCTCCCTTACCTTGTGTGCTGAACCCCCCCAAAACCCACTCCCCACAACTGTACACCACTACCATAGTCCTTACGGGTGAAGGGGGAACCTAGATGTGGGTACAGTGGGTTTGTGGTGGGTTTTGGAGGGCTCGCTGTTTCCTCCACAAACGTAACAGGTAGGGGGGTATGGGTCTTGCTCCGCCTGCCTGAAGTGCACTGCACCCACTAAAACTGCTCCAGGGACCTGCATACTGCTGTCATGGACCTGAGTATGATATCTGAGGCTGGCATAGAGGCTGGCAATCTTTATTTTCAAAGATATTTTTTGAGGGTGGGAGGGGGTTAGTGACCACTGGGGCAATAAGAGGAGATCATCCCCAATTCTTTCCGGTGGTCATATGGTCATTTCAGGCACGTTTTTGTGCCTTGGTCGTAAGAAAAACACGACCAGGTAAAGTCAACCAAGTGTTCATCAGGGACGTCCTTGTTTCTTTCGATTATGGGTCAAGGAAATCCAAGTGTTAGGCACGCCCAAGTCCTGCCTTTGCTATGCCTCCGACACGCCCCCTTGGACTTTGGCCGTCCCTGCAAAGGAAAGCAGTTGGGGATGTCCAAAATCGGCTTTCGATTATACCGATTTGGACGACCCTGGGAGAAGGACGTCCATCTTCCGATTATGTCGAAAGATGGGCATCCTTCTCTTTCGAAAATGAGCCCTATAGTAACCTATGGAACTTTGTAAGTCTAAGTGCTTTGAAAATTTGCCCCATTTTCAGCTATCTTTTCAGTGGAGATAACCGGTTATCTCATGCTGAATATTAGCAGTTAGTCACCGAAATGCTATATAACAGGTCAGTGACTGTTTCTGGCTGGTTAAATAGCACTGAATATCAGGGGGCATCTTTTCTACTTCATTAAAAGGGCAACTTTCTCTGGCTGTTCAATATCCTCCACCATCAGTAGTGATCACAACTCCTCCTGTACAGTCTGAGGAAATGGCTTCCCTCTCTGTGGCTACAGAAACAGTTCTATTTCTGCCGGCAGGGGAGGACACTGTCTTCTACCTTAGGACCTTTGCTGATAATAACTTCACCTTGGTGCGCTCTGTCTCTACCCACCACCTCGTCCTCTCTTTCAGCACCCATCTTGGTCCCCCAATGGTCTCAAGAGAACTGTAGTTTCCATTGGTGGTCATTTCCCCACTCATTCTTTACCTTCGCACCTATATTTATGTGTATCAAGTGTGCATGTAAGTTGTACAATACTCACGCTAACACATATGACTGTTACAGTTACGTGCAAGTTGCGTTCTAAGTGATATTCTATAACTTTAGCTTGCAACGTGATTGGTATATACTATTGTCAAGAATCACAAGCTACAAAGGGGGAAATTCAATAACTGAAAGGTACTTTTATAAATGTTGGACATGCCCATGCTTTATTGTGAAAAAGACCTGACACGGGCCGTGTTTCGGCGCACAAGCGCCTGCCTCAGGGGTTGCGGACATGCCCATGCCCCACACATGTGTCTCCTCCTGTGCTCACTCCCATAAATTTATATAGTTCATATGGTTCATGGTTCACTTTATTTGATATACTGGTAATCATTAATACACTAGTGCAACCAAGCCCGTTTCGTCAAAAATGAAACGGGTCCTAGGAAGGCTCTCGTCTAAGTGATTTCTCCTGTCTCCCCTGCCCTCCACTCCATGTCCCGCGATTCTTCCCTCCCCTCCCATCCCTTCCATGTCCCGTGATTCTGACCTCCCCTCCATGTGCAGCGATTCTCCCCTGCCCTGCTGTCCCCTCCGTGTGCCGCGATTCTCCCCTCATCTCCCATCCCCTTCATGTCCAGCAATTCTCCTCTGCCCTGCCCTCCCCTCTCCTCCGTATCCCATGATTCTGGCCTCCCCTTCATATCCAGCAATTCTCCTCTGCCCTGCCCTCCCATCTGTGTCCCACGATTCTCTCCTCTCCTCCCATCCCATCGCATCCATGTCCATCGATTGTCCTGTGCCCTGCCCTCCCCTCGATGTCCCGCGATTCTGTCCTCCCCTCCATGTCCAGCGATTGTCCTGTGCCCTGCCCTCCCATCCGTTCGTAACATCCTGAGGTCAGCTCGCCTCCAGTGTTCCCTTCCCTCTCACTGTTCCGCCCTCCTCTGACATCATTTCATCTTTACACGAGGCCGGGACAGTGAGATGAAAGGGAATGCTGGAGACTTGCTGACGTCAGGATGTTATGAACCCAGACAGCCAGCCAGCCATAGAACGTTGAGGTACAAATTATTATATTAGATATCTAGTCTAAACTCCAGCCTAGCTTGTCTGTTCTTAAGGTGATTCCTGCTAATAGGATATGCCATGCTGGTCAGTAGCTATGGTCTGAGCACAATCTTTTTATCACACCCCCTAGCATAGTTTCTCTCTTCTCACTCCCATCCTTTCCCCCTATTCTTTTTCTCTCTTCCTTCTCCTCTTCTCTACTTATGGCACTCTCTCGCTTCTTCTTCTTCTCCTGTTGCCTATGTAATTCACTTGACAACCTAGCTCTTTATCTCTCATGAACCCTGGAGTGCTATGGCTCACCTCATCCTGTCTGCTGCACAACCTGCTTGCCTGCTCACCTGCTGCTGTAGGTTTTGGGCTCCCATTGTACTGTTCTTCATCTTAGTTGACTAGTTTCCCTCTATGTCAATCCTTTACTAGTCCCTCTATGTTAATCCTTTACTAGTGGGATTCACTAAAGCATGAATGTGCACCTTACCTAAGAGTGGCAAACATCATTTTCAGCCACTCACAACATCGGATATAGAAACTTAGAAACAGAGAAAAATGAAGGAACATAAAAATCATATGGCCTATCCAGTCTGCCCATCCGTGTCATCTACTATTCCTTCCTCTCCCTTACAGATCATATGTACCATACCTGTCCCATACATTCTTGAATTCAGATACAGTCTTAATTTCCACCTCCTCCACCTGGAGGCCATTCAACACATTCATCACCTTTTCTGTAAAGAAGTATCTCCTTAGGTAATCCTCATTCTGTCCCATTTCACCTTCACCCTATCTCCCCCACCCCATTACTGAACTTTCTTTCAATACCATGGTGGTATTTAAATGTCTCTACCATATCTTCCCTCTTCCATCTTTCTTCCAAAGTATACATATTGAGATCTTTAAGTCTGTCCTCATACACTTTGAGGAAGACCACTGACCATTTTAGTAGCCACTCTCTGGACAAACGTTATCCAGTTTATATGTTTTTGAAGGTGTGGTCTCCAGAATTATATACTCTAAATGAGGTCTCCTCAGAGACTTATACAGAGGCATTATCATGTTCTTTTTCCTGCTGGCCGTTCCTCTCGCTAGGTACCCAAGCATCCTTCTGGCTTTTGTAGTCACCTTTTCTGGCTGTTTGACTTCCTTAGGATTATCTCATATGATCACCCTCCAAGTCCCGCTTCTTTTTCATGTAGAGAAGTACCTCACCCTAAACTGTTCTACTCCCTTGGGGGTTTGTAGCCCAAACGTATGACCCTGCATTTTTAAACATTAAATCATAGCTGCCAAATTTCTGGGCCATTCCTCAAGCTTTGCTAGGTCCTTCCTCATATTATCCACACCTTCAGTGGTGTCTACCCCATTGCAGATTTTGGTATCATCCACAAAAGAAAATAAAGGCAAACCTTACCAGACTGCCCTTTGGCAATATTGCTTACAAAAATGTTACAAAGAATCAGAACTGAAATTTGTGGCACATCACTGGTAACATCCTTTTCCTCATAATGAGCTCCATTTCCCACTAACCTATGTTGCTTTATACTCAACCAGTTCCTAACCTAGTCAGTCACTTTAGGGCCCATACCGAGAGAACTCAGTTTATTTATAAGTCATCACGTGTAACTATGCCAAAGGCTTTGCTAAAATCTAAGTACACCACAATTAGTGCTCTCCTTTGATCTAACTCTGATCACTCAGCCAAATAAATTAATCAGATTTGTCTGACAAGACCTGTCTCTAGTGAAGCCATGTTGCCTCAGGTCCTATAGTCCATTGGATTCCAGAAACCTCACTATTCTCTTTTTTAGAAGCATTTCCATTAATTTATTTACCACAGAGGTCAGATTAATTGGCCTGTCGTTCCAAACCTCCTCTTTACTTCCGTTTTTAAATACAGAATTATTGCTTTATTCCACTTTTGGTCTTACTTATTTAGAAAGATGATTTAAAAAATTATAAAATAATAATCTCTCGAGAAGTTCCATACTCACCATTGAGCACATCTGTAGACTAGAGAAGGAAGGAGTAGAAAAATGAAGTCTTATTAGCTGCTAAAAAATTGTGGAGCTAAGGAGTAATCAGCCTGGAAAATGACTGGAAAATGCATAGAAACAGAATGGAGGATACAAGAAAAGAAAGGGAAAGCGTGAATGAGTGCTAATGTAGTGATATTTTTCTAGTGTTTATCAAACACCTTTTTCATTGGTTTTGTTTGTTTTATTTTTGCATGGGATATTTTAATGATGTTTAGGATAGTCCTTTCAAACAAAAGCCCTAAATATTGAGCTACCCAATAAAAATTAGATGAGAGAGAGTGTGCTTCAAATAAATCTATTCCATGGGGGAAAGGCTGAAGACTGTCCAGAAACAAAAACAGTTCAAAACGCTTAGGGGTGAATTTTATAAACCACACATAAAAAAATCAGCATGGAAAAAAAGGCTTAAGCACTATTCTATAAGGCACGCCTAAAGTTAGGCACGGTTTCTAGAATAGCACTTTAATACAGGGGTCATGCATACATTTCATTGATGCATCCATTTGCTCCAACAAAAACATGGAGCAAATGCCCCGCCTAAATTTACATGTGGAATCCCCTTATTCTATAATTACACACGTAACTCAAATCCACACCCACGTTCCGCCCCATTCTGCCTATGACCCTCCCATTTCCACGTTCCCTTTTCCAGGATGCATGCAAAATGTAGGCGTGGATCACATGCCTAAATTTACGAACGTACAGATTAATTGATTTCATTTAGAACCAATAATCGCTTGCTAAAAAGTCAATTGTTGGCACTAATTGGTTCATTATTAAATTAAATTGCACGTGCAAATTGGGTGCACACCCACAGTTGCTTGCACAATTTTAGGCAACTTTTATAGAATTAGGGGGGTTAGAGCTTTCTTCATCTTTCCAGGGTTTTTTTGTTAAACTTTCTCCTTTTTCTCTCTTCTATCTCTTTCCTACTCTTCCTCCTCACTCTCTCCTTCCTTTCTCTGCTTTTGCTGTTGCAGCCAGAACATTAACAGATGCTTTTATACTTGCTGCAATCCTTCCTTCCTTATCCGATCAGTCGAGTACGGCTCTCGGTCACTCTATGGATCAGTGTTCGCTATGACTTCCGATCTCTTACAGCTTCTTTAAGTTCTGCTGTATTCATTCCAGTCTCTTCCTTGATAGAATCTATCCAACGCATTCTTGGGTGCCTCTTTTTCTTTTCCCACTAACCATTCCAACCAAGCATGATGTCTTTTCTGAGGGACTTGTTTTGCATGATCTGACCAAAATAGTAGAGCATTTATTTTACTACCTTGGCCTCCAGTGAAATCTTTGGTTTCATGCGTTCCAGAACTGCTTGCTTTGTTATTTTGGCTGTCCATGGGATGTGCAACAGTCATCTCCAGTCCCAAAATTCAAATGCATCAATTTTTCAGATGATTGCACTGACCAATCTACATTTGGTAATCATTTGGCAATCAAACAGCACTTCGACTTTAAAAATCTACAGTGAATAATGCAGTATATATATATATATAGATATAGATATAGATATGAATACCTAAACAGCTTACTGTCCTTTATTAGCATGCCCATTAACATTTTCACATATGTGATATGTGCCAAATGCAGTAATGTTATTCTTACAATCATTCTTTTAAACACTCTTAATAGCAGTTAGTATGCCTGTTAGCTATATACAGCCATTATCCAGTAAGATATTACATAAGCAAATGCCACATCAGACACAGAAAGTACTATTGGATAAAGATTTATACAGGATGGTTTGCAGTTAAATGTTATGAGAGACTCACAATGGTAAAGACAAAACCATCAATAAAAAAAATATCACCTGAGATACAATGAAACTAAACACACTGACTCCATTATAAGAATTTACTTCTCAATTAATATTTCATCTGATCACTTTAATCCACTTAATTGGATTATGCATTATGATCACATTAAGGAGAAGTTATATAGAATCTTTGACTACTGTAAACCTTATATTGCTTGTTACTCCACTATTTTATGGGCAGAGTCACTGAGGTGAAACAATCCTTTCGTTGTTTAAGATTTTCTTCTCACGTACATATTAGACTGACTCACCAACTCTCCTTGAAAGCCTTTACCAATCTCACGTCTCTCTCTTGTACCTCAGCAACAAATGTCTATGAAGCAGAACATTTTCCACAGCTGATGATGGATTGATTACATCCTGGATTTCCCAGACAAGAGCAACACCTGATTCAAGCTAATTAATGCAATATAAGAGCTCAATCTGCAAGTTGATTTCATACAAGCAGAAATTTCAAAAAATGAATGGAAGCACCAAATTATGATGCTACATTAATTTGAAAGCTATGTAATAGCCATGGTAATTAGAATTGAGAGATATTAATAACCCCATTAATAGTTCATGGATAATGTCTTATAAAAGTAGACATGATTGATCTTAGAAAGAAGAAACCAATAGCTATTATAAATGTTAGATTATCTGTTATATAATCTTAAAGTAAGGTGTGAGATGCAATGATGATAGCAAATATAATATGGACTGTTCAAAAAATGAATATTAGAGGGAGAAAAAAAATCACATATGGTGATTTTTAACTGTACAAGTTAAAAATACCATAGTAATCTAATAGATGACATCAGAAAAGACAAATTAGCTGATCCAGTCTGTCCAGTTTCTTCTGTCCTATCCATAGTATGCCCCGGTTACCAGTCTGTAGATACTTGACCATTTGTAGGGTGCAACTTCTCATTCCAGTCTGGTTTTGCTTTACTCACTATATCTCTATCATTATATATAGATGGCCTACAAGATCCCATATTTAATCCATCACCCTGCTATTCTCGTTCTTCCCACCATGTCTTACCATGAAGCTCTGCAATAACCTAAAACCACCACCAAGAGAAATTGAGGCTGGGTCTTGCTTGAATATATCCTAAGACTTTGTGGACTTGCAGGACAAAACTAGACCACCACTAGCCTGACAGCTTTTAACTAGTTGGTTTCTGAGTAGTTATAGCCTGCTGGCTAGACCATGGTTACCTTATGGTCTGCTTTATCCCTAGGTAATGATTTCTTTCTCTGTCTTTAGTTTTGCCCTTATCAACTCTTTTCTTGTGCCTGTTTTTTGAGGAAGTGAAGGATGAGTTGCTTGTAATACTGAATCTTCTCAATCATTTTAGTACTACTGTAATAAAATATGGCATCACATAAGGGCCATTAGTATGTTCCATAGCGTCCCACAGATCAATCCAGATACTTGTGGGTTATGTCCCTCTACCAGTAGGTGGAGATAGAGAGAACTTCAGAGGTTTACTATATGTGGTCATATGCAGTCACCTTAACTCCAGTATTCTCTCTATCTAGCAGGTGGATGGTCATATTTGTGCAGCTCTGGATTGACTGGCTCCTGGCCTGATCCCCTGGATCTAATCGAGCTTCTGGGATCTGAGTTGTCCTGGTCTTAGGACCTGGGTGCACACCTCCCTCCCTTTCTCCCCCATCAACCCCTCCTCTCTTCCTGACTGGGGTTTGAGGTTCTTACTGTCCTGACTTTAAAGAAGCCTGAGGTATCTTTTGCTATGGCGTCCTCTCCTGCCTTTAAAGAAAAAGTGCTGTTTGAGCACTGTTTAAAAACAAGAAAGAAAAAAAATCTCCTCAGTCTGATTTGTCTAGCACGGCAAGCTCATGCCGGTTTGCAGTACCGACTGAATGGTGTGAGGACCGACTTGGCATGCGACAGCTATTCCAAAGGGGGTGCGTAGTCATTATCCTATCTGTGCCAGTGGGGCAGAGTAAAAGCGGTTCCCAGTGTGGGAGCCTCTGGGCTACTGCAGTTTCCCGTGCTGAAGATCCACTGTAAAGCCCAACTCCGTGGGGCAGTGTGCTCCTTCCCTTCCAGCTCATTTTGGTGGGCGCAGGGCAGTTGTTTTCTTGGGTATACGTGTGCACTTGAGGGTGCCATCTTTCTTGTCACTCCACATGACAATTTTGAAGCCCCAGCGCTTCCCTGGGGCCTGATTTGCTTGCAATTCAGGCAGTTTTATTTGTAGGCTTTTCAGAAATGTGACTGGGGAACTGGGGTGGATCACTCCCAGTTTCTTCATATTTGGTATTTAAGGGCTTCTGAGGAAGGCGGCTTGGGGCAGTTTGCAGACTCCTGTGGGAGTCCTCGGGTCTCCCACAGCTTTGAGTCTCCCGCAACTTTCCAGGGGCGAGGTCACAGACCTATTAGTCCCCTGCAGCTGTTCTGTGGCAGCGAGAGCCTTTAGCTGCAGCTTGGAAAGTACTGACTATCTGAAAGTCTTCTGGTAGAGATGCCTGTGCTTCACTATCAGGCTTATTTTCGAAAGAGAAGGACGCCCATCTTTCGACACAAATCTCCCCTTTTCCGCCTTTCTTCCAAAGTATACATATAGAGATATTTAAGTATGTCTTCATACACTTTATGATGAAAACCATTGACCATTTTAGTAGCTGCCATCTGGACTAACTCCACCCTGTTTATATCTTTTTGAAGGTGCAGTCTCCAGAATTGTATGCAATATTCTAAATGAGGTCTCACCAGAGTCTTATACAAGTACATATCATTACCTCCTTTTTCCTACCGATTATCTTTTCATACATATCTTTTTTTTTGCTTTTGTAGTTGATTATATGCACATTGGTTGATTTCTTTACACATATACATGTATTTAATTTGCATATTTATTAATTTTGTTTTTTGTTTGTATTGTTATAGATTTGCTAACTCCTGAGGCAGGTGCCCCCATGCCAAAATGCAGATCTACGTCAAGTCCAACTAATAAAATTGCTTTTTATCTTTGAGTTGGAATTGTATTGGTCCTCCTCTACTTTAATTTTTGCTCTCTCCCCCCAACTGAATCATACTAGGACAGAGTAGGAAAAATTGCCTCTTCCTTTCATGTCTAAAAACTGTTTCTCCATAGTCTTAAAATATTGTTTTAATATTAAGACTCTGACAGTGCTAATCGCAAAAGACACTATCAGTTTTCCATGAGACGTTCCTAAAGCTCCAAATGGAGAACTAGAGCCTTCTAAAGAATCCAATGTAAGAACTTCAAGACCCTCTGAATTTAAACAGTATCTAAAACCAGGCAAGTTAATAAACTCAAATAACAGATGGAATTGCTTATTGAGTTAAATGCAGCACTTCCAAACAAAATCTCTTAAACATATCTCCAGGTGAGCAGTTTTGTTCATTCTCAAATTAACACTTCTTATCAAATTTTCCAAAGATTCTAGTTTAGATGTAATAGATGAAAAATCTGAACAACTATCTGTGCTGGGACTTAAAAATTCTCAACTGTAGATTTCAACTATGCTAACTCTGTATCATTATCACGCTGCTCACCTGTTCTCTGCGGCCTCCAGGAGCATTCTGTGCCAAGAAGAACATATTTACTTCTTGGAAACCTACCACTTCCATTATTTATTTATTTATTTGTAGCATTTGTATCCCACATTTTCCCACCTATTTGCAGGCTCAATGTGGCTTACAATTGTTCCGTAATGGTGATCACCAATTCCGGAAAAGAGAATTATAGCAAGAGGGTACTGGCTGATGTCATCACTTCCTGTCTGGTAGTATATAAGGAAATTCCTGACTCACAGCCAATACCTTTTCAACAGGTCTCTTGAGTTTTGTAGTGTGTGTTGTGCCTTGTTCCAGCCTGTCTTCAGTTACTGCCTGTGTTCTAGCCCTGTTCCTACTTGTGTTTCAGTCCTATTCCAGTCCTTTTCCTGCGCCATGTTCCAGTATTGCTCCCAGTTCATTTCCAGCCCTGTCTTCAGTTCAGCCTTGCTCCGGGGTCTCGCCTACTGTCAGTTGGGGGTCTTGCTAGCCCTCAGTTTGGCTAGGTAGCATCAACTTGGCTATAGCCCAAGGGCTCACCCTGAGTTGTGACAGATTGAAAAGACCATAAGCTCGGGTGAGTCACCTGCTCTGTAGCTGCTTCAGGAACTGGCTCTTCAGTTTCAGCAGCTGTCTAGTAGAGCCACCTGGGCCACCTCCAGAGCTTCAATCAGGAGGTCCAGGTACAATGGACTCAACTTTGACAATTTATGGAAACCCTTCAGGTGATGTGGAGGACTTGTAGCCCATCTGCATATCCTCACAGACTTCTCTGGGGTGACTCCCAGGTCCACTCCAATCTGCTCAGGACCTTCACTCCAGGTGCCCAGCGCTCCCACCAGCTGCCTTCCAGGTGCTGTGGAGAACTTCAAGTCCATCTGCATATCTTCACAGCCTTCTCTGGGGTGACTCCCAGGTCCACCCCGATCTTCCAAGTGTCTTCGCTACAGGTACCTAGCACACTCACCAACTGCCTTCCAGTTGCTGTAGAGGACTTGCAGCTCGTATGCATATCCTCACAGCTTTCCTCATGGTGACTCCCAGGTCCATTCCAATCCTACTAGGGCCTTTGCTCCAGATGCCTCATGCCAAAGTTTTTTCTCTATACACTTTGTATTTTCTCCCAGTTACTTCTTATGGCTCCAGTACACTATATCTCTTCTTAGTACTGTCCCTTCCCAATCTCTTTATTCATCTGAAACCACTGTATACTGCAGGAACATATTGTCCACCTTCTGCTTTAATCATCTCACCACCTCTTTTGTCTTCTCTCTTCTTCTCAGATTTCAACTTTCAACATTTCCTTCCTTCCATTCGACCATCTCCATTCTGTCTGAGTATATCTCGCCTTTGTCGCTGTCATCATGCCTCTCCTACTCTTCTCCATACTCTTTTGCTCCTTCTCCTGCTCTCCGCTGGGGATATCAATCCCAATCCTGGTCCTCCACATCAACTCTCATCCTATTCGTGCAGGTCACACTGTGATGTCTCCAATCTAATTTCTGTTCCTCTCCTCCCCTCTTCTTCCTTGTCTTTTTCATGTATTCTATGGAATGCCCACTCTGTCTGCAACAAACTTTCCTACATCCACGACATTTTTATCTCTCATATTCTCCATCTGCTTGCCCTGAGACTTGGCTTTGCCCTGAAGACTCTGCTTCAGCCGCAGCCCTGTGTCATGGAGGTTACCTTTTCTCCCATACTCCTTGCCTGGTTGGCCACGGAGGTGATGTCGGGCTACTACTTTCACCGTCCTGTAGATTTCAACCTTCCACCTCAGTCTCACTGCTTTTCTTCTTTCAAAGTTCGCTCCATCCGTCTGTTCACTCCTTTGCCTCTCCGAGTAGCAGTCATTTAGCGACCCCTTGATAAGTCTCTTTCTTCCTTTCTCACTGACTTTGACACCTGGCTTTTTTTCTTTCTTGAACCTTCATCTCCTTCCCTCATTCTTGGAGATTTTAACATTCATGCTAATGATCCTCTATTATGCTTCTCATTGTCTTGCTGTGACATCCTCTTTCAGTCTTCAACTGTCCTCCTGTACTCCCACGCACCAGAATGGCCACTGTCTTGATCTTATCTTCTTCTCTAACTGCTCACTCTCCAGTTTCTACACCTCAGCTCTTCCCCTCTCTTACCATCATCTGATAACTTTCTACCATTATCTGATAACTTTCACACTTAAACACCCTCCCCCCAGTCCCATCCAATCTCAACCAATACATTTAGGAATCTTCAGGCTATTTTATTTATTTATTTATGCATTCTTGTATCCCACTATTATCCAAAAACAAGTTTTGGTTCAAAATGGCTTATAATTTACATTTTGGTGGAGTTACAATAGTGTTGTGCAATGTGGAGAGGGCATCTATAGTTTGTGTCGTTATTCATAGAGTTTTTGAAGAGTTAGATTTGAAAGAAAGGTGACTATATCTTTGTGATTAGCTGTAGAATTTTTTGAAGAGGTAGGTTTTAATTTCTTTTCTGAATTGGAGCAGATTTGTGATACTTCTTATGGTTTATGGTATCGAGTTCCACCACCTGGAACCCAGGTAGCTAAATCCTGCTGCGTAGTTTTGTAGATGGTGTTTTTGCAGTTGGGAAGATGTAGGAGTAGGTAGTTTCTGTTTTCTGGGCTGGCATTTCTTGAGGATAGTTCAATCAGGTTAAGCATATATTCAGGTGCCATTCCAAATAGTATCTTGAAAATTAGAGTGCTCGCTTTGAAAAATATTCTTGTCTTGAATGGTAGCCAATGTAGTGTTTTAAGCACTGGGTTGCTTTTTCATATTTCGATTTCTTGAAAATCAGTCTTGCTGCTGTGTTTTGGGCTGTTTGCAGCAGTTTTAGTGTGTTTTCCTTGCACCCTCTGTATGCTACATTGCAGTAGTCTAGTTGCGATAGTATCGTTAATTGGACCAGTATTTGGAAAGATTGTCTAGGGAAATAGTTTCTTATTCTTCTCAGTTTCCCTAGTGTTCTGAAGCATTTTGATGTTACTACTGATATTTGATTGTCCAGTGTTAGATGTTTGTTGAGAATGATCGAGAATGATTCCTAGTATTTTAAGTTGTGTTTCAATGTGGTATGTTTATTGGTTGATTGTGAATTTTTGGTATGATGTTGGGTTGTGTGGACTGGATAGTTCTAGGAATTTGGTTTTGTCTCTGTTCAGTTTGAGTTTGAAAGTTGTTGCCCATTCTTCCATGAGGTCCAATCCTTTTTTTATTTCATCCTGTATGTTACTATCACACGCCTCACCTGTTCTCTGTGGCTTAAAGCAGCATTCTGTGCCAAGAAGGATCTATTTACTTCCTGAAAACGTAGCCCTTTATAGCCCTGCAAGAGGGCACTGGCTGATGTCATCACTTCCTGTCTGGTAGTATATGAGGAAGTTCCTGACTCTCACCCAGTGCCTTTGCAACAGGTCTTTTAGAGTTGTCTAGTGTGTGTTGCCGCCTTGTTCTTCTGTTCCTTCCTGTGTTTCAGCCCTGTTCTTACCCCTGTTCCAGCTTGTGTTGTAGTCTTGTTCATGCACCATGTTCAAGCCTTGCTCCCAGTTCATTTCCAGCCCTGACTTCAAGCTCCATCCCTGTCTTCTGTCCAGCTTTCCCGGGTTTCTTGCTTGCACCAGTTGGGGGCTAGCTAGCCCCCGGGTTGGCTAGGTAGTGTCAACTCGTTGTGGTCCAAGGGCTCACCCCAAGTTGTGACAATCATGCTGAGATACTCTAGATTCCAATATCTTAATTTGAGGACTCAAATTATTAACTACTAGAAGAAAAGTCTCAGCCAAATCTGATAGACCCATAGAGTTTGGGGGTGTATTTGGATTCAACAGGTAACCTGGAGCTTCTGGTTAATAAAGAACTTCAGAAATCTTTTTTTTATGCACAAATTGTGCTGTATTCGAATATTTTTTGAAGTCCATCACTTTCAGTTGTTGGTCCAAGCTTTATTGCTTAGTTCTTTGGATTACTGTAATATAAGTTATTTAGAGTGTTCTCAAACATTATTGCAAAAATTGCAGAAGATTCAAAATACTACATTGAGATTGATTTATTCCTTTAAATGTTCTGATCACTTGACATTATACTATTCTCAAGTTTATTGGCTGCTGGTGGCAGCTTGTGTTGCTTTTAAATTGTCTTGTTTAATGTATAAGGTGTATTGTGGGTTAGCTCCTCTATATCTGTCAAATTGTTTTGTTCTGTCCATTTTAGAGCATAACACTTGATCAGTTAATCTGTTTTCATTCCCATTTTTAAAGAGTAAATCAAGGAAGAAAATAATAGATTCATTATTATCTTATCAGGCTGCTAAATTGAGAACAGACATCTCTCTTTTAATAACATGGGCCTTAAGTTATGGTCATTTTAGACGATTGCTGAAGACATATTTGTTTCAGATTTTTAGTAGGCAGTGAATATTAGTCTTTTTATAATTATGTTAGTTTGTGTTATATTGTATTCCTGAATTGTTTAGTTTTTCTTTTGTAACCTGCATCGCACCACAAAGCATTGCGGGCTATAATAAAAATAAAATGTGTTATATTATGTATTATGTTTCCAAAGTCATATCAACCTGTTTATTCAACAAAATAGATGGATTCGTTCCCACCACCTCAAGAAAACCTTTAGCTCCAGGAGACAGCTGAGGTGAACTATCCCCCGTTTTGAGCTAAATCAAAGCCACAGCAATGCTCTCAGGAAGCATGGAACTCTGTGCAACTCCTCTATCCTGCTCGTCAGCAACACCAGCTCCCTCCAGTCATAAATGCTGAACACTTCTAGCAGGGGATGTTAAAGCACAAGGCTGAAGCTGTGAGGATCAAAGGTCTGGGCTCAATGTAACTTCCAGACCATAGCAAGCCACCTCCTTCAGTTGTCAGTTTCAGCAGTGTGAGAAATGTAAATTTCAATCAGACTAGCACATGGTTGGGCAACCATTGTCCTTGAAGTCCACAATCCAGTCAGATTTTCAAGATTTCTACAATAAATATGCATGAGATTGATTTGCATGTACTACTTGAAAACCTGACTGGATTGTGGCCCTCAAGGACTGTGGTTGCCCACCCCTGGTCAAGTGATAGGCACTGCAGGAAACTGTGTGGGTTTAACAGCCTGTTTTCCCTTATTCTTCCCCATAATCATGAAACCAAAAAGGAAAAGAGATACGCTGGAGTGCTCTAAAATACACGCTGCCATCTTGGATCCCCTAAATACTATTTTATATAGTCATACACTGGATCAAAGTATCTGTTATTATTGATGACTGCTGTATTGTATGTGCCTCACTTTGTGTTTCATTTACCATTAAAAACAAATATTCAAGCTAAACTATAATTCAGTCACATATGAACTATAACACATTTCAGTATGATCTCATTTTAAGTCCTGAGAAATGTATTCAAGTTTTGCAATTTCCTTAGCAGAAAAGAAGCTGAAATTGAATTCCTTATTCACTCCCCTTGGGTGTAAAGCCAAAAGATTATGAATCACTGTGGACTTGTTTTGTTTAAAAGAAAAAGTTCACTGTAGCCCCTGTTATCCCAAAGGGGACATTTTTCTGACTGTGTACAGAATTTTAAATGGACAAGTGTTTTGAATTTGAACAAACAAGTTATATTTATTTGCTTAAGAAACCTCAGAGCTTTTCTAGGTGAGTAAAACATTTTGCTTTTATTGGCCTTGATAGAGTTCACTAATCCCATGTGTAACATCCATTATAATAATTTTTGAGTGCAGTACAGATAGAGGAAAGGAGTACTTGGTGATATTTATTTTTTTAAAGCAAAATTACTGATTCTAAGAGTGTGAGAAATTTTATCAAGTAACAATAAGTTCCATGGAGAACTAATGCAACATATATTTTTTGGATTTAGCTCATGTCTTTCTCAATGTTTCAAGGCAAGTTGCGTTCAGGTACAATATTTTCCTTATAATCTATGGGGCCTTTTTACTAAACCAGAGGTTCCCAAATTGTGTGCCACGGCACCCTGGTGCACCGCAGCGAACTCTCAGGGGTGCCACAGTGCATCACTCCCTACTTTCCCCTCCCACAGGTCCAGCATCTGCCGCTTCCTGCTTCTTCCCCTGCTGTCGCTGTAGTTCTTGCAGCTTACATTTTCGTTCCGTCTGCGATTCACACAGGCACTGCGGAGACTTCCCTCTGCCACGTCCGGCCCTCGCAACAGGAAGTTGCATCAGAGAGGGCTGAACGTGGAAGACTGGGAAGGCCCTGGAGTGCCTGTGTAAATCACAGACGGCCTGAAAATGTAAGCTGCAAGCACTGCAGCAGTGACGGGGGAAAGAGAAGGAAGTGGCAGTGATCCTGGACCTGCAGGTAGGAAGGTAATGAGTGATGCTGGATTTGGGGAAGGCAGAGGGCTGCAGGGAAAGGGAGACCCATGTGGTGGTGGGTGGGTGCGGAGTCCCATGTGGCCGCGGGGAGGGGGGGTGCGGAGACTCCGTGTGGCTGAGGGGGGTGGAGACCTATGTTGCTGAGGGTGCCGCAGAGACCCATATGGCCTGGGGGGGGGGGGGTGCCGCGAACCGAAAAAGTTTTGGAATCCTTGCACTAAACCATGTAAAACACTAATGCTTGTTTACCATGTAATAACTGCAGCACAGAACGAAATGAAGGGGCTCTGCAGTATTTTTGCAGTTAGCGTGCAGTAAACTGAGCATTAACCTCCAAATTCTGTAAAAGGTTGGCACACAAATTATGTGCCAGTAGGCAGTTTACACGTGGAAAATCTGGAAATGCACTAAGTGGGATTCTAGAACAGTGTTAGTAAGATGAGCAACTTGCCCAGCACACCTATTTTTCCATGTAGAAAAATGGAGGCGTGGATGGGGTGGAGGGCGGGCGCAGTGAGACGTTTCTTGGATTTCAGTGCGGAAAATGTATTCTGCAAACGACGCTGATCGTGATGATGCCAATTGTGCCAATTGCTATACCAGCTTTAACTAGCACCCAAATCAGACCACATTTGTCTTTTGGGACTCAAAGTGTGTGTCAGTATGCTGTTCTGTGTGTTTGTGATATATTGTGATTTTGGTGTGTGCTCTGACCCCACCCTATACTCAGTTCACTTCAATTCTATACCTGCTATTCCTGTCTACTTCCTTCTTGTCTATACCTGCTCCACCTTTTTTCATCTATCCCTTCCCACTTGCCTGCTGTCCTTTACCCACGTTCTTGGTCCACTCTCAGACTCTTAAGGGTAGATCCTTAAGGCTAGAGACATAGTGCCGTAGTTGCAAAAAAGCTGTAGGGTCCATTGAGTAAAGATCATACAGGGATTGAACCTCCTCCGGAGTCAACATCGTGCCTTCTTGGCTCATTACTTCCCCACCCAATTAAGAATTTTCTCCTGTCAAACATGAAAACCCCTTTTCCAGCCCAGGCTTAAAATCTAATATTTCATAGTATAGGCTGTAGTGGAGAGGTATAGTGACAACCTTCTCCCCCCCCCCCCCCCCCCCGTGTTATTGGAATCCACGCCCATGCTCCACCCTGAAACACACATGACCATCCCATTTTTGTGCCCTCTTTTCCGGGATGCGCATAAAAGTTAGGCATGGATCACACACTTAAATTTACATATGTACATGTTAATTTATTTCAATTAGCACCAATAATTGCTTTTTAAAAGCCATTTATTGGCACTAATTGGCTTATTATTCACTTAAATTGTGCACAAATTTTCACACACAATTTTTAGCACTTTTTATAGAATTAGGGGGATAATGAATGCAGAAATCCAAATAAGGCAATAAAACTGCTTGAGCGACACTTCAAAAACATTGAGGACTTAAAGAAGCTCAAGCAGCTCTTAATTGTTGTACCTGGAAAAATAAATTTGTCAGAGCATTAACTTGATCCTCTGAAGTCATCCTAGGATCAAGAATCACCTAAAACTTTTGATTTATTTTCTATGTGCAAAATGTCTCCTGTATCCAGTTATAAAATTCTTCTGTGGAATCGACTCAAAGTCAGCCAACCAAATAATTTTTGTTTCCCGTCTATTCAGTTTTAGAAAATTATTCTTAGTCCATGCGTCTGCTAAAGAAACATTTTTTGTGTAGTAGTTCTATGGTCTTATCAAAGGTTTCTAATGCTGGGCATAGAAGAAAAATATCGTCTACATAAGATAGCACTAAAATACCAAGTTTTTGGGGTCCTTTTACAACCCCGCGGCAGAGCTATCATGGCATTGGCACACAACAATCTGGCACTACCGCTGGCCCATCGCAGGAGCCGGCAGAAGTGCCTCCCCCGCTGCATGCCATTTCTGATACAATGGAAATTATTTTTTTCTTTTTTGTGCTAGGGCTTCCCTGTGGTAATCAGACAGTGCCATGTGCTGCCTGGTTACCACTGAATTAGCACGGGAGCCCTTACCACCTCCTAAATAGGTGGCGGTAAGGTCTCCCCCCCCCGGAAATGGCTGCATGGCAAGTGTGCACTTACTGTACAGCCATTTCTTTTTTTTTTTTGCCTTTTACCTGCTGTGGAAAAAGGGGCCTCGGCGTATGGCAAATCAATGCATCATCACTACTGCAGGGCCCCTTTTACCACAGCTGGGTAAAAGGGGCCCCTAGTCAATAACTCTCCCAGAGATTTCATATTGAAAAGCAAAATGGATAGTGGCAAACCTTGTGGAACTCCATACAAAGAATGCCAAGGAGTTGAAATAAGCCTATTCTTCTGTACTCTATATGATTTTATCAGTGCCTTGCATTTGACTTGCCGTTCCCTATGCTGTTTCCTATTATCTTCATTTGGATCTTCCTACCTTTATCTGAAGCATGTTGTTTCAACTCTAACAGCCCCTTTCACCTCATGTTTTAACCATACTGGCTGTTGTCTATTCTTCCTTCTGCATTTTTAATATGTAGAATATATCTGGTCTGTGCTTCAAGGATGGCATTTTTGAACAACACCCAAACCTCATGTAAAATTTTGACCTTTGAGCTGCTCCCATAAGTTTATTTATTTATTTTTACCATTTTATTCATTTTATCATTTTACTGATATAACACTAAAATAAAAGAAAGTGAAGAAAAATTATATACTGATTGAGCCTGGATACAATTTTTCTTTAAATTGGTCACCAATGTTATTTTAAAACTTTTGTTTACATTACAATTTACTTGAAAACATAAATGGTATGTAGTTGGGCAGGTTCTCAGGCTTATTTTCGAAAGAGAAGGGCCCCCATCTTTCAACACAAATCGGGAGACGGGCGTCCTTCTCTCAAGGTCGCCCAAATCGGCATAATCAAAGGCCGATTTTGGGCGCCCTCAACTGCTTTCCATCACGGGGACGACCAAAGTTCCCGGGGGGGTGTCGGAGGCAAAGCGAAGGCGGGACTGGGGCATGCTTAACAGATGGGCATCCTCAGCCGATAATGGAAAAAAGAAGGGCATCCCTGACAAGCACTTGGCCGACTTGGTCCATTTGTTTTCACGACCAAGCCTCAAAAAGGTGCCCGAACTGACCAGATGACCGCCAGAAGGAATTAGGGATGACCTCCCCTTACTCCCCCAGTGGTCACCAACCCCCTCCCACCCTAAAATAAAACTTAAAAATTTTTTTTTGCCAGCTTCTATGTGAGCCTCAAATGTCATACCCAGCTCCCTAACAGCAGTATGCAGGTCCGTGGAGTAGTTTTAGAGGGTGCAGTGCATTTCAGCCAGGCGGACCCAGGTCCATCCCCCCCACTACCTGTTACACTTGTGGTGGTAAATGGGAACCCTTCAATACCCACCCAAAACCCACTGTACCTACATGTAGGTGCCCTCCTTCACCCCTTAGGGCTATGGTAGTGTTGTACAGTTGTGGGGAGTGGGGATTTTTTTTGGGGGGGTTGGGGGGCTCAGCACCCAAGGTAAGGGAGCTATGCACTTGGGAGCAATTTGTGAAGTCCACTGCAGTGCCCCCTAGGGTGTCCGGTTGGTGTCCTGGCATGTGAGGGGGACCAGTGCACTACGAATGCTGGCTCCTTCCACGACCAAATGGCATGGATTTGGTCGTTTCTGAGATGGGCATCCTCGGTTTCCATTATCGCCGAAAACCAGGGACGACCATCTCTAAGGACGACCTAAGGACGACCATCTCTAAGGTCGACCTAAATGTTGGGATTTGGATGTCCCCGACTATATTATTGAAACGAAAGATGGACACCCATCTTGTTTTGATAATATGGGTTTCCTCGCCCCTTCGCTGGGATGGCCTTAGAGATGGGAGCCCTTAGAGATGGTCATCCCCGTTCGATTATGCGCCTCTCTGTGACTAGGAAAGCATGGAATTGTGAAAAGGAAGAAATGAAAGAGCAAATTTCTGTATAGAACTGAAAAAAACATTCAGTTAATAGTAAAACAGCACTCATTTGCATGCGAAACGATGCCAGTCAGTTTACTCGCCTGTGTTAGTTCGGCTTGATGTGATATGAGGCATATTTTCAAAGCACTTAGGGACCCTTTTACTTAGCCATGTAGGTGTCTACGTGCGCCCAAAGCACGCCAATTTTTAGTTACTGCCCGGCTACCACATGGCCCTTGCGGTAATTTCATTTTTGACATGCATCCACTAAACATGCCAGAAAATATTTTTATTTTCTGGTGCACGGTCGGACAGTAATTGGGTAGTAATCGTCATTCTACTCATGTAGACCATTACCACCCAGTTACTGCATGAGACCATACCTCTAGGCCAATGGCTGGCAGTAAGGTTTCAGACCCAAAATGGACGCACGGCAATTTTCATTTTGCCACATTTCCATTTTTGGCAAAAATTTTTTAAACAGTCATTTTTTATAGGTGTGCTGAAAAATGATTTTGTATGTGTCCAAAACATGGGTCTACACTACCGCAGGCCATTTTTTAGTGCATCTTTGTAAAAGGACCCCACAGACTTACAAAGTTACGTGGTAATCTCTGGAACTTTGCAAATCTAAAAGTGCTTTGAAAATGAGCCCCGTTGTACTGTGTATGTTAAGGGTTCCTGGCGAACGCACGTTTACCGAAACACAGCTGTGCCGAGCCTTTTGATTGTATACCTTCAGCAAGATGTAAGTAATAAATAGGATTTTTACCATCACTCAGCTTTGGCTTCCTCATGTTTTTTTTTTTTTTTTCTACTCCTTTTTTTGCTGTTGTTCACGTGTTCGTGAGGACTGGAGTTTTTCCTTTTTTCTTAGTTCACT
Source organism: Microcaecilia unicolor (assembly GCF_901765095.1). Taxonomy (NCBI): domain Eukaryota; kingdom Metazoa; phylum Chordata; class Amphibia; order Gymnophiona; family Siphonopidae; genus Microcaecilia; species Microcaecilia unicolor. Next base: position 532,245,081 of record NC_044031.1, read on the forward strand.
TTGGGCATGTCTGATTCATAACAGTAAAAAATCAGCTGAGGAGTACAGCACTCATTAATTCCTCAACCATTTTTTGCCAGGCAGTCATCAAAAAATCAAAAATACATTTCTGGGTCATATTAAAAAATAGCTGTAAATGGGATATCAGTTTGAACTGTACATTATCTACAGCAGAGATTTGAACACAATGTTTCAAACTGTTGTAAATGGGTGCAAGATAGAACGCTCTATCATGGAATGATAATATATCAATTTGTAGTTTTGAAGGCTAGCTAATAAAGAATAAGAAAAAAAATTGGAATAAATAACCGTGCTGCAACCTCATGGTTTTAAGGCTTTAAAACTTCTGTCAATAATGTAGTATGCTGCTGTTTTTCTTAGAGACCTTATAAATCAGCTTAATAATTGCCTCTAAAAATGACTCTAACTGTAAAAAGAAAGAATGCTGTATGTCTTTGTTATTCTTTAATTTTCTGGCATTTGGAATCAAACTGACAAAGAATATTTCATTTCACAAAGACGTATGTTGCAAAGATTCTAAGCTGAGGTTCATTTCAGAAAAATGGCTTCATATTAGAAGTATTTACCAGCCATTCTGGGGACAATTTTCCCTTGTCCACCTAACTGTAATGTTCACAGGTTCTGAACCTTTAGCCATAGATTTTGCAGCTCTTTTTAAGGTGAAAAGACCCATAGAAACCTGCATTTCTTTTCCTGTGGGTAATTTTACTAACTCAGGGGCCCTTTTACTAAGCCGTGGTAGGCTCTATGCGAGTATAGCACATGTCAAAATTAAACTACTGCCAGGCTAGCGCGCCCTCCTGGTGGTACTTTCAGATTTGGTGCGTGCCCATAATGCCTGGATGAATTATTTATTTATTTCCTCATACATGCGGTAATCCGCACTTGGCATGTGTGTAACGCGTGAGCCTTTACTGCTAGGTCAATGGGTGGTGTTAAGGGCCCAGGCCGCTTTTGGGCATGCGCTGATTTCGTTTTTACCACAGGCCCTTTTCCCGTCCCATTAAAAAACAAACACACACATTTTTTGTAGATGCGGTAAAAACTGGCCTGGTGCATGCCATGCTCAATACACGCACCTATACTACCGCAGGCCACTTTTTACTGTGGCTTAGTAAAAGGACCCCTAAATTAAAGAATGTGCTTTATGGCCATTTCAGGAGCAGCACTTACCACCCATTGAAGGGGGGAGGAGGATAGCAGTGTGAAAGGTAAAAAGCACAAAAATAGTTTGCATATAAAAGAATGCAAATCAAATTTTATTTATCAAAATGGTTTTTTTTCCACTAAAGCTCAAGGTGAAAAATCCATCCATCACAAAAAAAGAAAAAAAACACACATAAAAATAAATGTTGAAAAATACAAATATAAATATCTACTGCTACTTAAAATGTCTATAGCTCTACTAGAAATTCAGCCCGCCCAAGAATGGGGTGATTCTCTATAAATTGTCCAAAGTTAAGAGCTGAAATGATGTGTGCTAAGGGGGAATTCTGTTTATGGTGCCTAAAAAATCCATGTGGAAAACATTTCCACCTAAGCATATTCTATAAGCGGTGCCTAGATTTAGGTTGAGAGTTTGAAGATATTTCAAAGTTAAATGTATAAGAAAAATAAAAATGAATTGTTAGGCTCCCCCTTTTGTCGGTTCCTGGACCAGTTGCTCCAAGAAGCAGTTGTTTATTACATCTAGAAATTTTATCTCCATGGCCCTCCCTGATGCAATATTTATCCAGTCAATATTGGAGTAATTGGAATCAGCCATTCTTATAGTGTTGCCCAATTTGCCAGCTTTCCTAATCTCTGTAAACATTTCTTCATCTGTCTATTCATTCTATTCTGGCGGATGGTAGTACAGCCCTACAAGAATACTCCTTCCGTTCACACATGGAATTTCTGTTCATATTGGTTCACACAGATATGTGTTTCATGTGGAATATTTATTTTATTTGACTCAATTTCCTCTTTAACATATAGTGCAACCCCCCTTCCAATTTGATCCTCACTATCATTGTGATACAATTTGTACCCTGTCAACCCAGTATTCCATTCATTGTCCTCTTTCCACCAAGTTTCTGAGATGACTATTATATCTACATCATCATTTAGTGCTATATACTGTAACTCTCTCATCTTATTTGTTATGCTTCTAGCATTTGTATACAGGCACTTCAGATTTTGTTTTTTCCTTGGATCTACAAGCTGCTTAGAAGTTGAAGCAGATAATATGCATCCTTTATCTGGCTCTCTCGTTAAGCACACCTGGCTAACTTTCAGCATTGTTGAAACTTCTCTACTGGGATTCCATAAATGTCCTGTTCAATAGTATCCTTAGAGGATACTCCACACCTAGGGTTACCATATGGCTCCTGAAAAAGGTGGACAGATTGAACCAGTCTGGGTTTTACTTCCATTGCTTTCAATGGAAGCAAAGCCCAGACTGGATCAATGTGTCCTCCTTTTTCTGGAGCCATATGGTAACCCTATCCACACCGAACCATCGCTCCTGGGCATGTCGGCTTTCCCCCCCATTCTAGTTTAAAAGCTGCTGTACCTTCTTTTTAAAAGTTAGCGCCAGTAGCCTGGTTCCATCCCAGTTAAGGTAGAACCCATCCTTTTTGGAACAGTCTCCTCCTTTCCCAGAATGTTGCCCAGTTCCTAACAAATCTAAATCCCTCATTCCTACACAGTGGACTTCAGGCAGGTGGACCCAGGCCCATCCCCCCCCCCCACCTGTTACACTTGTGCTGGTAAATGGGGGCCCTCCAAACCGCCCCCCAAACCCACTGTACCCACATGTAGGTGCCCCCCTTCACCCCTTAGGGCTATAGTAATGGTGTAGACTTGTGGGCAGTGGGTTTTGAGGGGGATTTGGGGGGCTCAACACACAAGGGAAGGGTGCTATGCACCTGGGAATTCTTTTACCTTTTTTTTGTTTTTGTAAAAGTGCCCCCTAGGGTGCCCGGTTGGTGTCCTGGCATGTGAGGGGGACCAGTGCACTACGACTCCTGGCCCCTCCCATGAACAAATGCCTTGGATTTATTCGTTTTTGAGCTGGGCGCTTTCATTTTCCATTATCACTGAAAAACAAAAACGCCCAGCTCACAAATTGTCGAATAAAACATGAACATCTATTTTTTTCGAAAATACGGTTTGGTCCGCCCCTTCACGGACCCGTTCTCAGAGATAAACGCCCATGGAGATAGACTTTTTCGTTCAATTATGCTCCTCTTAGTGTCCTATCCTGACCTGAGGAAGGGGGTTTTGTTCTCCGAAAGTAAAATGTATTAAAATTAGTCCAATAAAAAGATTACCTTATTTACATGTTCTATTATAAACATTTATTTACACAGCTACAATACTACTTTATCCTAAAGCAAAAAAATAAAAATATATATTTACAGTTCGTTGTCTCTGGTTTCTGCTTTCCTCATCTTTTCACTGTCTTCCTTCTATCAGGCATCTGTCTTCGCTCTCTCTCTGCCATCCAGTGTCTGCCCTCTCTCTCTGCCCCTTCCATCCACTGTCTGCCCTCTCTCTCTTCCATCCACTTCTGCCCCTTCCATGCACCATCTGCCCCAGTCTGCCATCTCTCTCTCCCCCTTCCATCAACATCTGCCCTCTATCTCTGCCCCTTCCATCCACCATTTGCCCCAGTCTGCCCTCTTTCTCTCTCCCCTTCCACCCACCATCTGCCCTTTCTCTCTGCCCCTTCAATCCGTCTGCCCTCCCTCTCCCATCCGTCCAGGGTATGCCCTCCCTCACATGCCCCCTTCCATCCAGGATCTGTCCCCTTTCTCTCTGCCCCCTCTTTTCAGCCCCCAGTTCCAGTCCCCTTCATCCACCACATGCCTTGCATCCCCCTTTCAGCCCCAGACCCATTCTCCCACCTGCCCCAGGCATGGACCCATTTTCCCTCCTGCCCCCATGTCAGACTCCAGTTCCAGCTTCAGACCCCTTCTCCCATCTGAGCACTCCCCTCCCCCCAATCCCCTTCTCCCCTCTCTGAGCACCCATCTGAGCTCCCCACCCTCCCTAATCCCCTTTAAGCACCCCTCTGAGCTCCCCCACCCTTCCCCAATCCCCTTCTCCCCTCTCTGAGCTTCCCCACCCTTCCCCAATCCTCTTCTCCCCTCTCTGAGCTCGCCCACCCTCCATAACCCCCTTTAAGCACCCCTCTGAGGTCCCCCACCCCTCCCCAATCCCCTTCTCCCCTCTCTGAGCACCCCACCCTCCCTAATCCCCTTTAAGCACCCCTCTGAGGTCCCCCACCCTTCCCCAATCCCCTTCTCCTCTCTCTGAGCTCCCCCACCCTCCCTAATCCCTTTTAAGCACTCCTCTGAGCTCCCCCACCCTTCCCCAATCCCCTTCTCCCCTCTCTGAGCTCCCCTACCCTCCCTAACCCCCTTTAAGCACCCCTCTGAGTTCCCCCACCCTTCCCCAATCCCCTTCTCCCCTCTCTGAGCTCCCCCACCCTCCCTAATCGCCTTTAAGCACCCCTCTGAGCTCCCCCACCCTTCCCCAATCCCCTTCTCCCCTCCTTGATGCTCTCCCACCCTCCCTAATCCCCTTTAAGCACCCCTCTGAGCGCCCTCACCCCTCCCCTCCTTGATGCTCTCTCACCCTCCCTAACCCCCTTTAAGCACCCCTCTAAGCGCCCCCACCCCTCCCCAATCCCCTTCTTCCCTCTGAATCCCCCCCGACCCGACCTGACCTGAGATCCGTTCTCCTACCCTGTCCTGCTTAAAAAAAATTTTTTTCGAAACACCGGAAAGTGGCAGGCAGCGCGCCTCGCGTCTGCCCTGCTAGTAAAGGTCTCGCTGATGTCGTCACCCTTCCCACATTGAGTCCCGCCCCCCTCTGAGGCAACTTCCTATTACCGCGAGGGCGGGCGGGACTCAGTGTGGGAAGGACGACGACGTCAGCGAGATCTTCTTTACTAGCAGGGCAGACGCGAGGCGCGCTGCCTGCCACTTTCCGGTGCTTCGAAAAAAAATTTTTTTAAGGCGGAGCAGCGTGAGCGGAGCACCCCCTCACCTGATGACACCCGGGGCGGACCGCCCCCACTGCCCTGCCCTTGCTACACCACTGGAGTCACTAAATAACAGTTAAACGACCTCTCCTCTAGAAAAGCATCCAAACATTTTTTTTTTAATTCAGATGTATTATCTTGAGAACATTTTCTTTTGCTTTCAATATTATTTAAATTAAAATTCAAAAACAAACATACAGGAAAAGATAACAAAATTAAATATCTCATTCCACCTGAATCAAAGTTCAACTCTATCCTACATTATGAAAGAATGGAAAGTAAAAATAAACAGAAAATTAACCAGTCATAATAATATGCTTACCACAGCTAAAAATGCCTTATTGCATGGCACGCTCAGGTGTCCTGTGATAATTTTGAGATTGACGTACACTACCTGCACTGGGGCAGGTCTGGAGGTTGAAAGTGGGCATGCTCTGTGCTAATTGGTTAGCACAGCTACATTGCGGCATGCTAACCAATTGGGGGGGATTCTAAATATAGCACCTTAAAAATTGTCACTGTAAAACCACATGATTAGGGTGATTCTATAAACTACACCTAAAGTTACTTGTAGGTTATAGAATATGCTCACATGCTGTTCACGTGACTAAAATTTAGGCGCACCCATTTAGGCCACCTAAAACCAAGCCTAAATACCTGAGCCTAAGTTAGATGCAGATCATGTGTATTCTATAATAGTATACATAGTTTTTTGAAATGCCCACAACAAGCCCATTCCATGCCCATGGCCATGCTCCTTTTCAGCTGTGCACATTAGAATTTATGTGCACCGTGTTATAGAATACACCTAGAAAATTGTGTGCATTAATTCTAATTAAAGCCAATTAGTGCCATTAATTGGTTGTTAAGTAGCAATTATCTGTGCTGATTGACTTGTTAATCAATTAAGTTGTGCACACAATTTGGCCATGTGGCCAAATTAGTGCACACAATTTAAGGCACCATATATAGAATGTGGGGATTAATGCATGATTAGTGCACAAGTCCCTACTGCCTACCAAATAGATGGTGGTAGGGGGGTCACATGCTAATGGCCATGTGGTGTGGTAGCCATGTTAGTCCAGTTTTAAAGGTAACAAATAGAATAAAACAAAACATAGAAAGAAAATAAGATGATACCTTTTTATTGGATTAACTTAATACATTTTTGATTAGCTTTTGAAGGCAATATCTTCTTCTTCAGATCTGAAATGAGCAAATGTTGACAAATATCAGAATATATCAGTGAAACATAAAAGCAATCCAATAATAGTCTCATGGGAAGAGGGTAGGGTTGGGTTAAGTAAGTAACAAGGAGAGCTGAGTGGATGAGAGACAGGGAGAGATGGAAGACTGAACAGAGGATGACAAGGCAGTATAATATTATGGTTTATAAAGTGATAGAAAATCCAGATCTTTGTTAAGTCCTGTCTAGTAAGGTGTCAAAATATTTCAGCATTTTGACTTCAAAAATGGAGGAGTGGCCTAGTGGTTAGGGTGGTGGACTTTGGTCCTGAGGAACTGAGTTCAATTTCCACTTCAGGCACAGGCAGCTCCTTGGGACTTTGGTCAAGTCACTTAACCCTCCATTGCCCCATGTAAGCCACATTGAGCCTGCCATGAGTGGGAAAGCACAGGGTACAAATGTAACAAAAATAAATAAAAAATGTTACTGGATTGTTTTAAAATTTTCCTTTTAGTATACTCTATAACATCATAAAATCATTGATGTAGTGCTCTGGTTTCGTAAAGTGCTGTCCTATAGAGGTGACATCCTCGTTGTGATTGTGATGTTTAATATGATGTCTGTGTAAATTGATTCTTGTCTTTAGCATCTGGCTTGATACTCCAGGGCTGCATCTTAAAGGTACTGTTGGGCTATCAGGCCCCTGATCAGCACCCCATCTCCAGATCAGCACCTCCACCTATGATCAACTTTCACACTTCCTGTTCAAAGCCCCCACCTCCAATCAGCACCCCCATCCCTGATCAGTATCTACCCCTGCATCAGCAGCCTAACTCCATCCCTCCTCAGGCCTACTGGTACATATTCTGGTGGTCCAGTGGGTCCTGGGTCTGGAACAATCCTCAGCCATTCCTGCCCTTGCCAGTGGCTTCCTCCAAAGTGATGCCAGTGACTCCTAGCAGTAGTCTTGTAATACTATCACTAAGCTTCATGTTTCCATACAAGGGTAGTAGATAATCCCTATATGGGATGAAGTATTTCAAGCCAGTGCTCTGTTTCCGGGATATGCCGATCATCCATAAGGATCCAACAATATCACATCAGTCCTAAATTTAATTGAAGATCTTCACTATATGTAGAACTGGAGCTGTTCACTGAGAACGCTCTGTGTTGTGTTTTTTTTCAATAATGCTTAAATAAGAATTAAACTGTGGGACTATTGTTGGACTATTGGACCAACAAGGAATTATGGAAGTCGAAGGAGCTGTTTATGTCCAATAAATAAATAAATAGTGAGGTTTCTGCTCCAGGCTGAAGGTCCTATAAGAAACATATTTGTTAAACATATATTTTTTTCAAATGGATTCACAGTATCACTATTCAATATCATTGGTGAAATTGTTTTATTTTATTTTATTTATTTGTTACATTTCTATCCCACATTTTCCCACCTATTTGTAGGCTCAATGTGGCTTACATAGTACCGGAGAGGCGTTACAAACTCCGGTGTAAACAAATACAAAGTGATGTTGTGGTAAGATAAGTTCATGTGGCACAGCCACACTAAGGAATCGTACAGCGGAAGAGTTGTGTTATGTCCATAACGTTCTTTAGTTTTGTTGTGTTGCAAAGATCAGGCATTTATGTTGGATCGGTAGGGAATGCCTTTTCAAACAGGTTAGTTTTTAGTGTTCTCCGGAAGTTTAGGTGGTCATTCGTAGTTTTCAAGGCTTTTGGTAATGCGTTCCACAGTTGTGTGCTTATGTAGGAAAAACTGGATGCGTAAGTTGATTTGTATTTGAGTCCTTTGCAGCTTGGGTAGTGCAGATTTAGGTACGTTCGTGATGATTCAGATGTGTTTCTAGTTGATAGGTTGATCAAGTCTGTCATGTATCCCAGAGCTTCACTGTAGATAATTTTATGAACCAGACTGCAGATTTTGAAAGCAATGTGTTCTTTGATTGGGAGCCAGTGTAGTTGTTCGCGAAGGGGTTTTGCACTCTCAAATTGCGTTTTTCCAAAGATAAGCCTAGCTGCCGTGTTTTGAGCGGTCTGAAGTTTCTTTAAGGTTTGTTCTTTGCATCCCACATAAATTCCATTGCAGTAGTCTACATGGCTTAGTACCATTGATTGTATCAGATTGCAAAATGTTCCCCTCGGGAAGAATTGTCTCACGCGTTTGAGTTTCCACATTGAGTGGAACATTTTCTTTGTTGTGGATGCCACTTGGCTCTCTAGTGTTAAGTTGCGGTCGATTGTAACGCCGAGGATTTTCAGGCTGTCTGAGATAGGGAGGGTGTAATCTGGGGTGTTGATAATAGTGAGGTTGTCCGTACTGTGTAGGGATGAGAGGATAAGACAGTGTGTTTTTTTCTTTGTTTAGTTTTAGTTGAAATGCATTTGCCCAAGAGTCCATGATGTTCAAGCTGATCTTGATTTCGTTGGTGATTTCAGTCAGTTTAGATTTGTAAGGAATGAATATTGTGACATTGTCTGCATAAATGAAAGGGTTAAGGTCTTGGTTGGATAAGGACTTGGCTAGTGGGGTCATCATTAGGTTGAAGAGGATCGGTGATAGTGGTGATCCTTGCGGTACTCCGCAGTCTGCTTTCCACGGCGATGATATGTTTGAGTTTGATTTTACTTGATATGTTCTTGTGGTTAGGAAACCCTTGATCCAGCTAAGTATGTTTCCACCAATCCCGAACTTATCTAGTAATCTTATTAATATATTAGTGTTTACCATGTCTAATGCACTAGGCATGTCAAATTGGAGGAGGAGGATGTTTTTGCCAATTGCTATTTCCTGCTTGAATTTGGCTAGGAGAGTGAGTAGTACTGTTTCTGTGATGTGGAGGGGGTGAAAACCTGACTGTGATTCGTGTAATATTGAGAATTTGTTTATATAATCTGTAAGTTGTTTGGCTACCATGCTTTCCATCTGCTTGACTGACAATGGAATGGATGCTACTGGACGGTAGTTAGTGATTTCATTTGTTTTTTTCTTGGTGTCTTTTGGTATCAGATTGAGTAGGATATTGCCATTTTCCTTAGGGAAGAGACCTTGCTGAAGCATGTAGTTTAGGTGAGATGTGAGGTCTGCAATGAAGCGGTCAGGGGCGAATTTCATTAGGTAGTTGGGGCAGGTATCTAGTTTACAGATACCTGTCAACTGCATTGACGGTAAGGAGGGCGAATTTTAACCAGGTTCGGTCAGCCGAGTGTTCTCCCGTGGTTGGGTCCAACTCATTAAGGAAGATTTCGATGTCAGTGTTGTCCTGAGGTACGTGTTGCGTAGGTTTGCAATTTTTTCATTGAAATACTTAGCAAGTTTGTCTGCAGATGGGATGTCTGTATTCGATGTAGTGACCAAGTTGGTGTCTAGGAGTTTGTTCACGAGTTGGTGTAATTTCTTCGTGTCTTTGTAATCTGTCCCTATTTTAGTTTTATAGTATGATCTTTTGATCTGTCTTATTGCGTATTTGTATTTTCTTTGTTGTTTCCATGTGTGAGTGTGTGTTCGTCTTTTGTTTTTCTCCATGCTCGTTCAAGTTTCCTGGATTGTGTTTTCAGCTTTTTCAGTTCATCATTGAACCATGGTATTGAGTTATGCTTACGTGAAGTTCTGTTCGTAAGGGTGCTATTTCATCTAGTATGCATTTGCATCTTTTATATCATTCCACGAGGTAATATATGGAGTCTGTTTGTGCTGTCCATTCATTGTTGTATATCTGTTGCCAGAATGTTTTCGTGTCTACTTGACCTCTTGTGCTGTAGGATGTGTGTTCTTGTAGTTGGTGTGATCCCTTCTTCCACCAGTGTAGGCATATATTTAATTTGTAGTGATCGGTCCAGGGTGTTTCTGTCCATTTAATATCTGTTATTATTGGGTTCTGGTCTGTTGAAAGTTTGAGTGAGATAAGATCAAGTGTGTGCCCTTTGACGTGGGTTGCTTGCATTTGTGGCCATTTGAGATCCCATAAGGTGGAGGAATTCCTTACATTCTCGCGCATTGATTGAGTTTTGAATGACTTAGGGGGTTGCACATGAGTAACCTTGTGGATACTTTTGAACCATCATGGGCTAGATTCTATATATGGTGCCTGAAAAATATGCAGAGAAAAAACATATGCCTGGGCGCATTCTATAAAGTACACCTACGTTTAGGCATACTTCATAAAATAAATTTCCATATGATTGATAGAATACACTGAGACCCCATCACATGAATAAACTTAGTCACGGGCAGTTAGACCTAAATTAGGCGCAGACCAGGTGTATTCTATAACAACGTATATAGATTTGAGAAATGCCCATGGACTGTCAATGGCCATGCCTCCTTTTCAACTATCAACTTAGGATCATGTTGCAGAATACGCTTAAACAGGTGTGCACATAAATTCTATTTAATGTCAATTAGTGTCAATAATTGCTTGTTAAGTGGCATTTATCAGCGCTGATTAAGTTGTATGACCAGATTTGCCTGCACAACTTAAGTCTAACTATATAGAATTCAGGGATATATGTCTAGAATATGCATGAGATATATTTACATAGAATGGAGGTAGCACATACAAATTCATTTCATGCATATTTAGTGTGGGTATCCAGAATACCTGGCTGGCTAGATGTGTCCTGAGGACTAGGTTGGGAACCCATGATCTAGGACTTTTTTTTTTTTTTTAGTTTGTCAACCTTTATGAAGTAGTCATAAAATAGGTGCTTGTATTGACTTTTCACATAATCACACTTTAATGAAACTAGTCCCCCTGTGTTTGTTGAAACATCTTTATTGAAGAAAGAACAATATAGGTTGGACAAAGTGGATGTTGCTGAAGTTGTAGAGGTCTAAAGAATTATTTAAAAACAAATAACACAGAATTACCTGACTTTTATATTTGCTCTAATCTTTATTTGGTTCAATTGTTCCACTGAAAATTGGATCTCAGTGGATGAGGAGAATTTGATAACCATGTGTGAAGAATAAAATTTGGAAGCAGTGCAAAGGACAGGTCTAATTCATATGTCTGACAAATAATCAATTCAATTTTGCCTACAGCTCTATCCTTTTCATCAGATCGTTCAAGATGATTTGCAGTCAGATCTTCTCCTGCTAGAATTAAAAATGATAAGAAATTACATTCATCAGTTACTGTACATCTTGACTATTTTTCAGGCTTTGGATTCACAAATTAGAAATATATGCAGTGGTCTGCATTAAAGTTGTATATTATCTTCTGCTTATTCATTTTCTGAAAATAGCATTTGTATAAGTCTGACACAAATGATTTATGATTATCCAGCTTTACAGCCCTACTGCAATTCATGTAGCAACAAATTCAAGTCATACTTAATATTCAGGAGAGCTTAAATAGAAACTTTGTATTCTTATGGTCTCTGAGCATCAATCCAATTATTGCTGCCCCGCATAAAAAATGATTTGATACATTGATAGACTTGACTTTGCAGTTGGTTCTGACCAATTGGAAGTCTGTTATTTATGTGATGGAAATTTTTGGTGGAATACCATCTGTTTAGTTTATTGATATGAATTGGCTGTAGCGAGTTAAAGTAGATCAAGGTCTGTGCTTAATCACAAAAACATGTAAATCCATTAGATGACGTGTCAATTAATGACTACTCAGGGTCGAGAGCACCTAATCTGGTCAAATTTTGTTTTGTTAAACTGTTTTTGTTGCTTGTACTACACTTAAATGAAATCAATAAAATATGCTGGAAAAAAATAAAGAGTTCCTATTACAAAGTTACATAAGTGTTGCCATACTGGGACAGACCAAAATTCCATCAATCCCAGCATCCTGTTTCCAACAGTGGGCAATCCAGGTTACAGGTACCTGGCAAGATCCAAAAACAGTACAATACATAAAGGGCCTCTTTTACAAAGCCCACTACCGATTCTTGGTGCGGTAAATGAGAGGAAGCCCATTCAATTCTTATGGACCTCTGCTCATTTACCATGCAGGAATCGCTGGTGCAGCTTTGTAAAAGATGGCCTTTGTGCTGCTTATCCTAGAAATACTGTAAAACTTCTATATGGCACTCTACTTTACATGTATAAACAACTCAAAACAAATAGTAGAGATACAAAAGTCAGATCACTCAATGAGCTCCTGGAATCGCTCAAGGCACATATACACAGATAAGTGTTCTGAAGGTTCCTTGTATAAATGATAAACAGAACAATTTATATTTATATTCAAGAAGACTTCCACTGATTTGATGGCGGTCACTCAATTGCACTAGTTTTGAGATAATTTTGAGCACATTAACGATAAAAAAGAAAAAATTTATGCGGATGGTAGGGGGTCGTCTATGATTAGAACAGTCACATGAAATTGGCAGTTTAGCTGGTCATTTGAAGCGACAGTATGAGACTTCCCCTGAATATGAAACAGGCTAAGTGAATCAGGAGACAAAAGGCAAATTGGTTCCAAAGCAATGCAGCTTTATTGCTAGCAATGAACAGCACTGAGTTTTCTCAGGATACTGTGTGTCACAAATCATCTGACACTTACATTTATACTTCCCTGCTGGGCCTGCGCATTAGGCCCCTTATACATCACAGTGGACATGCGCAGTAAACATTTGTAGTTCTTACAGTACACATTTGTAGTTCACAGTACATACACACGTCATAATACTGAAATGATACTGGCAAGGGAAACGAAACTTAGCTTCTTGTTCTACACACACACAATGCTCCTTTCTAGCAGAGGAGATAAGGTTCGTTAGGCTCAGAGATGCAGGGTGGGGGTGGCAACACCCTCCAAGGCCATCTATTCATGTGACGCCTACGTGCAGGCTGGTCTTTGTGTGCAAGCCTTGCTAACTACTGTTACAAGCCGTATATCTAATGCACCTGCATTCTGTCTTACACTAATAGGCAGCAAGGCAGCGCAAACTGACAAGTTGTGGTTAAAGCACAGTGCAAGAGAACTTAAATGTCCAATACATTCAAGTATGGAATATGCCCAAAAAGGCAGAAGCAGAGGTAGTATGCACAAAGTAAAGTCCATCAGTATGCACAGAGCTTGAGGTTGTTCTGTTGGTCCAGTAGTATCCAGTGTTCAGTGATCTACTCCTACAATTCCCCCCTTTTGATACTTGAACATCCATTCTGTTGGAGAGTATCATCTCCACAAGCCTGAAAAGGAAGAGATAGACAAGAAGCATTAGCAGGGAGGCAAAAAGGGAGCCCTAGGCTCTTGCGCAGCCGCCGGTTGCTTCGCCGGGTTGAGACGGAGGGTCCTTAGTGGAACCCCCCCCCCCCTTTGTAGCCGGTCTTGTGCTGTCACAAGGGCGTTGGCCCGTTAATTGCCTCGGGAGAACAAAATTCTGCTTCATCCACATCGGATTGGGGGATGGGGAAATACATCTGGAGAGCCATGAGTTGGGCGGCTGCTCGGCGGTCAGTGATGCTTTCCATGGTGGAGCGGAGACACCTGAAAACAAAGGGGAGAGACAAGGGTATTAATAAGCAGGACAACAAAAACAGGCCACCCATGACGAGGATACTCTTGAGGCTCCCAGAGGTCGGTAGCCAGTTAGTTAAAGAGGATGTCCAATCCCAGGCGCTGTTCCAGGTTTGGACAGGGACGTGAGCCAATTTCACCATCCGGTCAGTGATCTCTCTGATGACGTGACTCTGGTCATCAATTTGTAGGCAGCAGTTGCTGAGATTAAATTTTCCGCACACCCCGCCCTCCTGGGCCAAGAGGTAGTCAAGAGCCAGGTGATTCTGGTAAACTGCGGTAATCAATTTGTGTTTGGCGTGCCAGGATGTTAAGGGCTAAGGCCGAATCGTTAGTGAGTATTTCGAGCACTGCCTGCAGACGGATAATGCGATTCAGCATGTAGATAGGAGTACGATACCCATATGTGCCACCTTCAGCCCACGTGGCCGGTCCATAGTAATGAATAATACGTTCTGGTGGCCACTCGTTGTCTTTCCAGTCTCCTATCTGGACCTTGGGCTTGGTGTCTCGAGGGGACCGTTTACGCCTGCCCATGTTTCCAGGCCCCTGTTCCATATAGAGAGGTATACCTAACGTCTCGCCTACGCGCAGGGGCAGGAGGAAGAAACTAGGACGGACGGTGCCCAAGAGACAGGTACCGTACCAGCGGGCTGGGAGCTGCTCATAGGCCCTGCAACCGCAAATGTAGTAGTAGCCCTCCGGGGCTATCCATTTAAGGGAGGCGTTTCCCCCGTATGTCCAGGTTGTATTCAGTCTGGGTTCGGTCCAAATGGGCACCGGGGCGGGCAGGTTGTCCGTTTGCCACCAGGTGGTTCGGCTTCCATTAAACTGAAGGACCCCCGTGCAAGCGGAAACTCCCACTGGGACGGAATAGCGCTTCGAGGGAGCCCGGCTAGCGCAGAGGGTACCTATGATGTTGGTCCTCAGGGCCTATTCATAAGGCCTCGGACGCCGGGGAAAGGTAATGTTGAGGCGTTGAGGGCGTCCCACATGTGCTGGTGAATCTCCTTCGCTTCCCAGGGCCATTGCTCACCCATGTCGGTGCCTCCACAGACGAAACAGTTGGCAATTCCTAGGGACGAGGGCAATGTTTTCGGCCAGGTTGAGGAACATGTTCCGAGCTTCGGGAGAAATGGGAACTTAGTCGCTGCCTCCTCAGCGCGAGCAATTTCGTCGAATACGTCCTGGTACCCGACAACCGTGGTCTGATAGTGTGTGGGTGCCTTCTCCTCAAGGCTCTGGCTGATGGTGATGAAGGTTATAGGGTCCATCCCGGCCCCGTCGATGCCAAAACCCCACGTTTGTCTCCAGGGGGTCCCGGGTCCCCTCAGTGGCCATTCAAGGAGCACGGTGTTGTCGGAGCCCTGCGAAATTCACCTAGACCGGGACATCCGGGGTATCCGCCTCCTGTGTAGGCACACACTCGTTCCCATCCCGAGGTCCGGGTGTCTGCTGCACAAGGTAGCCAAGACCAAGGAGAGCCATATCTTCCGTCTAAAGTAAGGGGGCAAACATACTTGTGATCATTTGCGTAGGCCTTGCGCCAAGCTAGACTTCCGCACTTGTGGGACCAGGGGTGTCTGTCTATAGCAACACAAACGTCAAAGGTAAGGGTGGCCACAGTTTGAGTACCACCTGCAATAATGCAGGTGGAATTTACGTAATACAGGATGCCGTCTCCCTGGACTCCCATAGACCCGACGTACTGGGGGAGCCCCACACTGAGGGTGACATTGTAGTATCTTGGCTTGACTGGGCTGTGGCAGATAGTGAGATTGTTCTGGAGGCACCTGTGAAACTGTTGGAGTCCGGTCGGGGTCGTAATGGCACAAACCGGAAGGGGCCGGCAATCACCTTCCGGAGGCTGTGACTGATGAATGAGGGTAGTGACCAGGTGATATCCCCCCTCTATGCAGTGACGTACTGAGCGCAAATACTCAGTACAGTTCTGACTCAGGGTGATAGGCTGGTTCGAGGATGGGCAAAGGAGGATTATGAAGAGTAAGTTCAACATCATATGTATGGGGGGAGGTATCCCAATCTCTGCAGTAGGAAGATTATGAGACTTAGAATGACGGCTCCAATAACAGGGAGCCAAGACGCAGTGGGTCCAATAGCTGAGCTTCTGTTGCTGGGTAGGCATGGACCTGGTTCACTTCCTCGTCAGGGTCAGCAGCAGTGGAGCGTCAGGATGTTGACGGGCAGTCCAAACTCTAGGTGTGCCGCCAGTAGGTGCAGCGGGTTTCAGCCTGGTCCAATGTATTCACATGGGACTTCCTGCAATTTTAACAGCAGTTGGGGTAGTTAGGAGAACAAGGGAGGGCCCTTTCCATTTGGGCTTTAAACAGTCAGATTCATCCCACTCCTTTACCCAGACTTCATCCCCCACCCTAAACTGATGTGTAGGACTAGTAAGGACTAGAGGACCTACACTCTCAGTGTACTGTTGGATGTCCTGCACTACCTCGCGTAGGGCCTTCATCTGTTTTACTAGGGAGCTCTCGCCCTGTATCTGCAAGGAGTCAGGAAAGGAGGGTAGGGGTGGCGGCTGGGCGTACATCATCTCGTAAGGCGTAAGGCCTGTAGCCTTGGGGGTGCACCTGAGATGCAGTAAGGCCAGTGGGAGCAGGTCGGGCCATTTAGCTTTGGCTTCTTGGCATAGTTTAGCCAGCTGGTTCTTCAGGGATCGGTTAGCTCTCTCCACTATTCCACTGCTCTGGGTCTCCATGCACAATGTAACTTCCAATCGAGGCCCAGCCTTTGTACTGAGTTGTTGTGTTACTCGCTGGCGAATGCAGGACCATTGTCGGAGTTTATCTGTCTGGGAAGGCCATATCTCGGCAGGAGGTGATGGATCAATAAGGAAGTGACTTCTTTCGCCAATTTCCGTTCTGGTGGGCTGGGCCTCAATCCATCTGGTGTACGGTACTTACGGCGACGAGGATGGCTTTGTAGCACCGGGCTGGGGGCATATGCGTGAAGTCAATCTTGCAGACGTGGAACGGACTAGTGCCTCGGAGAACATGTCCTGGCGTAGGACAGGGCCACCGTCCTTGGTTATTCCGGGCACAAGTGCGCATGGATGGAGGCATTTTAGTCCAGAGGGACCATTATTGATGTAGTAGGTCTTCTCGAGTAGGCGCCCCAGAGCGTCCTTGCCCAGATGGGTGCGGGTTGTGGGCCTCCCTGGCCACCGTCCAGGCCAAGGCTTCGGGTATCCATATGCGCCCCTCCTGTAGTACCCACCAGCCATTGCGTGACTCCAGGCCCTCTTGCCGAGCCCACTCAGTCTCTTGTGGGGCATAGATGGGGTCTCTGTGGGGAGGGTGAACGACTAGTACAGGGTCAGAGGAATGAGAAAGGTATGGGAGTCGACTCGCCCTTTTTGCAGCGTCGTCTGCCGCTGATTTCCCCGGGCGATAGGGTCCGTCCGGCCTGTGTGGGCCCTGCAGTGCATCACAGCTACTTTCTTCGGTTTCCATACTGACTCGAGTAATTGACAGATCTCAGTGGCATTTGCAAGTCCCTTCCCCTCAGCTGTCAGAAATCGTCTCTCCTTGTACAAGGCCCCGTGCACCTGAAGGGTGAGGAAAGCGTATTGGAGTCGGTGTAATGTTAACAACTTTTCCTTCAGCCCACAGGAGGGCTCTGGTGAGGGCGATCAGCTCCGCTTTCTGGGCTGACGTTCCGGCGGCAGAGCCATAGCCTCGATCACATGGTCCTCAGACACGACAGCATAGCCAGCTCTTCGAATTCCCTCTATCACCTGGCTGCTTCCATCGGTGAACAGGGTGATGCCCCCTTGCCAGGGTTGGTCCTTGAGGTCAGGTCTACTAGAATGCACAGTGGCCATTACCTCCTCACAGTCGTGGAATGGTGATTCAGGGCCGGAAGGAGGGTAGCGGGATTAAGGTTGGTTGTGTCCAGAATCCGCACCTCCGGATTTTCGCACAGGAGGGCTTGGTATTTAACCAATCGGGAGTTGGTCATCCATCTGGGTCCGTGGCTCCGAGTAGGCCGCAGATGGTGTGGGGTGTAGTCACAAAGAGGGTTTGGCCAAACGTGAGTTTATTGGCCTCGTATATCAGTAGACAATGCTTCGGAGACACCCCGGCCATCCTCGTGCCACGTTGTCCATGCCCTTAGAGAGATATGCTACAGGGCGTTGCCAGGTGCCGACCAGTTGGGTAAGGACTCCAAGTGCCAATCCCTTCTTTTCGTCGATGAACAAGTGGAACGGCTTGTCACATCTGGCAGTCCGAGCGCTGGTGGGGCCACAAGGCCTCCCTTCAGGTCCTGAAGGGCTTTCAGTTCGTGCTTCTTCCCACTGGAGATTTTGGCCCTCGAGTTCAGGTCCTTTTCAGTTTGGCATACAAGTCTTGGGTCAGGACCGCGAAGTTAATGATCCAGATCCGGCAATACCCAGCTGCTCCTAGTAATGCCCGCAATTCCTTCTTATTTGCAGGAGTGGGTTGATTGCGAATGGCTTGGGTTCGGGGGGTACCGAGCCTCTCGGGTTCCTTCTCGAGGCGAAAACCCAGGTACTCGACTTCAATCTCACATATCTGGGCCTCTTCCGGCTGGCTCGGTGTACCCCTGGGCTTCCAGGGTTTTCAAGAGATAAGGGTAGCTTCTGCACAGTACGTGTTACCGTTTCACGGGCCACCAACAGGTCATCCAGTATTGAACGACCGGCCCATACTCGTCCTGATACATCTTCAAGTCCTGGGCAAGTTGATCACCAAAGAGGGTAGGCGAGTTCTTGAATCCCTGGGGAAGCCGGGTCCATGTAAATTGCTGCTTACTTCCAGTCTGTAAGTCTTCCCACGTGAAGGCAAACAACTTCTGGCTGTCGACAGCAAGAGGGATGGAGAAGAAGGCGTCCTTCAGATCAATGACGCTATACCACTTGGTCTGGGCTGGCACTTGGGCTAGGATGGAGTAGGGGTTCGGTACGAGGGCAACTATGTCGGCTACCTGGTTGTTGACTTTCCTCAAGTCCTGGACGGGTCTGTACTCTGATGTTCCTGGCTTCTTAACGGGCAGCAGTGGGGTGTTCCACGCAGATCTGATGGGTTTGAGGACCCCTTGTTGAAGGAGTTTCTGTAGATGAGTCTGCATACTATGCCGGGCTGCATAAGGGATGTGGTATTGCCCTTGGTTGACGACTTGAGCATTTGGTTTGAGTTCAATCCAGATGGGGATGGCGTTAACGGCCAGTCCACCGGGGTTCACCTCTGCCCATACGTTGGGCACCCCAGCCATTAGGGCTCTCCTCTGCCATGCGAAAGGGGTGTCCTGGCAGTAACGGCAGTCGTCAGGGCCTGCAATTAGGGGGGCGTGTAGTCTCCATTCTTCCCGCACAGGGCAGATGAGCATCACCGGTCGGTCTTCAAAATGAGCTTCTACTTCACCCGTGGTCTTAAACTTCAAGGTGGCTTGGAGTTTGCACAGTAGGTCTCGGCCAATCAGGGGGACTGGGCATTCGGGGACATGTATGAACTGGTGAGACACCATCGTCCCTCCGATCTGGACTTGGCATTCCTTGAGGAGGGGAGCAGTGAGTGACTTCCCGGAGGCACCCACAATCGGTATGGTTTCTTTCATGGCCGGGGCTATGGCAGTGGTAATAACAGATCGCTGGGCCCCAGTGTCTAGTAGAGCCTTCATCAATTGCGTCCCCACCCGGATCTCCACCAGAGGGTCAGTGGGGACTCTGCCCTCCCGGTCCCTTCATGCAGTATGGTCCCAGGTGGCGTCAAGGGCCATCTGCCATTCCTGTTGCTCGACACGTCCCTGGCCGCGGCCCCGTCCTCGTTGTCCCTGTCTGGGGCCTCTTGGGCGGTCGTCGTCCTCCTCCTCTCTCTTCTGGTCTCCTGGCTTCTCTGGGCAGTCCGCCCCACCAGTGCCCTTCTTCTCGGCAGTTAGCGCACTGGTTGCGTCCTATGGGGGACCGTGTTCCTCTTCCTCTCCGGCCCCTTCCTCTGCCCCGCGGTCTGGACCCCAGGCGTTCCTCCAGTACCGTGGCCAGCACATCCGCCTTCTCGCGCATCCGTCTGGTCGACTCCTTCCGAGCTTCAGTCTTCTCTTCTTGGTCGCGGTATCCGAATACGCGATCAGCTATAGCTTTCAGTTGGCTGATACTCATCCCTTCAAACCCTTCAGTTCTCTGGAGTTTTCTTCGTATATCCGGTGCTGACTGGACTGACAAAACTCATGACCACTGTAGGGACGTTCCTGGGATCTTCGGGATTTATTGGACTAAGAGGCATATTTTCAAAGCACTTTGGGAGGCTAAGTTCCATAGGTTTCTATGGAACTTTGGGAGGCTAAGTGCTTTGAAAATATGCCCTTATGTCTTCTAAATGCTTCCATAAGTCGTTCAAGGAGATCCCCTGGGCTTTCGTCCTTCTGTTGGACTACACTGTGGATTTTTCCCATATTGGTAATCTTCTGTTTTCCCTTTTTAAGGGCCGCCAGGTACGCCTGCTGATACCGGCGGATGACGGTTTGACCCTCAGTGGTTCGATAGTCCCACGCAGGGGCCGCAGTGGGTACTTCCGCGTCTAAGAGGTTCTGTAAATTGGCATGGCCGGGTTGGCGTCCCGGACGGCTTGCTCCATATTCTGTTGTAAGAGACGGCGTTCTTCAGTGGTCAGAATTTGGGCGCTCAATTGCCTAAGGTCACCCCATGTCGGATTATAACTGTATATGATGCCTTCCACCAATTCTATCAGCTGTTCAGGTTTCTGGTCTTACGAAGGCCCATGTAATTTCCAGTTATACAAGTCGGCACTGGAGAAGGGAACGTGGCTGTAGACGGTCGACTCGATGGGCTGGCCCCCTTCTGCTGCCGGGTTAGGGGTATAGGTGGTAGATGTCGGACGGGTATAGGCCAGTAATTCCCGCCCTTCGGCTGGCGGGGAGGGTGTTTCGCGGACTCGATTGGGGGAAACCGAGTAATTTTCTTCACGACCCTTTGGCTCTTCCTTGAGGTTGCGGGGCCTGTTGACTCGGTGCGAGCCTGGTCGGGAAGTGTCTTCAGCGTGCCGACTCTGACTCGGAGGCCTCGGCGTTATTCTGGCCCTCCGCCACGCCCGCAAGGTCGGGGTATATGGGGGCGTAGGGAGGGGGCGCAATATCATTTTCGTAAGCCTCCGTCGTAGCAAGTATCGGGGCCTTCGGAGGCACCTTTTCGGGCAAATCCTGAACTTTCCCTTGGGTTTCCCTCAGGGGTCTCGTTCTGGAAGTGTATTGGTAGCACAGGGCGTGGTCTCAATCTTAGCAGTAGTAGTATGGGGCGTGGTCTCTGTGGCTTCGATGCTAGGGGCGGTCGGCCTTATGGGGGCGGTCCCTGCGGCCTTTGGAACGGCAACGGTTGCACGGGGTTTGGAGAGCGAAGGCATGGGTCTGCAGGCTTTCAGGCTTTAAGTTTAGTTTTCCGCCCCTTTCTCTGGTTTACCACCATGAGGGCGGCCTTTTCTACCTTATGTGGCCCAGTCCGGCGGGTCCGGACTACATTCAACCACGCTTCTATATACGGTATGTCCTCGGGACAGCCTGGGTTTCCCTCAACTATAACGATATCCATAACTGCCGCCACCTTCTCATACTCAAATGACCCTTCCGGAGGCCATTCAGCAATCCCTAGTCCAGGCCACATAAATGACATCGCTGTATCATCCCGGCCCTACTACATTTATCTTGGTCGAACACTTCGCTAAAGTGTTCCGTCATTAAGTCTAAAGGTGTGGATCCACCCCCGCCCATCCTAACCTGAGTGCCAAAGGATAGGAGACAGACAAAGGGGGAAAAGGATGGTGGAGGAGTAAGGTTCTCGTTCCACCGGACACAGAAGGATCAACTCTCGGCCTGACCGGAATGCGGTCACCCGATCCGGAAATGCAAGCCCACTCACACAACTTCCATACGCCACAAGAAACCCTCCCGTTCGGTTCCTTCGCAAAAGCCTAGTGAGTTTCGGGACCTAGTCCGTATTAGTCACTGGCTAAAAGAGGGTGATCATGCCTCTTCTTCGGTCCTTACTGGGCCGGTCACTACGTTGAGTATACTCGCCTGTCCGGTCGTCGCTTTGCAGGCCGCGCCGTCGGTGCGCTTCTCTCCGGAGTCGGAAAGGTGCCTTGCCGGAACCACGCAAGCCCCCCCTCCAGTCAGCCGGAATTGATCGGCCCTCCTCCGGGAGATGGACGCTGAAATCAGCGGTGGCCACTCACCACCTTCTCGGGAGGGGGTCGATAACCCGACCCGACTGCAGTGGGGGAGGGGAAAGAAATATAATCCGATTTTCCCTTTTGTAGTCACTCCTGGCTGGCTCGCCAATGAAACAGGCTAAGTGAATCAGGAGACAAAGGCAAATTGGTTCCAAAGCAATGCAGCTTTATTGCTAGCAATGAACAGCACTGAGTTTTCTCAGGATACTGTGTGTCACAAATCATCTGACACTTACATTTATACTTCCCTGCTGGGCCTGCGCATTAGGCCCCTTATACATCACAGTGGACATGCGCAGTAAACATTTGTAGTTCTTACAGTACACATTTGTAGTTCACAGTACATACACACGTCATAATACTGAATGATACTGGCAAGGGAAACGAAACTTAGCTTCTTGTTCTACACACACACAATGCTCCTTTCTAGCAGAGGAGATAAGGTTCGTTAGGCTCAGAGATGCAGGGTGGGGGTGGCAACACCCTCCAAGGCCATCTATTCATGTGACGCCTACGTGCAGGCTGGTCTTTGTGTGCAAGCCTTGCTAACTACTGTTACAAGCTGTATATCTAATGCACCTGCATTCTGTCTTACACTAATAGGCAGCAAGGCAGCGCAAACTGACAAGTTGTGGTTAAGGCACAGTGCAAGAGAACTTAAATGTCCAATACATTCAAGTATGGAATATGCCCAAAAAGGCAGAAGCAGAGGTAGTATGCACAAAGTAAAGTCCATCAGTATGCACAGAGCTTGAGGTTGTTCTGTTGGTCCAGTAGTATCCAGTGTTCAGTGATCCACTCCTACAAATACACTCATTGAGTGATCCAACTTTTGTATCTCTACCATTTTGTTTTTTGAGTTGTTTATCCTAGAAATAAACAGTGGGTTTTCACAAAGACCATTTTAATAATGGTCTATGGACCTTTCTTTTAGGAAGCTATCTAAACCTTTTTTAAACCCTGCTAAGCTAACTGCTTTTACCACGTTCTCTGGCAAAGAATTCCAGAGTTTAATTACATGTTGAGTGATGAAATATTTTTTTCAGATTTGTTTTAAATGTACTACATAGTAACATAGTAAATGACAGCAGATAAAGACCTGAATCGTCCACCCAGTCTGCCCAACAAGATAAACTCATTTTACATGGTATGTGATACTTTATATGTATACCCGAGTTTGATTTGTCCTTGCCTTTCTCAGGTCACAGACAAACAATGTCTGCCCAGCACTGTTTCTGTACTAAATGTACTGAAGCTAATGTCGAAGCCCCTTAAAATTTACATTCCAGCCCATCCATATCTATTCAGCCACGATCAGGGTGCACACCATAGAAGTCTGCTCAGCATTGGTTTTACTCTTCAATTACAGGCATTGCCACCCAATCTCCACTAAGATTCCGTAGATCCATTCCTTCTAAACAGGATTCCTCTGTGTTTATCCCACGCATGTTTGAATTCCATTACTGTTTTCATCTCCACCACCTCCCGCAGGAGGGCATTCATGTATCTACCACCCTATCTGTGAAAAAATACTTCCTGATATTACCTCCTGAGTCTGCCCCCCCCCTTCAACCTCAATTCATGTCCTCTAGTTCTACCACCTTCCTGTCTCTAGAAAAGGTTCATTTGCAAATTAATACCTTTCAAATATTTGAATGTCTCTATCATGTCACCCCTGTTTCTCCATTCCTCCAAAGTATACATTTTCAGGCAGCAAGTCTCTCATCGTACGGTTTGCAACACAAATGCCATACCATTTTTGTATCTTTTCTTTGCACCACTTCCAGTCTTTTCACATCTTTAGCAAGATACGGCCTTCAAAACTGAACACAATACTCCAAGTGTGGCCTCACCAACAACTTGTAAAGGGGCATCAACACCTCCTTTCTTCTGCTGGTTATACCCTTCTTTTGCAGCCTAGCATCCTTCTGGCCACAGCCGTCACCTTGTCACATTGTTTCTTCACCTTCAGATCCTTGGACACCAACACCCTAAAGTCTCTCTCCTGAGTCGAGCTTACTAAACTCTTCCCTCCTATTCGGTACCTCTCTTTCGGGTTTCTGCACCCCAAATTCATCACTCTGCACTTCTTTGCATTATATTTTAACATCTAAACTATAGAAACCATTTTAATGAAATAGATTTTTTTTTCTATGTATGCTCTGTGCATTCATTCATGTGTACTTAAACATGTCTATACTTCTATGAACCATTACTACAATGGATTTAATAAATATATATGAGTGCTCAGTGAAAAATCATTGTGCTATGGCTAGTCTACTGCACAATGTATTTGTTCATATTCCATCATTGCACTTCACCCTCCCTCACTCCTACATTCATTTTGTAAAGCTAATGCCTATTATGTAACAATAGTACTTAGCTTCGAGCTGGTGATGTTTGCTGTGCTAGAATCTTCTGTTGAATACACTGCAGTAGACCGCCACAGTATCGTGTATACGTGACTACTTAAACCTCTATGACTTCAATTTCTTAGTAAAGTCTTAGTCATGTTTTATAGTTCTCATAGTTCTCATTCTTATTCTCCGTTCTCGACACAACGTGTGTTTCGCTTTGATGGCTTTCTCAAGAGAACATACTTCTATCGCTTCCAATAACTTGTAAGACTGTAGTTTCACTTGTTCATGTCCTACTCAAAATGGAAGATGGGCATCCTTCTCACAGGGTCGCCCAAATTGCTATAATCGAAAGCCGATTTTGGGCATCCCCAACTGCTTTTCGTCGTGGGGATGACCAAAGTTCACGAGGGCGTGTCAGAGGCGTAGTGAGACGGGACTAGGGCATGCCTAACACTGGGCATCCTCGACCCATAATGGAAAAAAAGGACGTCCCTGACGAGCATTTGGACGACTTTACCTGGTCCTGCTTTTCTTATGACTAGGAGCAATTTATGAAGTCCACTGCAGTGCCCCCTAGGGTGTCCGGTTGGTGTCCTGGCATGTGAGGGGAACCAGTGCACTATGAATGCTGGCTCCTCCCAAGACCAAAGGGCTTGCATTTGGTTGTTTATGAGATGGGCGTCCTTGGTGTCCATTATCACTGAAAATCAGAAACAACACAAGTCTAGGGACAACCATATCTAAGGATGACCTAAATTTCAAGATTTGGGCGTCCCCGACCGTATTATCGAAATGAAAGATGGGCGTCCATCTGTTTTGATAATATGGGTTTCCCCGCCTCTCCATTGGGATGTTTTGCGAGGACATCCTCAGCAAAACTTGGGCGTCACTTTTGATTATGCCCCTCCACGTCTACTATGGTCTCTATTTCAACCTCACTATTGGGATACCCTATCTTCCCTGTTTGTGATATCTTTGAAAGACACCTTGTTCCAAACCATGCACTTTCGAGGGTGTTTTCTTGCATGATAATGTCATTTTTACCATAGCCGCTGCCATTAGCTATGACCATTAAAAAAAATTACTGCTGGAACACTTCTCGCCACCTAATTTGTAGGTGGTAAGTGCTCCTGTATTATCCATGCGCTAACCAATTAGTACAGAAAGGCTTACTCTCTGCTCCTGATGCCCCCTCAAAATTTTTCCCCAAAATATTTACCATGCGGTACCCATGGCATAGTTTGGGGGGGAGGCGAGAAAGGTTTAAACACACCGGGGGGGGGGGCAGGAAGGAACAGAGAGGAAGGCTGTAAGGGAAGCTGAGGGAGGGTAGGGAGAATCTCACTGGACATGGATGGGGAGAGAAGAAATCGCTGGACATGGAGAGGAGGGAGGGCAGGGAGAGAGAAGAGATCTCTGGACGTGGAGAGGAGGGGAGGGCAGGGAGAGGAGAGGAGAATTGCTGGACATAGATGGATGGAGGGAAGGACAGGGGAGAGAGGAGAACTGCTGGACATGGATGGATGGAGGGAGGGCAGGGAGAGAGGAGAATTGCTGGACATGGATGGATGGAGGGGAGGGCAAGAAAGAGAGGAGAATTGCTGGACATGGATCGATGGAGGGGGCAGGGGAGAGGAAATTTCTGGATATGGGGGATGGAAGGAGAGGGCAGGGGAGAGAGGAGAATTGCTGGACATGGATAGATGAATGTAGGGGGCAGGAGTGAGAGCAAATTTGATGGATTTGGAGGGATGTGAGGAGAGGGCAGGGGAGAGAGGAGAATTGCTGGGCATGGATGGATGAATGGAGGGGGCAGGGGAAAGGGCAAATTTACTGGATATAGGTGGATGGAGGAGAGGGCAGGGGAGAATGGAGAGTTGCTGGACATGGATGGATGGAGAGGAGGGAAGTCAGGAAGGAGATGCACATGGATGGAGGGGAGGGAAGAAAGGAGAAATGCTGGCCATGGAGTGGAGGGCAAGGAAGAAAGGAGAAATGTTGGACAAGGATGGAGGGAAGGAAAGACAGAGGAAGTAGATGCACATGTGATGGAGGGGAGGGGAGAGAGCAGAAATGCTGGATATGGATGGAGGGAAAACTGATGAATTTAGGGCTGGATCAGAACACTTTGAGGGCAGATACTGAACTGGAGGAAGGATAGGGGACAGGGCTACAGATGGTAGACAGTATGCATAAGGACACAGGAGGATGGTGGATATGGTGAGTGAAAAAATATCAAATGGAAAGAAGACACTGCATAAAACAGAAGACACTGGGACCAAAGCGAATAGAAAAACTAAATGATCAGACAACAAAGGTAGAAAAAAGTATTTTATTCAGAATTTATTAACTGGAATCTGTCAGCTTTTGGAAATGTGCATCTGTGATATTTTGTATGTAAGTTTCAATTTTTCTGGTATTGCTGCATGCTGAGTCTGTCTTCTTGAGATAACTTTCCAGTTTAGCATTTTGCCTTCATATTTTTTTTATTTCTAGTTCCTTGTGTCATATCTGTTGTGCCATGTGTTTTTCATGTGTGATCAAGGTGCAGTATTCTGCTAGCATGTAGTATTTGCAGCCCTTTTTGTTTTGTTTTATTTTTTTCTAGGTAGTGTACTGGTGTTTTAGAGCCTGGTGTAATTACAGTGCTGGCTTTCCATGCATAAGGTTGTAGTTGTCCTGTCCTTGGAATTAGTGCTGTTATGGTTTATGAGTGTGTTTTTGCACAAGTTTGTGTATAGTGTTTTGCAGTGGAGACATGTGTTGGTCTTACTGAGGTGGCACCAAAACATCAGAAAGGGTTTTAGAGCCTAAATCATGACACACTACCTCTTGAAGGATCTACGTATAGAGCTTATGCATTTCTAAGGTCTATACTGGCATGGTATGGGAAAGGGGGCGGGGAAATTCTACTGGAGAGGAAGAGGGAGTGCTGGGTAAGGAGGAAGGGAGGGAGAAAGAGCTGGCTTTTTTGGGAATAACCATAATGAATATGTATGAGATCATACATATTTATTATGGTTATTCCCAAAAAAGCCAGCTCTTTCTCCCTTCCGTCCTTCCTCCATTTATATATATATATATATATATATATATATATATATATATATATATATATATATAATATACACAAATGAATATGCTAATATGCCACACCCCATCCTTTCCCCCACCCCACATGAAACAGTCAAACTACTACGCCATGGCAGGTACCACACAGACATTCTAAAATTAATATAAGATGCTTTAGCACGTCCCACTTTAGCCCATTTCTTGCTTCATTTGGCATGCATTAGAGCCTAATGAGTTTAGTAAAAGGACCACAAAATGTTATAGGTATGTTCTGTGTAGCCCCTCATAGTATACTGTACATGCATTGCTGCATTTTTAACAGCAATGCACATGTAGGAGTTAATTCTGTAAGTAGGCGCCTCTGTTTAAGTGTCCTAATGTCATGGGTCGCGAGCCTATTCTATAATGGCATCTGCTTTGAAAACTGATTGCAAACTGCTAAACATTCCCAGAGTGTAATATCACCATATTTAAAGACTGTTGATTTTAGGGTATTTAGTTGGTGATGGTCAACTTTTTTTGGCCACCGCCAGCATTATCCCTGGATGCTCAATTCCAAGCCATATCAAGGCATTCACAGTGAAGAATCGGGCATATGCGGTCAGCTAACACTTATGCAGTTAAATGCAACATTCAGCACTTAACTGCATTAATTAAACTGCATAAAAATAAGACTGAATTTCCCCCAAAATGTATAAATAGCATCTTAAGTTGTGTGTGCTTTGGTCTGATGATCAAATTATGCGCAAAACTTACTTGATTAACAAGCCAGTCAGCGCTGATAATTGGAACTTAACCAATTAGTGGCTTTAATTAGAATTTATGTGGTGTATGTAAATTCTAATGTGTGCAGCCAAAAAGGGGGTGTGGCTATGGGCATGGAATAGGCAGGTTGTGGGCATTTCAAAAAATCATGTGCACTATTATGGAATACAACTGATCT